>NC_059177.1:60069402-60369402 GCF_019923935.1 Bubalus bubalis
AACTCCCAGAGTTCACTCAGACTCACGCCCATAGAGTCAGTAGGTCTTCACAGACTCAGTCAACTTCAGCTTCTTCAACATCAATGGTTGGCACACAGACTTTGAATACCATGATGTTCAATGGTTTGTCTTGGAAAAAACTGAGATCATTCTGTTGTTTTTGAGGTTGTACCCACATAATGCATTTTGGACTCTTGTTGGCTATGATGGCTACTCCATTTATTCCAAGGGATTCTTGCCCACAGTAGTAGATATAATGGCCATCTGAGTTAAATTCACATGTTTCTGTCCATTTTAGTTCACTGATTCCTAAGATGCTGATGTTCAATCTTGCCATCTCCTGCTTGACCATGTCCAATTTACTAGATTCATGGACCTAACATTGCAGGTTCCTATGAAATATTGTTCTTTACAGCAACAAACTTTACTTTCACTTAGCTGCTGCTGCTGCTGCTAAGTTGCTTCAGTTGTGTCCGACTCTGTGAGACCACATAGATGGCAGCCCACCAGGGTCTGCTGTCCCTGGGGTTCTCCAGGCAAGAACACTGGAGTGGGTTGCCATTTCCTTCTCCAATGCATGAAAATGAAAAGTGAAAGTGAAGTCACTCAGTCGTGTCTGACTCTTAGCAACCCCATGGACTGTAGCCCACCACGCTCCTCCATCCATGGGATTTTCCAGGCAAGAGTAGTGGAGTAGGGTGCCATTGCCTTCTCTGACTAGACACGTCCAAAACTGGGCATCATTTCCGCTTTGGCCCAGCCACTCCATTCTTTCTGGAGCTATTGGTAATTGCCCTCTGCCCTTCCCTAGTAGCACCATGGACACTTTCTGACCTGGGGGGCTCATCTTCCAGTGTCACATCTTTTCACCTTTTCACACTGTCCATGGGTTCTTGAGGCAAGAGTAATGGAGTGGTTTCCCATTTCCTCCTGCAGTGGACACCATTTTATCAGAAGTCTCCACTATGACCTATCATGGGTGGCTCATAGCTTCATTGAGTTTTGCAAGTCCCTTTGCCATGACGAAGCTGTGACCCATGAAGAGGTGCTAGTTATTAGAGAAATGAAAATTAAAACCATTAAGAGATGTCACCTCACAACCGTTAAGATGAGCACTATCGACATAGAGGGAGGAGGAAGGACAGGGAGGGAGGAGGAGGGAGTGAGCACTGGGGAGGATGTGGAGAGACTGGAACCGCTGGGCACTGCTGGTGGAACGTGCAAGGGCGCAGCCGCTGTGGAAACCACACGAGGGGTCCACAAAAACTAAGCACAGCGCACCATACGATCCAGAGCTTCTGAGCACATGCTCAGAACTGAACCCTGGGTCCAGATGTTTAGACACCCATGTTGATATAGCGGCATTATAGCCAAGTGTCCATGGAGGAATAAATGGATAAGCAAAGGGTGGCCCATTCAAACAACAAAATACTATTCAGCCTTTAAAAAGGAAGGACGTTCTGACACATGGATGAACCCTGAGGATGCTGAACAGTGAGACGAGCCTCTCTCAAAAGGACAAACACCGTCTCATTCCGCTTACAGGCGGTCCCTAGATGAGTCAGATCCATAGAGACAGGGGGTAGAGATGGGGTTGGGGCCTGGGGAGGGGCGGGGAGTTGGTGTTTAACAGGGCCAGAGTTTCAGTTTCACAAGACAAAGAGTCCTAGACATTGGCCACATGATAATATGAACACACTTAACACTAGAGAACTGTACACTTAAAAACGGCAAGGTCAGTAAATGTTACATTATGTGAAATTAACTACAATTAAATTTTTTTTAAAGAAACAGTAATTAGACAGTATATCCTTAGTGAAATAAATCTAAGAACTAAAAGAGGTAATAAGAGAATCATACCAAAAAAAAAAAGCAATATAAGCAAATTTCAAAAAAGAACTGCCAGGACTTTCCGGGTTGCCCAGGGGTTAGGGTCAGCACTGCCAACGCAGGGGGCCTGGGTTTGGTCCCTGGTTGGGGAACTAGATCCCACATGCTGTGGGGCGGCGGTGAGGGGGGCAAAAGATTATTTTTTAATGAAGAAAAGAAAAAGAACTGCCCACGGGGGGCTGCGGGGCAAGGAAGCCGTGTGCTCAGCTTCTGGCTCCCGTTCTTCCAGGCTGTGACACAGGAGAGGGTCTCGGGCAGAGGGGCCAGGCACATGGGGAGCAGGCATTCTGCGTGCAGCCCACCCCCGGAGCTGCAGGGTGGTGGGGTGAGGGCACCCCTGGGTTTCCCACACCGCCCTGTGGTCAGTCCTCAAGAGAGGCTGCCCTGCTTCTCCGGATGTCCAGGTGACAACCCCTGCTTGGGAGGCCGGCTGACCTGCCCAAGGGCACGGTCATGAGCTTGTGGGCTCCACTCCTACTCTGAGCTGCCCAGCAGGTAAGGCTCCGGCGTTCAGGACCACCACGGGTACCCCCAGAGCTAGCTCTGGCAGGACCGGTGTGCCAAGGAAGAAACAAAGACGAGTCATCGGAAAGGAGGCGGGTTTTCAGGAAAGGGCACCTCCGTGGCTCACGTCTGCTCTGTGTGCCATTGACAGAACAGAAAGCAGCCATCTGAGCCTCCCTGGTGGCTCAGTGGTAAAGAACCGACCTGCCAATGCAGGAGACACGGGTTCAGTCCCCAATCTGGGGAGATCCCATGTGCCACAGGGCAACCAAGCCTGTGCAGCACAGCTACTGAACCCCAGCACCCTACAGCCCCAGCTCGCCAACCGAAGAGGCCGCTGCCGTGAGAAGCCCACACGCTGCAACCAGAGGGGACTCCCTGCTCACCATGACCAGAGAACGAAGACCGAATATAATATTTGGTGCGGCAACAAAGACCAAATATAATATTCAGATCAGATCAGTCGCTCAGTCGTATCCGACTCTTTACGACCCCATGAATCGCAGCACGCCAGGCCTCCCTGTCCATCACCAACTCCCAGAGTTCACTGAGACTCACGTCCATCGAGTCAGTGATGCCATCCAGCCATCTCATCCTCTGTCGTCCCCTTCTCCTCCTGCCCCCAATCCCTCCCAGCATCAGAGTCTTTTCCAATGAGTCAACTCTTTGCATGAGGTGGCCAAAGTACTGGAATTTCAGCTTTAGCATCATTAGGACAGCCAAAAATAAAGAAAATAACACATAAAAGTATCTTATTAAAAAAGAAAACCACCACACAGCAGCTTGGCCCAAACCAGCGCCCACATGCTGACGGCTGCCCTCTGTCCATCAGCACAAAGGCGCAGGCCCCTGCCGCCCTGGACAGTCAGCTGACCACCCAGTGGCGGCCATGCCAGCCAGCTCTGCCTGCCAGTGGGAGGCAGACGGGCTGAGCGGGGCTCTGGGGAGCGCTTCTTTGCTCCTAATTAAAGCCTGTAGCCAGGGTGGGTCAGTGCCCCGGGGGCTGAGGGTAGGTTGTAATTAAACCTCTCTGTTCCCATCTCTGGAAGCTCCTGACAAGGAAAGACCCACCAAGTACCCTGGGAGGTGGCCTGCCTACCAGTGACGAATTATCAAATGAAATAATTCGATATATATATTCCACTGAGGGGGCAGGGAGGGCTACCCACCCCCACCCACGGCGGGGCTGAGCTGTGGGGGCCTACCCCCACAACTCCTGTTTCCCCAAAAGGCAGAGATAAAGGCCTGACACACATTCCTAAGTGGTCTTCACAGGAAGGAGACCCCCCCACCCCTCCAGATGAAAGGTGCTGACAGGAAGCACACAGACCCAGACTGGCAGACACTGAGGCTGGGCCCTGAGGCCAGCCGGCCCGGAGGACTGTGCACGGCCTGCCCACACCCTCTGCAGCCCCCGGCCCCCACCTGCCTGTAAAGACTCTCCCAAGAAGCAACAGGGAGAGTGTCCTCAGAGGTGGGCTGGCCGATCTTGCATGGCCTCACGGAAAATGGAGTCCTCTCCCTCGCTGCAGCGCAGGGCCAGTAGGTTTGGTTCAGCAACGAGGGCAACCTCAGCCTTCAGACGCGACGTGGTCTTCCCACTGCCTGTCTGACCTGGCCAGCGGCTTCCCAGAGGGAGGGCTGGGGGGAGGGGACACCCCCTGGGCCTCGGCCTAGGGTGTTCAGGGCAGTGGTCACTGCAGGGCAAGTCAGACCCCTGGGCTCAGAGGCCCAGTGAGTTTAGAGGTCGACCTCCCCCAGCACCTCGCTCCTCTGGGGCAGGTGGAGGGAAAGGAGCTGGAATTTTCCTGAGCCCCCCTTGCTGGGTGCTCGGTGTGCGGCAGGAGGCTTTCCCAGGGACTGGGGGTCAGGACGAGCAACCGTCACTCAAGGTACTGGGCCCCACCCCCCGGGTCACCCCTGGGACTCCCCTCCTGGGCCTCCCCCACTGGGATTCCCCTCCCAGGACTCCCCTCCAGGGCCCTGGGCCTCCCCCCAGGACTCCCCTCCTGGGCCTCCCCCACTGGGATTCCCCTCCCAGGACTCCCCTCCAGGGCCCTGGGCCTCCCCCCAGGACTCCCCTCCTGGGCCTCCCCCACTGGGATTCCCCTCCCAGGACTCCCCTCCAGGGCCCTGGGCCTCCCCCAGCCATGAAGTGTCAAGAGGCCTCCGTGCAGTCAGGGTGAAGCCCTGCAGGGCCACTCCCCCACCCGTGCATGGTGCCCAAGCACCAAGCTAAACGAGTGCTTCCCGTGGCTCAGGGGAAGCCAGAAATTGGGATTTTTATGCAAACTACGCAGAAGTCCCTGGCAGCTCAGTTGGTAAAGAATCCGCCTACCATGCAGGAGACCCCAGTTCTATTCTTGGGTCAGGAAGATCCACTGGAGAAGGGATAGGCTACCCACTCCAGTATTCTTGGGCTTCCCTGGTGGCTCAGCTGGTAAAGAATCCACCTGTAATGCGAAAGACCTGGGTTCGATCCCTGGGTTGGGAAGGTCCCCTGGAGAAAGAAAAGGCTACCCACTCCAGTATTCTGCCCTGGAGAATTCCACGGGCTGCATAGTCCCTTGGATCGCAAAGAGTCGGACACGACAGAGTGACTTTCACTTTCACACAGAAGTCCAACTGTGAGCCCCAAACTGAGACGGACAAATCACGGGAGAAAGGACACAGTGTCCAGCCTGGGCTGCAAAGATAACTGCAGGAGGGGGAAAGGGCCCAAAGGGACACTAGGGACGGTGACCCCCGCCTAGTGGGGGGCCCGTGGCTCTGGGGTCCATCAGAGCCCGCAGGTGGGGCTGGCCGGGATCCAGGCTCCGCGCCTGGATGGGCGCCTGTGGGCAGAGCACGATTCGGGCCATTTCACAGGCTCCGCCGGTGTCTGTGCGGACTGGCCAGTGCCCGGTCAGCGGGGACTGCGTGTTGGGGCCGCCCCCCTGCTCTGGCCCCGTGCAGACGCCCAGTCGGGCCAGCGTCCCCCACACCCCTGCAGCCTGTAAGCCAGGACTCTGCCCGCAGGCCGCCCACAGTGCTGGGCTCCCAGGCAGTGGGGCAGCCTCACCCACGTGGCCGAGGGTGGCCTGGACCCTGCAGCCCTCAGCTCGGCACGGGAGGTGACCACAGGGCCTTTGAGGAGCTGGCCCTCGAGGGTTTCGGAGGGGAAGGCAGGCTGACCCAGGGCAGTTGCCTGTGGGAATGTTGCTAAGGAAACCATCAGAGGAGCCGTTCCAGGCCTATTGATCAGTGGAGAGGAAAGGGCCTGGGCGAGAACCGGGGAGGGGTGCGAGGGGAGCCGCTGGGGGTGGGGGCGGCCCCCATGGGACACTGCCCTCGCCCACGCCCCAGCCCTATGCCCCGCTGCGGCAAGGACGGACCAGGCAGCGAAGGGAACATGCTTGAGAGCTGGACTCGAATGTGGGCATCGGGCAAGGGCCTCGCCCAGCTGAGCTGAGCTCTAGGACCGCGCTTGGGGCTCAGAGTGAACAGGAAGCCAAAACGGGAACCCTGATCGAGCATCCAGCAGGGGCACACGCACGCGCCCCATTTCGCGGGGAGGGACGCAGCGCAAGGCCTGGGAGAGAACCTGCTGGCTCCGCAGAGGACTGGGGGTCGTGCGACATCTGCACTGCTGGGCGCAGGTCTCCTCGGGGCCCAGGCAGCCGGGGCCCTGGCCGATCACAGCTGCGCTCCTCTGCGGTCTGCCCCCAGGTCCGGGGCCCCAGGGGTGGGAGCATCCCCTGCAGCTCAGCGGCATCCTCGGTCCCCAGGCCCTCTGCCAACCTCAACCTGCCCACTCTCAGGCCAGCCTGTCCTTCCTGCCAGCCCCTCACCTGCCCGACCCCGGCCCTTGTGATGCACCTGACGGCCTACCTCGCTCACTGCAGCGGGCGCCCCTGCCCTGCCTGGGTGCCTGGCAGAGAGAGGGCCCCAGGGTGCCTACCTGCCCCAGAGGTGGCCTGACTGAAGGAGGACCTCACGGTTCGGAGCTTGCTTTCCAGCCCAAGACCCTCAATGCTTCAGCCTCTGTAACTGCCCCCTGCCCCAGGGACCCCCCTCTGCCCCGCCCCCACTTTGCTGAGAAGACCTCTCCAGCTCCTCCGAGTGTCTGGTACGCCCCCCTCCTCCCCCAACGTGGCTCTCAGAGTTTCCATGGTCTCTGCCTGCCCTGTATGCATAGCAACTGCCCCAGGCATTTGTAGGTTCCCCCAACCCTCGGGCCTTCACCCCCACTTCCTGGGTGTGATCGAGCCTGGCCAGTCAGGGACTGTGTTTTCTTGGGTAGAGCGGGCATCTGACCACAGGGATGTGGACCTGTCAGAGCCAAAAGGCACGATCCTGGGACGTTGGTGGCAGCTGTCAGAAAGAGAAAGTTTCCCACTTCCTTTATTTGCTGGAGTGACTCAAGAGACCACAGCTGGGCGCTGGCTTGGCTGGGGGGGTGGGTGGGGGTGGGGGGCAGGGAGGGGGCACCTCCCAGAGCAGAGCCAAAGGATGCAGAGAGGCTGGGGGCCCAACAGAAGCAGTTGCTCCAGACACCCCCAAGGCCCCCTCTCTGCCCTGGGGCCCTGTAAATGCCCCCCTTCCCTTGGGCCACTTTGAGTTGGCTTCCTGGCACTACTGCCTCTGTGACCGAGTTCCACCCACTCACGGTCACGTCCGGCTCTCTGCCCTCAGTTTCCCCACAAATCAAATGGGAGGACTTTGAAGCTCCTCTTGAGTTCTGCCCAGCTCTGATGCATGGAAGGCCGGGCACCTGAGATCTGGGCTGATTTGGTTTCAACTGGCTTAAGCAGGAAAGGAGGAAAAGACTGGCTCATGTAACCAAAAAGTCCAAGAAACAGTTTCAGGTATGGCTTGATCCAGGTGCTCACCCAGTGTCTCTGTCACCACCCTCCTCCGGGCTGGCTTACGTTTCAGGCAGTGCCTGCCTGGCCCAGCACTTCCAGTCCATGGTGTAACCCCGGGCTATAAAGGCTGAGCACCGGAGAACTGATGCTTTTGAACTGTGGTGTTGGGGAAGACTCTTGAGAGTCCCTTGGACTGCAAGGAGATCCAGCCAGTCCATCCTAAAGGAGATTAGTCCTGAATATTCATTGGAAAGACTGATGCTGAAGCTGAAACTTGAATAATCTGGCCACCTGATGTGAAGAGCAGACTCATTGGAAAAGACCGTGATGCTGGGAAAGATTGAGAGCAGGAGGAGAAGGGGACGACAGAGGATGAGGTGGTTGGATGGCATCACCGACTCGATGGACATGGGTCTGGGTGGACTCTGTCAGACAGTGGAAGGCTGAAGGGCCTGGTGTGCTGCAGTTGATAGGGTTGCAGAGTCAGCCGCAATGCAGTGACCGGGTCCCTGGAGTGCTCTGACCGGCTCTTCATAGAATCCAGCCCCCCACGGGATCAGGATGCTCCTGGGACCAAGTTTGGTCACACGGCCGAGTTAACAAGAAGATGGAAGCTTGAAATACCACCCTCTGGGGTGCGGGGCACTTTTGAAAAGCAAAGGACCCCAGAGACATCCTCCACACAGGCCTCCCTCCTCCCAGGTCTGAGGTCAGGACGGTGTGCGGCACGTGAACTGAAGCGCCACCCAGGCCGGGCTCCCTGGAGCCTCCCACTCCCTCCCACGGGCTCCTGGGCCTGGGGAGAGGATCAGAGATGCCCGGCACGGCACTTCCTGATTCACAGGCGCCTCCCAGAGCTCTCTCCTGGGGCCCCACTGAGGAGATTACAGCCCGTCTTTTAGTGAAACCCCGAGGCTCTGGGCCGGCCCTGCTAATCCCGACAAAGGATAACAGGCCCCTAATTAATTCTCCGAATCTGACAGTGGCGTGAACGCCAGCCAGTCCGGCCGTCTTAATGAGTTTAATCGACTGGACTTGATGATTTTATTCGAAACCCAGGGCCGCAAATTAAGCTCTTAAAAATGCACTTGAACTTGATTGGCAGCAGTAATCCCAACAAAGTCTGTTTAATCCTTGGGCTGCCTGGGCAGGGGCAGTCCATGCAGGACTGGGGGCCCCCCCTTCCTCAGCTCTGGGGTGAGGTTTTTCTGCCTTCTGACTCCGGGGTCAGCAGGGGTCCCGGGAGCCAGGAGGCGGGCCCGCCCCAGGGCCATAGGTAAACTAGGTACCCGTCAAACCCCAGCCCAAACCTCTCCCCAGGGATCCTCCTCCTGCTCCCATCAGATCCACTTGCTCCTGCCGCTGGGTCCGCACGCGTGCTCACCCCCTCCCAGGAGCAGTGGCCTTGTCCTGCCTGTCACCAGGTCCCAGTCCCCCACTGCGTGCTGCGTGCCGAGTGCTGGTGGCCAGCTTTGCACAGAGGGCCCATGCACACCTGTCCCGCTGCAGGAGAGGGGTCCCCATGCTGGCTGCAGGGCTCCCCTCCCTGTGTGCGCTCCCTGGGGTGGGCGGTGACCCTGCTAGTGCTGAGCCTTCTGTCTCTCCTGAAGGACGAGCCCGGCCAGCACACTGGCAAACGGGAGACCCTGCACAAGAGAGCTGGTGGTCCCAGCAGAGCTAACCTAGAGCAGCCAGCCTCAGTGGACCCACAGCTGACCACTGGTGCTGGAGCAAGCCCAGCCCAGCCCACACCAGTCCACACCAGCCCACCACCATGTGGAGAAAGAGTCAATGTTCTGCTGGGACCACCTTGTGCAGAGGCGGCCTGACACCCCGACACAGTGGCACACCGCCCCCCTCCCTAGCGGGCAGGACTGCCTCGGGCTCCAGGCTCAGCATGCCCCCGGCCTGGGCCAAGCCAACCCCACGGCCCAGCATGAGCACCCACCGCCCTGCCCAGTCCATTACATGGACCCACCAGCCAGGCACCCACACTTCTCTTGGGGAGCAGGGCTGGCAGCTCTCGTCCCCTCCCCACAGAAGGCAATGGGCTCTGTGACCAGCCCTGCAGATCCAGAGGTGGGAATGCTCTGAGTAAGACATGCACGCCCATGTGCAAGCACACACACCAACATGGATCACCGACAAGGGACACCAAACCAGCCCTCCTCTGGTCTCCAGACAGCTCATCTGCTGTCGTGTGCTAAGAAAGCAGCTTGAAGAGGATGTGGCAAACCAGCTTCTTTATACTTTCCCAAATGGTTCCCCATCGAGCTAGGGAAATCTCCCAGTCTCCAGGTATTTGCACAGCACTCTGTTGATGAGAACACAGGAAACACACCGCCTACACTGCTCAGGGCTGCCTCACGGGGCAGCTGTGCGAGGTAAGTCGGAGGTCCCACTGGGCAGACCCTGCAAGCCCACCTCCAGGTCTGCCCGCAGATGCACCTGCCCACCTGTGACAGCGTCAGGGTGAGGCGGTCCCTGCCATGCTCACGGCAGCCACACGACAGGAACTGCCCCGCGTGTCCACCCGTTTTCACACCCATGCGTAGATGTATGCACAGATCTGTGTTTAACACCAAGAACAGCTGCAGAGGAGAGTGGATGCCTGCTGTCCACTGACAGGGGACCCCCCTGGCCACCCACTGAGCCCTGTTCCTGCTGGCCCCATGCTGCACCTGCCACTTGCATGCATGCACACCTGGGGCTCCCCTCCCCTAGCCGCTGCTCGCAGAGCCCTGTGAAAACCCAGAGCAGGTCCGGGGCTGGCCAAGCAGCACCACGGCCCGAGGCCCCCCAGGGCTCCCAGCTCCTCCCTCCTGCCCACGAGCCCAGGAAGCAGGAGGCTTTGATGAAATTTTCAAGCTCCATGCATCTTTCAGGAGGAGGACAGGATAGGGGGAGTCGAGTGTGGAATGGGAAGCTCCCTGGACACTCCCTGCAAGGGCTGGGCCTGGGCGGGGGTGTGGGCCCCAGGTAAGAGGCGCACCAGCCAAGGCAGACTGGCCATCCGCCTCCCTCCTGTGGTGGTCTAGGGTGAAGCTGCTCCCCACTGCCCAGCCCTGGCCCATAACGTGGGCAGAGGGCAGGCAGAGGGCCAGCTCCCGGTGCCTGTGTCCTGGGAGGCTGAGGCCGGCCCCAGCACTCTCACATGCGGGCCTAGCAGCAGCGTGACCTCACCTGCAGGCCTTAGTGCTGACCCTTCCCCTCCCAGGCCCCAGCTTCCATAGGCCACCAGGCGATTCTGCCGCAGGCTGCTGGCTGGGAGCTCCCCTCACTCTGTCTGCCTGTCTGTCCACGTGTAAGGTCACCAGACAGCCCAGTGGCTGTAGTTGGGGGAGGCGTGGGGCTGCAGGGATGACGACATGGCCAGGGCAGGCCCAGCGCTGGGCCCAAGAGGAGGCTTTGTTTCTGGAAATCCCTCCTTTTGGAGGCGTGGGCTTTTGGAGAAAGAAACTGGGATTTCACTCACAACTTTTAAGCTTATTATCTGCATGTCACTTTCCTGATGTCTGTGGTTTGAACTGACCTTTCTCGAAATGTTATTTCACCTGCTCTTTTCCACCTTCTTTCCTGGTTTTATTTACCTTGAGAAAGGGTGGGTCTCTTCTGTTATGATGGGAGGGGGTCTCTTCTGTTATGATGGGGGGGTCTCTTCTGTGTTATGATGGGAGGGGGTCTCTTCTGTGTTATGATGGGAGGGGGTCTCTTCTGTGTTATGATGGGGGGGTCTCTTCTGTGTTATGATGGGAGGGGGTCTCTTCTGTTATGATGGGGGGTCTCTTCTGTTATGATGGGGGGGTCTCTTCTGTTATGATGCGAGGGGGTCTCTTCTGTGTTATGATGGGAGGGGGTCTCTTCTGTGTTATGATGGGAGGGGGTCTCTTCTGTTATGATGGGGGGTCTCTTCTGTTATGATGGGGGGGTCTCTTCTGTGTTATGATGGGAGGGGGTCTCTTCTGTTATGATGGGGGGTCTCCTGTTATGATGGGGGGTCTCTTCTGTGTTATGATGGGGGGGTCTCTTCTGTGTTATGATGGGAGGGGGTCTCTTCTGTGTTATGCTGGGAGGGGGTCTTCTGTTATGATGGGGGGTCTCTTCTGTGTTATGATGGGAGGGGGTCTCTTCTGTTATGATGGGGGTCTCTTCTGTTATGATGGGGGGGTCTCTTCTGTGTTATGATGGGAGGGGGTCTCTTCTGTGTTATGATGCGAGGGGGTCTCTTCTGTGTTATGATGGGAGGGGGTCTCTTCTGTTATGATGGGGGTCTCTTCTGTTATGATGGGGGGGTCTCTTCTGTTATGATGGGGGTCTCTTCTGTTATGATGGGGGGGTCTCTTCTGTGTTATGATGGGAGGGGGTCTCTTCTGTGTTATGACGGGGGGTCTCTTCTGTTATGATGGGGGGTCTCTTCTGTGTTATGATGGGAGGGGGTCTCTTCTGTGTTATGATGCGAGGGGGTCTCTTCTGTGTTATGATGGGAGGGGGTCTCTTCTGTTATGATGGGGGGTCTCTTCTGTTATGATGGGGGGGTCTCTTCTGTTATGATGGGGGTCTCTTCTGTTATGATGGGGGGGTCTCTTCTGTGTTATGATGGGAGGGGGTCTCTTCTGTGTTATGACGGGGGGTCTCTTCTGTTATGATGGGGGGTCTCTTCTGTGTTATGATGGGAGGGGGTCTCTTCTGTGTTATGATGCGAGGGGGTCTCTTCTGTGTTATGATGGGAGGGGGTCTCTTCTGTTATGATGGGGGTCTCTTCTGTTATGATGGGGGTCTCTTCTGTTATGATGGGGGGGTCTCTTCTGTGTTATGATGGGAGGGGGTCTCTTCTGTGTTATGACGGGGGGTCTCTTCTGTTATGATGGGGGGGTCTCTTCTGTTATGATGCGAGGGGGTCTCTTCTGTGTTATGATGGGAGGGGGTCTCTTCTGTGTTATGATGGGAGGGGGTCTCTTCTGTGTTATGATGGGAGGGGGTCTCTTCTGTTATGATGGGGGTCTCTTCTGTTATGATGGGGGGGTCTCTTCTGTGTTATGATGGGAGGGGGTCTCTTCTGTTATGATGGGGGGTCTCCTGTTATGATGGGGGGTCTCTTCTGTGTTATGATGGGGGGGTCTCTTCTGTGTTATGATGGGAGGGGGTCTCTTCTGTGTTATGCTGGGAGGGGGTCTTCTGTTATGATGGGGAGGTCTCTTCTGTGTTATGATGGGGGGGTCTCTTCTGTGTTATGATGGGAGGGGGTCTCTTCTGTGTTATGATGCGAGGGGGTCTCTTCTGTGTTATGATGGGAGGGGGTCTCTTCTGTTATGATGGGGGTCTCTTCTGTTATGATGGGGGGTCTCTTCTGTTATGATGGGGGTCTCTTCTGTTATGATGGGGGGGGTCTCTTCTGTGTTATGATGGGAGGGGGTCTCTTCTGTGTTATGACGGGGGGTCTCTTCTGTTATGATGGGGGGTCTCTTCTGTGTTATGATGGGAGGGGGTCTCTTCTGTTATTATGGGGGGGTCTCTTCTGTGTTATGATGGGAGGGGGCCTCTTCTGTGTTATGATGGGGGGGTCTCTTCTGTTATGATGCGAGGGGGTCTCTTCTGTGTTATGATGGGAGGGGGTCTCTTCTGTTATGATGGGGGGGTCTCTTCTGTTATGAAGGGTGGGTCTCTTCTGTGTTATGATGGGAGGGGGTCTCTTCTGTTATGATGGGGGGTCTCTTCTGTGTTATAATGGGGGGGTCTCTTCTGTGTTATGGGAGGGGGGGTAGAGTCACATAAAGTGCTGTCCTTTTGTTTTACTTTTATGTTCATTTTCACTCATAACAACTCAGCTCTTAATTCTCATGTTCAGTCTGCGGTTTCATATACTTAAAACACCATGTCGTGGGTGTTAACTCCGTCCTCACTCATCTCTGCTCCAGCACCTCCCGGGTTGCTTGCCATTATCTCTTCACCCTGAATCTCATTTTCATAACTTTTATGATTTTTTTACATTCTAAAGACCTCATCTTTGTTAGGTTTAAGTCCCTTGTTTCAAAATCTTGTGTCAGGCGTTCTGATAACATCCATTCTCTCACTGTTACGCTTAATTCTATATTTTACCCTCAGCAGTCTCCCTGTGAGTCACCAAGTCTGCAGCCCCTCTTCTCACCCACCCCTGTGCCTCGGTGGCCTCCTTACGACCTCAGCTCCGCCTGGGACTGGGTGCGGGGAGCAGGGCTGTGGGCAAAGGCAACTCAGATGGGGTAGGGGTGGGGCTGTGGGTGGAACCAGCACGGTGGGGATGGGGTTGGTGGGGCGTGAGCGGGGCTAGCAAGGCGGGTAGGGATGGGGTGCGCGGGGAGGGTGTGGGTGGGGCCAGCTAGGTAGGGTAGAGGGGGCTGTGGGCGGAGCCAGCATACTGGGGGTGGTGGGCGGGGCTCGCACGGGGAGAGGCCACTGTTGGGAGGTATGGGTGGAGCCAGTAGAGGCTCTGTGGGCGGAGCCAGGACGGTGGGAATGGGTGGGGTGGGGCCATGGGCGGAGCCAGCAAGCTCAGTGTGGAGCTGTGGGACGGGGGCGGGGCTAGCATGCATGTGTAGGGATGGGTGGGGCGGGGCTGTGAGCGGAGCCAGCACGGCTGGGGGGGCTACACTGGGAGAGGCATGGGTGGAGCTAGTAGAGGTGCTGTGGGCGGAGCCAGCCCAGAGGGATAGGGTGGAGCTATGGGCGGAGCCAAACAGGGGGTGGGTGAGGCTATGGGCGGAGCCAGCAGAGAGGGATGGGGCAGAGCCGTGGGCGGAGCCAGCACAGTGGGGTGGTGTGGGCGGCGTGTGGGCAGGGCTAGCACGGGGAGAGGCGCTCTGCTGGGGACGCATGGGTGGATCCAGTAGAGGCCATGTGGGCGGAGCCAGCACAGGAGTGAGTGGGTGGGGCGGGGTGGAGGGCGGAGCCAGTACAGCGGGAGTGGGTGGGGCGGAGCGGTGGGTGGAGCCAGCAAGTTCAGAGTGGAGCTGCGGGACAGGGGCGGGGCTATTGGCGGAGCCACCCCGCGGGGGCAGGGCCCTTTTCCCTCCACCAGCCTCAGCAACACCAGGAGCCTCTCTGTGGCTCCCGGACTTGCTCCTGAGCCAAACCCGTCTCTCTGGGAGGTGGTTTTCCAGATCCGAGCGGCCTCCACCGCCACCCACAGAGGGCACACAGAGGAGTGCGTCCTCAAGCCCCGGCTCGCCACCCATCATTCAGATGTGCCTGTAGGGTGGGGAGGTGGGCGTGCCGAGTTCTCCACACCCCGCCGAAAGGGGCCTGAGTCCACCGGGGTCTTAGCACAGCTTGCCCACGCCCTGACCTCTGCGTGGATCTTTCTTTAAAGGTTCAGGGCAATATTTTATCAAAATGAAACATCCCCAGGCTTCATTTTTAATGTACTGGGACAAGAAGACAGAAAAGGGGGACCACTAAATTCCAATGCTAGACACACGCATCAGAAGAGGACGATGCAGCCTTGCAGAGCACCACCCCCACCCCCTCCTTGCCAGGCTAACGGGGGAAACGTCCACGCGACTATGTACAGTTGTCCTGGCTTCATCCTTCCTCTCCTCACGGTCCTGGAGGCCAATTTCAGCACCAAGCTCAGTTCAGTTCAGTCGCTCAGTGGTGTCCGACTTTGCGACCCCATGGACTGCAGCACGCCAGGCCTCCCTGTCCATCACCAACTCCTGGAGTTTACCCAAGCTCCTGTCCACTGAGTCAGTGATGCCATCCAACCATCTCATCCTCTGTAGTCCCCTTCTCCTCCCACCTTCAATCTTTCCCAGCATCAGGGACTTTTCCAATGAGTCAGTTCTTCGCATCAGTTGGCCAAAGGACTGGAGTTTCAGCTTCAGCATCAGTCCTTCCAATGAATATTCAGGACTGATTTCCTGTAGGATGAACTGGTTGCATCTCCTTGCTGACCAAGGGGTTCTCAAGAGTCTTCTCCAACACCACAGTTCAAAAGCATCAATTTTTCCACCTTCAGCTTTCCTTATGGTCCAACTCACATCCAAACATGACTACTAGAAAAACCATAGCTTTGACTAGATGGACCTTTATCGGCAACAGCATGTCTCTGCTTTTTAAAATGCTGTCTAGGTTGATCATAGCTTTCCTTTCAAGGAGCAAGCATCTTTTAATTTCATGGCCGCAGTCACCATCTGCAGTGATTTGGGAGCCCCCCAAAATAAAGTCTGTCACTGTTTCCATTGTTTCCCCATCTATTTCCCATGAAGTGTTGGGACCGGATGCCATGATCTTAGTTTTTTGAATGTTGAGTTTTAAGCCAGCTTTTTCACTCTCCACTTTCACTTTCATCAAGAGGCTCTTTAGTTCCTCTTTGCTTTCTGCCATAAGGGTGGTGTCACCTGCATATCTGAGGTTATTGATATTTCTCCCAGCAATCTTGATTCCAGCTTGTGCTTCATCCAGCCTGGCATTTCTCATGATGTACTCTGCATATAAGTTAAATAAGCAGGGTGACAATATACAGCCTTGATGTACTTCTTTCCCTATTTGGAACCAGTCTGCTGTTCCATGTCCAGTTTTAACTGTTGCTTCCTGATCCGCATACAGATTTCTCAGGAGGCAGGTGAGGTGGTCTGGTATTCCCATCTCTTTAAGAATTTTCCACAGTTTGTTGTGATCCACACAGTCAAAGGCTTTGGCATAGTCAATAAAGCAGTAGATGTTTTTCTGGAACTCTCTCGCTTTTTCGATAATCCAACAAATGTTGGATGTTGGCATTTCGATCTCTGGTTCCTCTGCCTTTCTAAATCCAGCTTGAACATCTGGAAGTTTTCAGTTCTCGTACTATTGAAGCCCCACTTGGAGAATTTTGAGCATTACTTTGCTAGAGTGTGCGATGAGTGCAATTGTGTGGTAGTTTTAACATTCTTTGGCACTGCCCTTATTTGGGATTGGAATGAAAACTGACCTTTTCCAGTCCTGTGGCCACTGCTGAGTTTTCCAAATTTGCTGGCGTATTGAGTGCAGCACTTTCACAGCATCATGTTTTAGGACTTGAAATAGCTCAGCAGGAATTCCATCACCTCCACTAGCTTTGTTTGTAGTGATGCTTCCTAAGGACTTCAAGAAAATTAAGAGATACCAAGGAAACATTTCATGCAAAGATGGGCACAATAAGGGACAGAAACGGTATGAACCTAGCAGGAGAAGATATTAAGAAGAGGTGGCAAGAATACACAGGAGAACTGTACAAAAAAGATCTTCACGACCCAGATACCCACGATGGTGTGACCACTCACCCAGAGCCAGACATCCCGGAGTCCAAAGTCAGCAGGTGGACCTTAGGAAGCATCAGCAGCAGGCTGTTCCTAAACGTGAGGCCCACCCACGCCCCGGGGCCCGCGTGTTAGTTTCCCCTGTGCACAGTCGCCACAGATGTAATGGCTTCAGGCAACAGCCGTCTCCATCTCTCAGCTTCCTCCAGTCAGGTGCTGGCCTGGCTCAGCTTGTTCTCTGCCAGAGGGCTTCCCAGGCAGATCAAGGTGCCAGCCAGGCCGGGGTTCACTGAGACTGGGTCCTCCTCTGGGTTCACCACTGCTGGCTGCTGTGGACGGAGGCCCTGGCTCCTTTCTGGCTGTCCATGGGGGCCTCCCTTATGGCCCCACTTTCCCACAGCCCAGGAACACACCCTCCTGCTGCTGTGACCAGGTCTGATCAGAGAAGTGATTGCCCCACCACCCCTCTGCCATGTAATGCAACCCCATCAAGGGAGCAGCTTCCCTGTTGAACCACAGGCTCTGCCCATTTTCAAGGGAAGGAGATCACCTGGGCTGTGTGCCCCTGGGGACAGCCATCTCGAGACGTCTCAGAATTCTGCCCGCTGCAGCCTGCAGGTGTCTCGGCATTCCTGAGGGCTTCCGATCAACAGCCCTGAACTCTTCATTAATTATGAATTTTGCCTAGCAACCATTGCCAAGCAACAACTCTTCAGAAAGAAATGTTCAAAGAATTTGTTGGTTGCTGCGTGGTGGAGATGAGGAAATGAGTGTCAGCGGGTGCTGGGCTGGCCAGCATGTGGGCAGCCCTCTGGCCAGCCTGGGCAAGCTTGAGGAAGTCCCATTACCCCCTCTGGATGTCAGGTTCTCACCTGTCAAACTGGGATTACATCTAAACTCTGTGACTTGAAAGATGAGCAGATCCAAGGCTGCAGGTGGGAGAGATCCTGGGGGGGGTCCCCAAGTGCATCAGGAGAATGACTGATCCCAGCAGACATGTTCTTCCTTCCACACTCACTTAGCGCCTGCTCTGTGCAGGGCCCAGGGACCCCTCATCTTCTCATTCACTCCCTCCCTCAGTGACTCACAACCAAGGACCTGCTGTGTGTCCAGCACTGGGACAGTCGCATTCAGGAGACGGGAAAGAATGAACAAAATAAATGAGTAGTTATATAGCATGTCAGCTAGTGAAGGTTCAGGGACGATAAATAAACCTGGAAGTGGGCAGAGGGCGTGATCAGGGGGACGCGGGCTGTAATTTTAAAGAGTGCTAAGGGAAGGTCTCGCTGGAAGAGGAAGCTCTGAGTAAAGACCAGACAAAGGTGAGGGAGCAAAGCGGGCAGTGTGAGCGCCTGGAGCCAGTGTCAGGCAGGGCCCCAGCAGGCACAGAGGCCCTGAGGCACAACGGTCCTGCCTGAGTGGCCAGAGGCAAGCTGGGAGGCAGACCCGTCCGGAACACGCTGTGACAGGGAGTCTGAAGCAGCAGCCCCGGCAAACCCCGCAGGAGTGAGGAGGGGCAGGTGCACCTCCCCTTTGGGGCAGCCTCCCCTCCCACCACGACAACCCCGAGGAGGATTCTGCCAAAGGACGACAGGCCAGGAAGGAACGTTGTTCCCTGAGAGCAGAAGAGCACTCAGAAACAGCCCCACACGTCCGCAGCAACTCCGTTTATAACCAGGCGATGCTGCAGGTCAGCAGGACAGGACGGTATTTGTTTTAAGTGTAGACACATTGTACACACACGTTGATGTCATATCACGTAATTTCATAACAGAAAGCAAAGGAGACTGCAGTGTGCATTTGCTATCATACAGCTTGAGAACACACAGGAGAATGTTGTGAGGCTTCCTCATGTTGGTCACTCACTGGTGACACCCACTCAGCCCTCTGGTCCTCCTCCAGATGAAGCCTGCAGCTGCCACTGGCCACTGAGGGTGGCGGCCTAGGACACGTCACGCCTGAGGGAACACTTGCTCCCGCCTCACCAGGAGGGCCAGCGTGGGCGCTCCTACAGCGCCGCCAGCACCAGCAGCGGGAAGGGAGCCCGGACGGCAGGGCGTCGCAGAGCAGGAGGCGGGGGAGTGGGTGCCCCCACCTCCCGCCCCTTGATGCTCGTGGCGTGAGCTCCATCTCACAGGCCGTGCACTTGCAGCGTCTGCTGTGGTCCACGAGCCTCTGCTGGCGACCTCTGGGATGCACGCCCGTCCTACAGACATGATGGTCCCACTGTTCTCAGCAACTCTCCACACAGCACTCACTAAACTAAGAGGCTGGTGGTGCTGGACTATGAGGAGAACCCTGTCCAGTGTCCACTCCTAGGTATGCTGGGGAGGAAGAGGAGAGTCCAGTGAACTGATCTGCAGGGAGTGGAGCCCCCCGCCAGGATGCTGAGGGGAGTGAGGGCCATGGGGGAAGCTCCGAGTCACGGGGGAGACCCAATGACCGACGGAACCGTGAGCGACCACTGTGGAGACAGGAAAATAGCTTTAGGAATCAAAATGTAAGGAATTCCTATCAAAATCCTACTGTGACATTCGAGGAGAATAAAATTTGTGTTTTTAAAAGTCTCTGATTTGTGTAGAAATTCAAACAGAGCCAAGACAGCAGTGTCTAGCAGGAGTCTCTTGGGCGGGTTTAATGAGCAGGCAGGAGGGGCATGCAGTAACCTCGTGCGTGGGTGGTCTGCGTGTAAGCAGCCCTCAGAGCTCCACGCCCCTCGCTCTGAGCACAGGGCTGCCCGGCGGGACCGGCGTCCGCGTCTGCTTGCACGAGTCCTAAGTGAGGCAAGGTGAGAGAAGACCAGCAGGGGCACATGCTGCTTGGGCACCAGGCTGCGGTGCTGGCATCTACAGACCTAGAAATGCCACAGGGTCTTTAGTAAAAGGAGAGAGCTCCAAAGTCTCATCAAAAACAGAACAGTGAAATGATCGCACTACTTCCAGGTCATAAAGTACTATACAGCTATTAAAAAGGAGAGGCATGAACTCTGTGGGAGGAGGCGAGGGTGGGATGATCTGAGAGAATAGCATGGAAACATGTATATTATCCTATGTGAAACAGATCGCCAGTCCAGGTTCTATGCATGAGACAGGGCGCTCGGGGCTGGTGCACTGGGACGACCCTGAGGGATGGGATGGGGAGGGAGGTTGGAGGGGGATTCGGGGGGGGAAGACGTGGACACCCGCAGCTGATTCATGTTGATGTATGGCGAAAGCCACCACAGTGTTGTAAAGTAATTAGCCTCCGATTAAAATGAATTATGGAGAAGGCACTGGCACCCCACTCCAGTACTCTTGCCTGGAAAATCCCACGGACGGAGGAGCCTGGTGGGCTGCAGTCCATGGAGTCGCTAGGAGTCGGACACGACTGAGCGACTTCACTTTCACTTTTCACTTTCCTGCATTGGAGAAGGAAATGGCAACCCACTCCAGTGTTCTTGCCTGGAGAGTCCCAGGGACGGGGGAGCCTGGGGGGCTGCTGTCTATGGGGTCACACAGAGTCGGACACGACTGAAGCGACGTAGCAGTAGCAGTAGCAGCAAAATGAATTAATTTTTTTTTTTTAAAGGAAGGGGCAATGGGACTTCCCTGGAGGTCGAGTGGTCAAGACTGCGAGCTTCCACTGCAGGGGGCACGGGTTCGCTCCCAGGTCAGGGAACTAAGATCCCGCATGCCTCGTGGTGTAGCCAAAATTCAAAAAACAACAACAGAAAGGAAGGGGCAGGCCTTCGAGGACTGACATGGGAGGATATCAGGGTCGGAAAGAAAGCGGGTCTGCTGCATCCTGCAGCCGCTGCGGTCCCATCAGGGCGGTGCTACAGGTCTGTGAGGGCGACCATCAGGGAAGGCAGGACTAGGTGGGCCCCCATCTCCATGCAAACCCCACAGCCGGGCCACCCAGTGGGCGCTCTGGAGCTGAGATGGGCAAGCCTGCACTCCTGGGCCGGCTCCCCAAGAGACACGATCTTGCCTCACAACCGGATGCCACCTGCTTCCTCTCCTTGCAGGTGGGGATCTAGAAAGGGGTCCACGAGGCACACCCATGTCTGCCCCCGGGCTGTGGTCACAGTCTGGGTGGGGGGTGTGCCCACACGCGTGTGTGCTCTGGGTCTGTGACGACCCACACGCATCCACAAACACCAGACACGCACACTCCTGCCAGTTACCAGAGTGACATCCGGGAAGTGAAGGTGGCAGAGGGTGGTGAGAAAGTGCCACCTTTTCCTTTTACTTGACATGCTCCTGGGATGTTTAAAGGAGTTTTTTCTATCTACTAGTTTTATATGTATAAAATAATTGAGGGATTTGGGATAAAGGTGGTAGACTGACCATATGAGTTTCTTTCTGCTTTCCCCCAAGACCATACTAAAAGAATTTAAGACGTTTAAACACTTGAACCCACACAGGAAACATCGGAGGCAATGCGGTGGCCAGAGGTTCTCTCACCTTTTGGAAGATGTGAAAAAGGACACCTGACTTACAGGCCAGGAAGGTCTTGACTCCAAGGGCTGGTGAGGAGAGCCACTGAGACTCCAGCAGGGAAGGAGAGGGCACCAGGAAGAAAAAGGGCTGGACAGTCTCCATGCATCCCAGCCAATCCCTGACTTCTGCCGGACGCCACCCTCGGGACAGGACTGCAGACTTGCTCTGTGGGGTGCGGAGTGGGGAGGTGAGTGCCCGGGGCACAAGGGTGAGGCCAGGGCGGACACAGAGTGGCCACCCTCAGACTCCCCTGCCCACATACGGGCAGCAGGAAGCAGGCTGTCCACCTCCTCCACCCAGTGGAAGACCAGACATCTGGCATTCCCCCAGAGTGCTCCTGCCGGCTCACCAATTAAAACCCCAGCCTGGTGCACAGAGCATGCAGTTAGCTCCATTGTGAATGGAGCGCCAGGGATGACCAGACATATGCAGAAAGCCCAACATGAAGGATAGAGAACACAGTGACCACAGAAAAGGAAAGCGAAGCAACCAAAGTGAGGCAGGAAGCAGACAGAGACCTTCCCCAAAGATGCTAACCAGTATTCTCACGGAGACGCGAGAAATGCTACATGCAGTCCAAAAAACAACACTGTGCTCCTTTTAAAAAGTAACAGTACCGAATGCTGGTGGCGATGTGGAGCAGCAGGAACTCTCACTTGGTGGTGGTGGGAATGCAAAGCTTTTTTGGATTTGAAAGCTAGATATTTCTAACAAAGCTCAACACAATCTTCCCGTATAATCCAGCAATCACGCTTCTACATATTTACCCAACTGAGCTGAAAACAAATGTCCAGACAAAAGCTACTGCGATATTTAGAACTGTTAAAAACTGGAAGCATTCAAAATATTTGTTAATAAGTGCATGGATAAACAATGTGGTACATGCACACAACAGAATATTCAGTGATTAAGAAAAGAAATGCGCTACTGAGCCACAGACACAGCACGGATGTGCACAGAGAGACCCTAAAAGCCCACTGCTAACTGAAAGAGGCCAGTGTGAAAAGATCACAGACCACATCATCTGAAATTTATGACGTTCTGGAAAAGACAGAACTGTGGAGACAGTGCAAAGGCCAGTGGTCACGAAGCGCTGACGTTTTTAGGTGAAATTATTTTGCATGAGGCTACAATGGGGGACACAGGCCTATATGCACTGTCAAACCCCAGAACGTACACTACGTGAGCCGTGGACTTCAGTTAGCCATAACGCACTAACACTGGTTCATGAAATGGAGCACGTGCGCCGCGTGAATGCAAGACGCTAATAATGGGAGAAACTAAGTGTGAGAGGGGCTTCCCCGGTGGCTCAGTAGGAGAGAATTCGCCTGCCAGTGCAGGAGACGCAGCAGATGTGGGTTCAGTTTCTGGGTCAGGAAGATCCTGTGGAGGAGGAAATGGCAACCCACTCCAGTGTTCCTGGTTGGAAAATCCCATGGACAGAGGAGCCTGGTGGGCTACACAGTCCACAGGATCACAAAGAGTCAGACACCACTGAGCCCACGTGAAAAGTATGAGAAGGCAGATTATATGGGACTCTCCACACAATTCACTCAATTCTTCTATAAGTCTAAAAGTTCTAAAAACATAAATTTAATTATTAACTTTTTCAGATGACAGCTGGAAAAACATGAACTTCAACCTCACCTGTTATATAAAAATTAACTCAAAATGGATCATGGAATTTAACATAAATGCAAAACTATTAAACTTCAGGAAAAAAAACAGAAGAAAATCTTCAGTATCGAGAGCTAGTGCTTAGACTTGTCACCAAAAGCATGATCCATAAAAGGAAAAATTGATAAACTGGGATTCATTAAAATCAAACACTTTTGCTTACAAAGGACCACATTAACAGAATGAAAAGAAAGGCTACAGACTGGGAGAAATAGCTGCAAACCACCAGTCCAACAAAAAACTAGTTATCTAGAACATATAAAGAACTCTCCAAGTAAAAAACCAAACAATCCAATTAGAAAATGGGCAAAAGACATAAACAGATAGTTCACTTAGGAACACATACAGATGGCAAGAAAGAGCACAAAGCTGCTCACCAGCATCGCCATTATAGAAATGAAGCTAAAACTGCAAGGAGATGAACCCACCACAAGACCTAACATTTTAAACAATGACAAAACCGAGTGCGGGAGTCAGTGCAGCGAGACTGTATTACTTTTGCACGGCTGTGAACGGCACGGTCTTTCAGGAAAACAGTAGCTGTTCCTCATAGAACCAAACATGTAAATATCATCAAATGCATCATGCATTTGTCACAGAGAAATGAAAACTTATGTTTCTGCAACAATCTGAATATTCAGAGCAGCTTTATTTATAAGCCCCAAACTGAAACATTTCAGATGTCCTTCAACAGGTAAATGGTTAAACAGACTGTGGTCCATCTGTTCCGTGGAATCCTGCTCAGCAACAAAGAGCAGGCTACCGACACCGGACACCCAGGGTGGCTCTCCGGGGGTTACACTCAGTGGAAGAAAGCCAGTCACAGGAGCCTTCACACTGCATGATTCCATTCACATACACTCTTGAAATAACAAAATTACACAACTGCAGAAGAGATGAGTGACTGCCTAGGACCAGGGATGGGCAAGAGGAGGCTGTAAAGGGTGGTGCAGGGATCCTGGTGGTGATCGTTCTGTGTTCTGACTGCCTTAATGTCAGCATCCTGGCTGTGATGCTTTCCTGTGTCACCAGTGGGAAACTGGGTGAAAAACACAGGTCTCTCTGCGTTATTCCTTATAACTGCATGTGACTATCTCAAGACAGTCTCACTGGAGAAGTCTCGTTGACTCACTGGAAAAGACCCTGATGCTGGGAAAGATTAAAGGCAGGAGGAGAAGGGATGACAGAGGATGAGATGCTTGGATGGCATCACGGACTCGATGAACACGAGTTTAAGCAAGCTCTGGGAGTTTCTGATGGACAGGGAAGCCTGGCATGCTGCAATCCATGGGGTCACAAAGCGTCGGACACAACTGAGCAACTGGACTGAACTGATCTCACGATAAACAGTTTAATTAAAAATATAAACTATGACAATGCTCTTTTTAAAAATCATCTATGTGAGGACTGGAAGAGAAAGTTGAAGAAACCTAGTAGGAAGTAGAACAAAAGGAAAAGGAGATGGAAAATGGGAGAGGAAAAAAGTCTCCAAGAATTAGTCCAGATGGCCCCTCATCTCTTAACTAGAGGCCCAGAAAGACAACAGAGAAGATACAAGGGGATAAAAATTGTTTGGATGCCAGGATTGGGGAAGCCACGTAGAACTGAGCCAGCTTGTGCTGACTCCCAGAAAGGCTGGGAATCAGAGACTCTGGGTTCCCTGGGGCTGGGGCTGGGTGGCCTTGCTTCCCACCCATCTGGCAGCCAGGGCACCCCATTCCCCACCCCTACAAGATGACAGATGTACTCTCGTGAAGGTGAGGCTAAAGGCTCCCAGGGGCAGCCGTGAGGCTCCTAACTGAGGGAGTGGGGAGCAGCAGGAAGTCTACACATGGGGTCACGAGACTGCAGATCCCACATGCCATGCTCTCACAGCACACCCACCAGGGGGAGAGCGTGGGGTCACCACCAGGAGGAACACCCATCCACAAGACCCACCCCAAACACAGTCTCACGCCTGTTTTCAGCTATGTGAAGTGTAATCCATGCACGGAGACGCACCCACACCACCCGTGTCCAGCTGGAAGGACTCTCACTCACTCAGCACACCTGTCCCCAAGTCCAGGCAGCCCCTGCTCCCTGGCTGGCCCCGGGTGCTGAGGTCTGGTGACATAGACCCCTTCTGCTGCTTTCAGGGTTCTGTAAGTGGAACCACATGTGTGCACTGCCTCTGCGTAACATCACATTTGTGAGAACTGCCTGTAGGAACATGTGTACAGATCACTCACTGTCACTGCCACACATTGTCCACTGTGGGATACACTGCTTCATCCGTCCTTCCGTCCATGGGCGCTGGGGTGACTTCCAGGTTCAGCTCTGAGATACTCCTGTGTTTAATCACCTTTTCAGATCAGATCAGTTGCTCAGTTGTGTCCGACTCTTTGCGACCCCATGAATCGCAGCATGCCAGGCCTCCCTGTCCATCACCAACTCCCGGAGTTCACTGAGACTCACGTCCATCGAGTCAGTGATGCCATCCAGCCATCTCATCCTCTGTCGTCCCCTTCTCCTCCTGCCCCTAATCCCTCCCAGCATCAGAGTCTTTTCCAATGAGTCAACTCTTCGCATGAGGTGGCCAAAGGACTGGAGTTTCAGCTTTAGCATCATTCCTTCCAAAGAAATCCCAGGGCTGATCTCCTTCAGAATGGACTGGTTGGATCTCCTTGCAGTCCAAGGGACTCTCAAGAGTCTTCTCCAACACCACAGTTCAAAAGCATCAATTCTTCGGCACTCAGCCTTCTTCACAGTCCAACTCTCACATCCATACATGACCACAGGAAAAACCACAGCCTTGACTAGACGAACCTTTGTTGGCAAAGTAATGTATCTGCTTTTGAATATGCTATCTAGGTTGCCATTTAAATGTAAATAAACAGGTAAGGATCACCCAACATGGAAAACAGAGGGTCTCAGAGGACCTCCAATACAGGCTACTGCTGCTGCTGCTGCTAAGTCACTTCAGTCGTGTCCAACTCTGTGCGACCCCATAGACGGCAGCCCACTAGGCTTCCCCGTCCCTGGGATTCTCCAGGCAAGAACACTGGAGTGGGTTGCCATTTCCTTCTCCAATGCATGAAAGTGAAAAGTGAAAGTGAAGTCGCTCAGTCGTGTCCGACTCTTCGGGACCCCATGGACTGCAGCCTACCAGGCTCCTCCATCCATGGGATTTTCCAGGCAAAAGTACTGGAGTGGGGTGCCATTGCCTTCTCCGTCCAATACAGGCAGCAGATCAAAACTTGCAAGTGAAACGAAAAAGAATATCTTCTGAGCAACGTGGAAAGATCCATAAAGGAAACAACAAAGGGAATTCAGGGGACAATTTCTAAGGAGTGCTCAGAAAGTAAATCTGTCAGAACACAAATTTTACAATGAGACAGGATGATTGGAAGACAAATTTGAGGAAATCTTCCAGAGAGTAAGATAAATGGACAAAGAAAATTAAAGAAAACCAGGCTGTGGATCCAAGATGTCTAATGTCTGAATAACAGGAATCAGAGAGACTACAGAAAACTCAGCACAGAAAACAATGAAAGAACATTCCAGAACTGAATAACCTTAGTTACCACATCGAGAGGCCTGGTGAAGGGCTCAAAGAGTGAAAACAGACCCAAATTGAGACACGCCCACACCACAAAGGCTTGTGTGGGGCCAACACAGGGCACATGAGGTAGGGAGGCCAGAGGCATCCACCTTCTCAGAGCAACATGGAAGCTGGAGGAGCCCCATGCTGCTGCTGCTGCTAAGTCGCTTCAGTCATGTCCGACTCTGTGCGACCTCATGGACTGCAGCCAACCAGGCCCCTCAATCCATGGGGTTTTCCAGGCAAGAGTACTGGAGTGGGGTGCCATCTCCTTCTCCGGAGGAGCCCCATATACTGAGGGAAAGACTCCTACCTGGAATTCAGCACCCAGCCATGTTATTATCAAGGCTGAGTGCAAAACATGCATTCTAAAGGGTAACATAAAACACAGCATTTATGAGCACCACGGCCTCATACACATTGAGAAGGAGCCGCTGGAGGATGCACTCCATTACACGAGGGCACAAATCAAGGAGGGGCATGGGGACCCCAGATGTGGGGTGCACTCAGGACAAAGGAAACCACAGCACCCACCAGGCTAGCACCCTGGGCCCCAATTTAAGTTGGCAGATTACCTACTGTGTTTGAATAATAACAATAACAAATATAGGGCTATTTCGGGGGGGAAATGTATGAGGAAACAGTGTGATCAGAGATACTATGAACAGGGCACAGGATATTTGCTTTAGGCTTGGGGGGCTATCATCTGAATTTTTAAACTATACACATTTCATTATGTTAAAAAATAAGTACAGAAAAAGTCTCTATTCACAATTCAATAAAATGAGGTAAACCAATATAAAGGCCCTTGACCTGGAAATTTTAAAGCTCTCTCTTAAGCAACATTCGGTTTAAAAAAGAAATCAAAACCCACATTTGGTATATCCAAATATACTAAAAACAGTACAGGGGAGTTAATGCTCCTCAGAGAAAAATTCATAGCCTTAAATATTCATGTTAATAAACAAGCAGCAATGAAAATAATTGAATTAAATATTCCTACAATTCTGATACCAATTCCAATGTATGTGTTTTTATAACACCACCAAACGATTCTCCAACACCAGCTGGGGGGTGGGGGGGTCCTGCAATTCAACCCGGAAGGACTATCAGGTCAAAGGCTCAGTCTCACAAGATGTCCCACCCCTGTGCTCCGCCCCTAGTCACACATCCCGATTGTCCCTGGGCTCCCCTCCTGCCCTCTGTAGACTGGATGTTCCTACGACCCCCTCCTCGGTTCGGTTAATTTGCCAGCGAGGCTCAAAGAGCTGAGAGACGTGTCACCTATGAGATAACGGATTTATTGCAGGAGATGACTCAGGAACAGCCGAAGGGAGGAGAGGCACAGGCGAGGCCTGGGTTGTTACAGACAAGATGACAAATGACCAGCCCCACCTCAGCAAAGTGAGACGTGACCCCAGTCTCGGCTTGCCCAGAAATGGGGTCTCAAACCAGACCGCCCGCACCTGCCGGGGAGGCTCCTGACCCCGCTGCAGGACCACGGCCTTGCAGTAAGCAACCCGCTTCTCTGCCGGCGTCACCCTGCTGCCCCTAGAAGCCTTCGGCCCGCTACAGCCCCTCCAGGGCCTCTCCAGCTGCTAACGGGCTGCCGCAGTTCTCAGGAACGGAAAATGAGGACCATCAGAGCTTTCAAACGGGCTCAGCTGAATTCCCTTTTCTGCCAGGAAAGGGACACAGGCTACCTTCCCCAAGCACACCCCACTCTCCGCGGATGGCCACGTGTTCACCCACCAGGAAGCTCTCCGCAGCCTCTCCTTCTGGCTTTCTTGGGGGTCCCGGTTGAGCAAGTGACAGCCCACGGGGAACCGATGTCAACCTCCGGCCCCTCTGCACCCACTCCTCGGGGCGGGAGGGTGGGCGGCTGTGGAACCGAGTAATTCCAGCCCTCTAAAGCCCTGCGAGGCGCCGCCACCCTTACTGGACCAGCCGGCTTTCCAGGTCAGCTCAGGAGCGGAGACGTCCCCACCCTTCTCGTCACTGCGGACATCCCCAGGTTTCAGCGCTCCGAGCAAGGCGTGGGGACACAGGAGACAGCGCGACCCCACTCAGGAGCCTACACAGACAACACGACCCCAGCGGCTCTGGCGAAGGGCGGGTCTTACCTTCCAGCCCAGCCTTCCCGCCCAGCTGGGGGAGCAGGTGCGGTCCGGCGGCGCCTGCGGCCTATCTGGGCTGAGCCGATCGGACTTGGTCCAACCACCAGCGGCCAGACAGGCACGGCCACGAGGAGCTGTCCCCTCTGGCCCCCCAGCGTGGGCTGGCCAGGCACGCGCGGCCACATGTGCCTGCCGCCTGAGGAGGACCACGTCGGAACGGCCCGGCGAGGCTCCCGGCATCTCCGACTTGGCGTGGCCGGTCGTGCTGCAACAGGGGACCCGCCAACATGCTGCCCACGAAGGCCTGGGGCTCGGGACCCGGGCGCTGCCAACTAGCCACGCGGCACTGCACGCAGGGAGGCAGCCACACGCTCCGCGGCAGCTCGGCCCGGGAGCGCGGAGCCGCCACGGGGAGACCCGGCGAGGAGAGGCACAGCCGGAGCCCAACGCGGGCACCTGGCCATCGGGGAGGCTTCCAGAAGCTTCCATGAGCCCAGGGCCTCCTGGTGTGTTCTGGGTCCGTTCTCCTCCGTGGACTCTGCGAGGTTCTGGGTCTGTTCTCCTCCCTGGGCTCTGGAAGGTTCTGTGAAGGCTCCTTCCGTTTTCTTCAGCGGTGGCTCCACGGCCTCCAGGAGGTTCTGGGGGAACCCAGCCCCAAGTTCAAGACGGAAAACCCAGGTGTGCGGGTGGGCGAGGAGCCGCTCCGCGTGGGTTCCAGAGCCGGCCAGGAGCCCACGCGCGGCCCGGGAGCGAGCGCCTTGCTCCAGGCGGAGTGTGCGCCTTGCAGCGCGGGCTGCGGGTAACCGGAGCCTCGCGCGCGCGTGGCACCGGCAGCGGGCGGGCCGGGCCGCGGGAGGTCGCACCCGGGTGCAGAAACTTGAACCGCTTCGGGACTTCCAGGGTCCAGCCGTCTTCACGGCGCCTGGCGACCCAGCTGGGAAGGCGGGGGCCAGGCGGACCACCGGTCCTGGAGAACGCGCTGCTCTGTTCCTTGACGGGGGTCCCCTGAGCCAGGTTTTACCACAGAGGGAGATTTCGTAGAGAATCTTCTAGAAGCAGGACTCGGCCTCCCCGTTTCACTGGCCCAGAGCTGCCCAGGCTCCTGGGGACGCTCCTCGGGACACCCCTCGGGGTGTTCCTTGGGGTGGGGAGCAGGGACCACACTCAACAGGCCTGGCCGAGCATCCGCGTTCCCAGGCGGCAGCCCCAATCCTGAGGCAGTCACTCCCTACTCCTCAGCTGCGTGGTCGTGACAAGTGCCACACAAGGGGAGGCTTAAACGACAGACATTTCCGTCCGTGCTGCAGGCTGGATGTCCAAGACCCAGGCGTCCGCAGGACCGGTTCCTCCAGAGGCCGCTCGCCTAGGCCAGTGCACGGTCTCCCCGTGCGTGCACATGGACGACCCCTGTGCGTGTCTGTGTCCTGATCTTGGACAAGGACACCAGACTGGATTAGGGTCCACACTGATTTTCAGTCAGTCACCTCTTTAAAGCCCGGTCTCCAAATCAGAGCCTCATTCTAATACAAGGGGTTAGGACTTTCACATACGAATTTGAGCAGAGACATAATCCAGTCCGTCACATGCTGTTTAGGGTTGCCAGATTGAGCAAGTAAAAACACAGGACACCGAGTTAAACTTGAATTTCAGAGAAGCAACACATTTCTGCAGTTTATCTGGGATTCAAATTTAACTAAGTGTCCTGTGTTTTCTCTGGCAGCCTTATGCTTAACAAACCACTCCAGATTCTGTGGCTTAAAATCACAAGCACTAATTACTGCTCACAGGCCTGCAGGCCAACTGTTTGGGGTCAGCTGGCTGTAGGCTGGTCTTGGCTGGCCTTTCCCTGGGCAGCTGGCCTGTCCTCCACTGGGTCTGTCACCACCAACAGGTTGGCCCAGGTTTGTTCCTGTGAGCCAGGAGGAAGTGACCCCTGCAAGGCCCTGGAGGCCTTGCCTCAGAACGGGAACACCAACACTTCAGCCACATGATGTGGGTCAGACCAAGTCTCAGGGTCAGCCCAGACTCCAGGGGTGGGGAGAGGGTCCCTTCTTCCTATTGGGGGGGGGGGGCAGTCTCATGTGGAACACGGAGGAGTAAGGATCAGGGACACTTTTTTTTTCATTTTATTGAAGTATAGTTGATTTAGAATGTTAGCTTCTGCTGTACAACAGTGATTGAGTTATACATACATATGTATATACATATACTCCAATGTATCTTTCCCATTATGATTTATCATAGGATACTGAGTATAGTTCCCTGTGCTATACAGGAGGACCTTATTGTATATCCTATGCATCATGGCTCTATTTGCTGACCCCAACCTCCCCTTCCCTCCTCACCTAACCTCCCCCCCAGGTCTGTTCTCTATGCCTGAATCTGCTTCTGTTTCCTAGATATGTTCGTTTGTGTTATTTCAGATTCAACATATAAGTGATCTCCTATGGTATTTGTTTTTCTCTTCCAGACTTGTGTAATAATCTCTAGTTGCATTCATGGTGCTGCAAATGGCATTATTCCATTCTTTTTTATGGCTGAGGAGCAGTCCATTGTGCATATGCACCGCATCTTCTTTACCCATTCACTCACTGATGGACATTCGGGTTTCTTCTGTCTTTGCTTCTGTAAACAGTGCTGCTGTGAACACAGGGGCGCCTGCATCTTTTTGGATTCGTTTTCTCCAGACATACGTCCAAGAGTTGAATCACTGGATCATACGGCAACTCTATTCTTAGTTCTTTAAGGAACCTCCAGACTGTTCTCCACAGTGGCTGCACCAGTTAACATTCCCACCAACAGTGCAGGAGGGTTCCCTTCTCTCGCCACCCTCTCCAGCATTTGTTATAGACTTTTAATGATCATTCCTAGTAGTGTGAGGTGATACCTCATTCAAGTTTTGATTTGTGTTTCTCTAACAGTGATGTTGAGCATCTTTTCCTGTGCCTATTGGCCATATGTGTGTCTTCTTTGGAGAAATGTCTTATTTAGGGCTTGCACCCATTTTTATTGGTTTTGTTGTTACTGAGTTGTGTGAGCTGTTTGTATATCTTGGCAAATAAGCCCTTGTCAGTTGCATCATTTCCAAGTATTTTCTCCCAGTCCATAGGTTGTCTTTTTGTTTTGTTTATGGTTTCCTTTGCTGTGCAAAAGCTTCTAAGTTTGATTAGGTCCAATCTGTTTATTTTTGTTTGTATTTCTATTGCCTTGGAAGAGGAACCTAAGAATACATTGATACAATTTATGTCAAAAAATGTTTTGCCACAATCTCTTCTGGGGGTTTTATGGTGTCTTGTCTTATATTTAAAGTCTTTAAGTCATTTTGAGTTTATTTTTGTGTGTGGTGTGATAATATTCTAACTTAATCGATTTGCACAGTTGTCCAACTTTCCCACTTGCTGAAGAGCTTGTCTTTTCCCCATTGCCTCCTTTGCTGAAGATTAACTGACCACAGAAATATGGGTTTATTTCTGGGTTCTCTCTTCTGTTCCAGTAATCCATAGCACTCTTTTTGTGCCAGTACCACGCCATTTGATGACTGTAGCTTTGTAGTACTGTCTGAAGTCCGGGAGGGTTGTGCCTCCTGCTTTGTTCTCTTCCCTCAGGATTGTTTTGGCAATTCTGGGTCTTTTCTGTTTCCATATAAGTTTTAGGATTATTTGACTAGTTCTTTGAAAAATATCAATTTAACAGCAAACTCATTAAATCTGTAGATTGCTTTGGGTAGCATGGCCATTTTAATGATATTAATTCTTCCAGCCCAAGAGCATGGGATGGCTTTTCATTTCCTTGAGTCATCTTTAGTTTTCTTTGTTCATATTTATAGTACAGAGATGGGAATACCAGACCACCAGATCTGCCTCTTGAGAAATTTGTATGCAGGTCAGGAAGCAACAGTTAGAACTGGACATGGAACAACAGATTGGTTCCAAATAGGAAAAGGAGTTCGTCAAGGCTGTATATTGTCACCCTGTTTATTTAACTTATATGCAGAGTACATCATGAGAAACGCTGGACTGGAAGAAGCACAAGCTGGAATCAAGATTGCTGGGAGAAATATCAATCACCTCAGATATGCAGATGACACCACCCTTATGGCAGAAAGTGAAGAGGAACTCAAAAGCCTCTTGATGAAAGTGAACGAGGAGAGTGAAAAAGTTGGCTTAAAGCTCAACATTCAGAAAACGAAGATCATGGCATCCGGTCCCACCACTTCATGGGAAATAGATGGGGAAACAGTGGAAACAGTGTCAGACTTTATTTTTCGGGGCTCCAAAATCACCACAGATGGTGACTGCAGCCATGAAATTAAAAGACACTTACTCCTTGGAAGGAAAGTTATGACCAACCTAGATAGCATATTCAAAAGCAGAGACATTACTTTGCCAACAAAGGTTCGTCTAGTCAAGGCTATGGTTTTTCCTGTGGTCATGTATGGATGTGAGAGTTGGACTGTGAAGAAGGCTGAGTGCCGAAGAATTGATGCTTTTGAACTGTGGTGTTGGAGAAGACTCTTGAGAGTCCCTTGGACTGCAAGGAGATCCAACCAGTCCATTCTGAAGGAGATCAGCCCTGGGATTTCTTTGGAAGGAATGATGCTAAAGCTGAAACTCCAGTACTTTGGCCACCTCATGCGAAGGGTTGACTCATTGGAAAAGACTCTGATGCTGGGAGGGATTGGGGGCAGGAGGAGAAGGGGACGACAGAGGATGAGATGGCTGGATGGCATCACTGACTCGATGGACGTGAGTCTCAGTGAACTCTGGGAGTTGGTGATGGACAGGGAGGCCTGGCGTGCTGCGATTCATGGGGGTCACAGAGTCGGACACGACTGAGCGACTGATCTGATCTGATTTATAGTACTCTGCATATGTCTTTCACCTCCTTTATTCCTAAGTACTTTTCTGATGCAGTTTTAAAAGGAATTATTTCTTTACATTCCCTTTATGACACTTCATTGTTAATGTAAAGAAACACAACTAATTTCTATGTGTTAACTTGTATCCTGCTACCTAGCTGAATTCACTTATCAGTTCTAGTAATTTTTGTGTGGGGTCTTTAGGGTTTTTTCTATGTCATCTGCATATGATGACAATTTTACCTCTTCCCTACCACTCTGAATACCTTTTTCTTGTCTGACCAGTGTGTCTAGGACGTCTAATAATATGCTGAATAGAAGTGGTGAGTGGACATCCTTGTCTTGTTCCAGATTTTAGTGGGAGGCTTTTACTACTGAGTATTATACTGGCTGTGGGTTTGTCATAAATAGCTGTCGCTATGTTGTGATATGTTCCCTTGAGACCCACTTTCACAAGGATTTTTATCATGAATGGATGTTGAATTTTATCAAGTGCTTTTTATGCATCTATTGAGATGATCAGTGGCTGTAATCTTTTCTTCTTAATGATGTGGTATATCACATTGATTTGTGTATGCTGAACCTTCCTTTTGACCCTGAGATGAATCCAAATTGGTTCTGGCATATGATCTTTTTTATGTGTTGCTGGATTTGGTTTGCTAATACTTAGTTGAGAATTCGTACACCTATATCCATCAATGATACTGGTCATTTTATTTTTTGGTAGTGTCTTTGGTTTTGGTATCAGGGTGATGGTGGCTTCATAGAATGTCTTTGGGAGTGGAACAGGGACACTCTCGCAGTCAATCTACCCTGGCAGCCTTGGAGCCACCTGAACCGAGTCCACGGTGACCTCCACACGGGATGGTGGAGTTTGGACATAGAGCAAAGTGGGAGCCATAGTCATGGGGGTGGCGGGAATGGTCCTCAGTGTAGATGAGCCTTGATTTCTCCAAAGCCTGCTCTGCGGATTCTGCTCTGAGATGGGCGGTTATCAATCACAACTAATCACAGGCATACATACCATGGCGCTACTGCAAGTCTGGTTTCAGACCACCTCAGTACAGCAGATATCTCAGTAAGTCAAGTCACATAAAGTCTTTGGTCTCCCAGTGCATGTGAGAAGTTATGTTTACACTATATTACAGTCTCCTAAGGGTACAATAGCATTATGTCTAAAAAATGTACTGGTCTTAATTAAAAAAATACTTTCTTGCTAAAAAATGCTGTCATCTGACTAGACTTGACTCTTGTTCAGTTTCTAGAATCCAGGGGTCACAACCCAAGAGCCCATGCCAGGGCAGCAGGCCATCTGCTCCTCACACCTGCCAGCCCGGCAGGTCTGTGACCCCCATGCAGAGCTGGGACATCCCTTTTCCTGACTCCAAACCAGCCTCCTGGCAGAAGGGATTCTGAGAGTCAATTACCACAGGAAGTATTTCAGCTGGCTGGAATCCAAGAGTCAAGAGCAGCTGCCTGTCGGCCTTCAAGGGCCCCCACCCGAGATTTAATGGGCTTTATAGGCATGCTGGGCGCTCGCCCCAGCGGTGGCGGCTCTGTGGCTGCGCGGCTGCTCCGACCTAGGGCTGCCCGCCATGAGGAAGTGCCTGGGCTTCACACACTTCTCGCTGACGTCTGGGCAGGACTCCCAGCTGTCCGCTGACCTCCGTGGATGGAGGCACAGGCAACAGTCTCAACCAGCGGGGAGTTAAGCTGAGAAACACTCCATCCTCTCAGCTGCCACAGCAGCTCTGGGCAGATGCACCTGATATCAGGGGCCAGGGGCAGGGAAACGGACTGCTGGAAAAGACTCTCAGATTTCTACGAGGGCCAGCAAGGAGCCCTGGTGGTTTGTAAGGAACTGTCAGAGGCTGGGACTGGGGCAGTGACACTCCTGGACAATACTCTGGCCTGGTTCAGCTCACCCACAGAAATAACTGTGGTGCGTGGGGGGGGGGGGCACCACGGAGCCCCCTCGCCTCCCCCACAAAGCTCCACGAGTAGAGGGGTTAGAGAAACAAGGGAAGGAAAGAACTGGAAACACATGGGTGGGAGGCAGGCTCCCCCACCCACACCTGGGAGGCATGGGCCCCACCTCCCATGAGCTTCACTGGAGGCGCTGGGTCAGAGCTGGGGAGCTCAAACAGAAGGCGACAGTCAGTCAGGGCGGCGTGGCCAGGGCGAGGCCTGAGGCCATGAGGGCTTGTTGCACAAACACCAATGGTTTCATGAGAAGGTGCTGAGTGAGGGGAACAAAGTCCCAGCACCTGGCTGGAGAGGCCAAGAAATGGCCTCTGGATAGTCCCCCTTGGAAATGCTAACATCCAGAACATTCCGCTATATATGTGATGTGAAGATCAGCCAGACGCTGGATCGGAAATGCAGAACACCAAAGCAGATCCTAAAATAGTCAGTGAAGAGCTTTTGAGGAAAGACAGTCAACTTCTTCAGAGGAATGATGGAGGCCATAACAATGGGAGAAAATAACTCAACAGAATTGAATATCTGGAAAACCTATCTTTCAAAGACTAGGATGAAATGAAACAAATTACAGGAAAAAAATAGTTCTTTTTTGCACTGGCAACAAAAGAAAAAACAGATCTCATGAAAATTGAAAAAATTTTATGCATTAAAAAACAGTATCAACAGAGTAACAGGCAACTCATAGAATGGGAAAAAATATTTACAAGTCACATAATGATAACAGATGAATACCTAGAACATACAGAGAACCTCTGAAACTCAACAACGAAAATCCAGTTTTAAAAAGAAGCAAAGGATTTGAATAGATGTTTCTCAAAAAAATATTCAAATGGTTAATAAGCAAATGAAAAAGATGCTCAACATCACTAATCATTAGGAAATGCAAATGATAAAACCATAATGATATACCACCTTGTTACAAAGACAAGAAAAGAAAACACAGAAAATCACAAGTGCTGACAAGGACGTGGAGGAATTAGAACCCTAACACTTTGCTAGTGGGAATATAAAGTGGTGCAGCCACTGTGGAAACCAGCGTATCAGTTCCTCAGAAAATTAAAACATTTACAGAATAACCATATGACCCAGCAGTTCCACTCCTGGGCATGTACCCAAGAGAACTGAAAGCTGGGTCTCAAAGCCGTATCTGCACTCTCCTGTTCATGATGTGTTCCCAACAGCTGAAGGCAAAAGTACTCCAAGTTATCCATCCACAGATGAATGGAGAAACAAAACATGGTCCATCCAACACAGTGGAGAACTAGTGAGACTTAAAAAGGAAAGAAATTCTGATTCGTGTGACAACATGGATGAACCTTAAGGACATTATGTCAGTGATATAAGCTGATCACAAAATTAGAAATACTGTATGATCCACTTAGATGAAGGCCCTAAAGGAGTCAAATCCATAGAGACAGAAAGTAGCATGGTGAGAGCCAGAGGCCGAGGGAAGGCGAGTGTTTAACAGGGACACAGCTTCAGCTTCAGAAGATGAGAAAGTTCTGGAGATGGTAGTGGTGATCGCTGCACAACAACGTGAATGTACTTAATGCCGCTGAGCCTGACACATAAGGATGGCGTAAGTTTGTTATATGTATTTTACCACAATTTTGAAAACATTTAAAGAAACAGAGTTTATCACAAAGTGAAAGTCTTGGAAGGGTTCCGTATTCTGTTTTTCAGAGTTCCTTCTCCTCTGTCTTTCCCAGGCCCCACCCTGCCTGCTTCCTCTGTTTCCTGGGTTCCATCCCTTAACCCTGAACCCAATATCAGATTTCTCATTCTTTTTTTTTTTCATTCTTTTATTAAAAGCTAAGCATTTAAAACACAACATCAAGAAAGGGAAAATAATATTTTTTTAAATATTTAAAAAAGTGAACAGAGGGAATTCCCTGACATTTTGGCACTTTCACTGTCGTGGCCTGGGTTCAAACCCTGTTCGGGGAACTGTCATCCCTCAAACAAGCCGCCTGGCCTGGCCAAAAACAAACCAAAAAAGTGAAAAGAAAACTCAGAATGCAAGAAGAATTTCTGCAAATCATGTATCTGATAACGGACGTGTACCTGTAATATGGACAAAACGCTTACAATTAAATAATGAAAAGACAAATGGGCAAAAATCTGAGTAGATGTTTCTCCAAAGAAAATACGTAGCCAGTAAGGGGCCAATAAGCAGACGAAAAGATGCTCAGTGTCACGAGCAGCCAGGGAAACGCAACTCAAAGCCACGGTGCACGACTTCACACCCCTAAGATGGCAGTGGTCAGAAGGCGGAGGATCACTAGTGTTGGTGCAAATTCAGACGAACGGGGGCCCTTGTGCAGTAACGTGTGTGTTAGGCACCCAGCCATGCTCCGCTCTTTGCAACCCCAAGGACTGTAGCCTGCCAGGCTTTTCTGCCCGTGGATTTTCTAGGCAAGAATACTGGAGTGGGTTGCCATTCCCTTCTGCAGGGAATGTTCCCAAACCAAGGATCGAACCCAGGTCTCCTGCACTGAAGGCAGCTTCTCTGCTGCCATAGCCTCCAGGGAAGCCCCTGGTGCAGTAACAGTGGGAAGGTAAAATGGTGCAGACACTGTGGACACGTCAGGCGGGTCCTTAAAGCACTAACTATGGAGTTACCGTGTGACCTCGCAACCCCAGTCCTGGGACGTGCCTGCGAGAAGGAGCGTATGTTCACGTGCAAACCTGTACACAAACGTGCACAGCAGTACTGTCCTTAAGTCAAGAAACAACTCAAATGCCCTTCAACTGATAGATGGATGAATACATCCATGCAGGGTAGTATCATTCAGACGTCAAGGGAGTGAGGCATGATGCAGGCTACCACGGACACGAACCCTGAAAACATGATACTAAGGAAGAGAAACCAGACACCACCGGCCGTGTATTGCGCGCCTGCGTTTGCATCAAGCATCCAGAGCAGGCAGATCTACAGAGGCAGTGAGCAGACGAGCAGGGCAGGAGCCAGGAGAAAGGGCGCAAGTGGAAGCCGCCAGGTGTGGGGGCTTTGCTGGGTCATGACTGGGTGCTGAAGGGACTGCAGTGGCGGCCGCACCGCTGCGTGACTAGGAGCCCAAGCTGTACACTGAGTGGGGAACTGTACGCGATGTGACCCCAGCTCAGCAAAGCTGCTGAGGAAACACAAATCAGAGCCTTTCCTCTCTTCCCCAGTTCTCTCCCCAAGCTTGGGGAGACCCACCGCAGCACAGGAAACCAAGAAAGCCTCTGTTAGCAGAACTCACTCTCCAAAGACGCAACAGTTCAGAGAGACATCAGCACACACACATACATGCTCTTCATCTCTAGAAAACTGGTCTAGTCCCACTCTGTCCAGAAAATGAGCTAGAAACATAGTCTTAAATTTTCTAGTGGGCACACTTAAAAAGTTAAAAGGAACGTGTAAAATTTAACACCATCTTAGGTAAGCCTGTCTGCCCCTTTATTATCACTTCAAACATGTCAACATAAACAATTTTAATGAGCTATTTTACATCCTGTGTGTTTTTCATCAGCAGTAGTCTCAGCTCAGGTGGCCCGTCTAACTCTCCCAGCAGCAGAGCCTCCAGCAGTGAGAGGTTCACTCCACATCCCCACGGCAGATCAATTTGAGCAAAGCCAGAAAAAGGAGTCTGTTGGCTAAGTAACTGAAGGCCACAGGAGATCGTGTCTACCGGCGGGGCTGCGTGCAGTGAGTCTCTCGCCCCCTCATCTCCTAGCCCCACACTTTGCAGCTGGTGTCGGCACTGCCCCCGAGGCCCCACATTAAGGACTACTCATTCTTTTCAGCAGTTTCAGGGGAAACAGTTGTTCCTGATGACGTGGCATGCTCAGCCTGATCGGCACGGATGCTCTGACTGGTCAGCTGGGGTCACAGCCCTGCTGGCGCACTCCCCTGGGTGTGGAGGGGGAGCGGCTCCCGGACCAGGGACTCGGGCCACAGACAGAGCCCGCAAGGCCTCTGGGGTTGAAGACGCACACAGCACTACCGTATCTTGTCAACGTAACTTCTTAATTGGCTGCAGCTCATTTAATCTTGCTTCCAAGCTTCTGCCCTACCGAGAAGTAGGAACAAACCTTAAACTTTCAAATATCTTAATCTAGTGGTATTTAAGTAGTCTCCTTTGGGGACTTTCGTGGTGGTCCACTGGTTAAGATTCCACCCTGCAATGCAGGGGACACAAGTTGGATGCCTGGTGGGGGAATTAAGATCCCACATGCTGTGGAGCAACTAAGCCCCTGTGTGGCAACTGCTGAAGCCCATGTGCCATGTGACTAAACTTAGAGCAGAGGTAGCCAAATAAATAAATATTAAAAATAAAATCAACAGTCTCCTTTGGGAAAATGTTAAGTTCCAGGTCACAGTTCAACTCCCTAACAGGGCTCTTGCTCCCTTTATCTTCTTCCCATGATGGTGGTGGGGCCTGAGGCAAAGGTGACAAGGCTTCCTGACACTAGGAATGGAGGTCCGCTCCCCTCTCGGCCTCTGGTGGAAGTGCCTCACCCACTCAGGGACGTGCTGTGCATCTGGACAGGTTGTGCACTGCACAACTCCACAGGGGTACCATCGACTCAGGCTACAGTGGACACAGGTCTTCCCGGAGTGGTGTGCGCAGCAGCCCCGATCCGGCTCACCTCTGGTCCTCAGCCTCGGTCCTCACTGAACATCCCGGCTCAGGGGCACCTGCAGCCCCTCTGCAGCGACTCTGGAAGCCGCTCTGCTGCCTGCCCTGCTCAGCAGCCTCCTCTTCCGGACCCCAGGCGCCTTCCTGCAGCTGGCGGCCCCACCAGTATCTCTGTGCCTCGGCCGGCCTTGCTGGACAGGGGCGCTATCCCCCAGCCCCTCCTTTTGCCCCTTTCTTACCAGGGAGGGCAGGGGCCTCCCTCGCCGGCCCCCAGCCCCTTGCCTGAGTCCTCGCTGGTGGAACTCCAGTGCTGCCGGCACTGGGGGCAGCCTGAGGGGGGCTCTAGGACCCCGGCCCTCGCGACGGCTGCGCCCTCCAGGGCAGTCTCGCAGGGTCGCCTAGGGCTGCTCCTCTCTGTGTGGCCCAGGAGGCGGGTACTGAGTCCAAAGGCTGCGCTCCTAGCTGGGAGAGCCCTTCCGCAGAGACTTGAGAGGAACGTGCCCCTCAGAAAACCGACTCGCACGAGGAAAGGAAAAGGGGCAGCTCCCTGCACTACAGGCTGATCCGCGGCCCACCTCCCACCCCGGCCCCTGAGCGTCACACCTGGGAGTGGCGTCCCGGAGAGACCGGGCCTCGGGGGGGCGCGGGCGGTGGGGAGCGGGGGAGCGTCCGGCCTGGGGGCTGACAGACGAGGCAGCAAGGGCCGGCGGGCGGCGAGGAAGACGCCTGGCTGGGGACAGTGTGGAGGCTTCGGGGCGCACACCTCAGTCCGCAACGCTGAAGCCTCCTCCCGGCCGGAAGTGAAGGGCTGTGGCACGCGACCGGAAGGAGGTCACGTGACAGGAAGGAGGCCACGCGCCCGGAAGCGGAAGTGCGGGGTGGGGCGGCGGCTTGGGCCTGGCGCGTGGTGACTTCGGCGCCCTGGAGGAGCCTCGGAAGGGTCCCGCGGCCTCCAGGTGCGATTGAGGGCCCGCGCCTTGGTTCCCAAGGAGCCTAAGACAGCCTCTGCTTCTCTTGGGGCCCGGGGTCCCCCTCAGCTTGGGCCACCCTTGGCCTCGCATGCTGCCGACCCAGCCTCTGCTCCCTGGTGGAGCACGGCCGCCCGAGTCACCCTGGCCCGAGGGGCACTGCCCCTCTCCAGGTGGCCCTTCCTGTCTGTCCAGCTGGCCGCTACCACAGGCCCCCGTGTGCAGTCACCAGGGTGTTCCCAGGCACTGTGCCTTGCACCCTGCCTCCCCATCGCCACGGCTTCGTGCAGAGCTTGGCACACAGAAGGACTCAGCCCAGCGTGCTGGGGCCTTCACTCTGGCCACCAGACACCCCCACACCGTGTGCTGCCCTGCGCAGCAGGCCTGCCCGGCCTTGGCAGTAAGGGCTAAGAGCCTGGATGCTCCCCCGTGCATGACAGTCAGATGGCACCACCCCCACCCCCACCCCGCTTGATTTGAGCGCTAATTGCGCCCACAGACCCACCCGCGCCTGCTTTTACGTGCCCGCTGGCGGGCCTGAGGCCCTCGGCAGGGCTGATTGCGCCGGAAAGCTGGAGGGGACAGAGCTATGCGAACAGGCCACGTCACACCCCCAAATGGGACCGTGTTTGCTAAATTTGTTTCCGATGCAATTTCATGCTGATTACACTGATTTCTCTGGTGATTGAGCCTGGCGCTGAGCTCGCCGCCCCGCAGACCGGCTGTCAGGATGGGCCTGTTTTTGGAGCAGGAGGTACTGATGATGATTTATGGGCCACTGTCAGCGCTCTCCGGGTGGAGATGCTGCAGGCAGGCTGGAGCACCACCGGCTTCTCTGGGGACCTCTCCTGCCGCGTGGCCGGCTTTCAGTCCCCCAAGGCCACTCCCCCCATGCTCCTCAGCTTTCCTGTGTCTGAGTGGCTGTGAGCTCCATAGCAGTTCGCTTGGCCAGAACGGTGGCTGAAGCACGAGGGACCGTCAGCTCATCACTGTCACCGCCTGGCTCGGCCTGCAGGGCAGGCATAGGCCGAGGTGCAGCTCGCTCTCTGGGGTCTGTCACACCCTTCCTGTTCTGACATAGGCGGGGGCCCAGGTCAACAGGACCCTCTGGATGGGGCTCAGGCCCTGGTTTAAGTCTCAGCTGAAATGCCCGGTGGTCCTGGGGCCAGTTGTGATGCTGGGCCCACCACCCTCAGGGCCCACCGAAGAACAAAGGTGGTGGTCCTGGGGCCCCCTGCTGCAGTCACCCCCTGAGGGCAGGAGCCTTGACATCCCGGGAAATGCTGCTCAGAGGGAGGTGGGGTGGGGGTGGGGTGGGGGGGGTGGGGGTGGGATGGGCTGGCTGTTGTGCTGCCCGCGTGGCTCCACCCCAGACCCCTCCCAGCAAGGAAAACCCGGAGCCCTGAGTTTTAGCAAAAATGTTTACTCTCCTTAATGTGTGTGTATTTACAAGTACTAAATCTGAGACAGTAAAATAGGAAATAGCCGTGTATTTACACAACCTGCAAGCCGAGCGCCTCAGCCACGCCGCCCCTGGGAGAGGCGGCGGCCGAGAGGCCGCTCAGGCCGCCGAGCCATCGCTCTTCTTTTGGGTGGGGGCTCTGCGGCGTTAAAGGACAGCTAACTGTGGGCTTCGTCTTAAAAATATCTCTCTCTCTAAATATATCTACTCTAGCTTGTGTAGCACCAACGGCGTGAGCCCTCAGCTCCAGCACTGGGGGAGAGCCAGGTAGGGCTCGCTCGGCAAGGGCAAAGCAGGGGTGAGGGGACCTCTCCTGTGGGACGGGGCCGGGCCCGGGTCGAGGAGTCTGGGCAAGCTCGAGGTATATGGAGAGGCCAGGCTCCCGACCGTGGCCGAGCCATCCCTGGCGCTCCTGAGAGGCGTGCGGGCGAGAGCAAGGGAGGCAGCCCGGGGCAGCAGGCAGTAGCAGCAGAGTCCGGACAGGTGGGCAGTCTGGCCCAGCCTCCCGGCCCCAGGACTGCAGAGCAGGGCTCCACTCCGTGCTCCGGCCGCCCTCAGGCCAGAGCTGGGCTCTGGGTCAGTGCCAGGCAGGAGGATACGGAGGTGCGAAGGGCGAGACAGGCCGGGGGCTGGGTGACGAGGATTCGGCCTGACTCCTGCCCCGGGAAGGAGGTGTGGCCGTGCTGCCGGGTGGACGGCAGGCTCAGGTCCGTGATTGGCTCGTGTGTAAACAAGCAGCGCTAAAGTGCTCGCCCCAACCGCCTCTGTGCTCTGGGAGGCCACGCGCTGGGCAGGGCCAGCGGCTCCGCGCTTCTGCGTCCCCATTGCCCAACCTGCCGACCCGACCACAGGACGGGCGCAAGGACCAGGGAGGCCCAGGAAAGGGGTGGGGACTGAATTCTGGAGAGGGCGGTGCCGGGGGCCAAGGAGCCCTCTGGCCGGAGTGGGGCTGGAAGAACGGGGGCTTCGATCAGAAGCAGCTTCAGGGAAGACTCGGGGGGAAAGGGCCACACACAGGAACCTGGCGCCTGCCTGGCCTGAACTCCTGCTGGACACCCACCGTGTGGGGGCCCGAGCCCTACTCAGCGCCCGTGGGGCCTGGGGGCCTCTGACCCCCAGTTCCAGGAGCTTCCTGAGTCAGGAGGTGGTGGACTTCACCCCTCCTCCCGCGGGGGAGCAGCTGCTCAGCTGATGGAGGCTCTCAGGCGGGCTCACGCCGCGTCGGGGAAGGCGCGGCGCCGGCCACAGTTAGCTGTCCCTTAGAAGTCCGCGGGATCTGTAGTACCGTCGAAAAAGTGAATTGAAAAGGGGACGGGCCACTGCCTTCACAAGTGACTGATTAATTAAAAAACATGAAAAAAAGGGGCCTAACAACCTCTAGTATTCAACACTTGCAGTTTTAAAAAGATCAAGTCATACTAAACGCTAGCACAGTCATGCAGGAATCCACGGCCTGCCTCCGGGAAGCTCTCGGCCGAGCAGTCTCCTCACACCAACACGGAGACAGGCTGCCCCGCAGCTGGACGCGGAGGCCGGGGCGCTCCAGCGGGAGACGTTGGCCACGCCGGCCACGCCCATTTGGTTTGGCTGTCCTGGTGCCTCGGCTCTTACTCTGAACTGTAAAATTCCTCCTCCTCCAGTTAACTGTACAGGACCCCACTGGGGCTGGAGACAGGCAGAGCCACATATATATATATATATATATGTATATATATGTACAGGTTTTTTTAATTAAAAATGTGTACTCTTGCTAGCTGAGGGCAGGGTGGGCGGCCCCGACCTCCAAGCCCTCTGGTCACTGCGTCCTGCTCCCGGCCAGGCCACTGTGTAGGGTCTGAGGCCCCCACAGCTCCAGCTGTCCAAGCACAGAAGGACTCCCTTGTTCCCCTAAAAAACAAGCAACGTCCCCCAAGCGTCCCACCCTCCAAGGGGCCAGCACGCTGCTGAGGGGCCAGACGAAAGCCGCAGGAAGGTGGGTGGGAGGCTGGGGGGTGGGCGGGAGGTTGGGGAGTGGACAGGAGGCTGATCAGCTAGGCTCCGGGGCCTTCCACAGCAGAGAGCTCAGCCTGGGGCAGGGTGGGTTCCGGGGAGGCAGGGGTAAGGGGGGAATAAATAAGGGGAACGTGCACTCACAGCCCAGAGCCCCAGGCCCCAGTGGCTCCCAGAGGCACAGCCCTGAGGACAAAAGGGGACCCGAGTCCTTCCGGAAGTCACCTGGGCCCCGCGTGGAGCCGTCCTGCAGCCCCTCCATAGGAGGGAGCCAGGGGCCTCTCTCTGGGCGAGGTCGACGCGGCGCTCTGGCCTCGACCGCGGAGAGCACGCGGTGAATCGGAGGATGGCAGCGGTGGCGGGCGTGGGGATGCTGAGACGTGGCAGGTGGGTGGGGCTGGCCCAGGCCGACTTCAGCTCCCTGCGGCAGGGCCCTGGGCGTGCCGCCTCCCCGCCCAGGCTGCCAGCCAGGCCCAGCCTTCAGATTCTGCCCAGGAGGCGGGCACACCGGCCCGCCTAGCCCTGGGCCTGGCCCGCTGGCCTCCGCAGCCTCGCCTCTCCTTCCTGGAAGGCTCTGGCAGTCCCCCTGCTGTCCTGAGGGGGCCGGGTCACACCTGGGCTCCCCAGCCCCTTGCAAACAGCTCTGGGTGTGGGGAGGGCTGCAGTCACCGCCTCACCCACACCAAGGAAGAGCCGGGACCCCACAGGCAGGAAGGGGACACAGGGGCCGGGGTCCAGGGCCGCACACCTGGCCCCAGCACAGGACCCTGGCATGGCGGGCGAGGCTGCCTCCGTGGACCTCCCAGCTCTGGCCGCCAGGCGGAGGCCGCCGCCAGGGCCCTCTAACTCTCTGCCGCTGGCCGGACGGTTGGGCCGGTGGCTCAGCTGCTCAGGGCCATGGTGTCTACCACCTGCTCCAGCCTGCCACGGAGCCGCTGCCGCCGCGCCTGCTCATCCTTCTCCAGGGCCGTCAGGATCTGCAGGGGTGGGCAGAGGCCTCAGGCGGGCTCCAAGGCCACACACGGTGCCCGCCGCTGGAGCCTGAGGGACCTGAGCTTGGAGCCAGGACCCCCAGGTTGCCAGGGTCTCCTCCCTACCCTCTTCCCCTGAAACCACCCAAACCGTGCTCGGGTCCATTGCTAGCCCTCCAGGTCCCTGGGGTGCAGTGTCTCTGAACTCCCAGGGGTCCTCTGTGACCCCTGCTCACACTTCTGTATCCTGTGGGCAGGCAGCGGCCTCCCCCCCTCGCCAGCGGCCATGTTGCCATCCCCGCCCTCCCCCCGCAGCCCCTGTCTCTGTGCCCCTCACCGAGCCCCACCCCAGGTCATGGCGGGCCTTCCTCCCCCCGCAGCCCCTGCCCGCTGGCCCCAGGCTCAGCACAGCCGCTTCTCTGCTCTGGGCTCCCTCCCCAAGCCCCCTCCTCCAGTCTCAGCTGACCGTCCCCTGGTTCCACTGCCACCCCTAAGTCCGGCCCTGTGGCCAAGTCTCCGGAGCTGACTGCTCCACCCTCTCGACCCAGGGAACCAGGCTCCTGACCCTCCCCCTCGCCCACCCCACCCCACTTCTTGACATGCCCACCCCACCCTCCAGCCCCTGGCAGTCAGGTTCTGTGTGCCCGGGAGAAGCCCGCACCCCTGACGCCCACATACCCCACAGCCACCGCCACCCACCTCCCGCGAGGCTCTGGGGTGGGCCTGCCCTGGCCTCAGGACTGGGCCCCAGCCGTGCCCAGTGGGCCTCTCCAGCCTGTGGCGCAGTCCTCCATCCTCAGCATCTCAGGGAGGCCCAGCGCCCGCCCCCAGCAGCAGAGCCGGTGTGAAGGCCGAGGCCTGTCCAGCAGCCCGGGGCAGAGACGAGTCTGCACTGACCTCGTCCTTGTACTTGGTGATGTAGGAGTAGATCTCATGCAAGGCGCTCATGCTGTTGAACTGGCTCAGGTGCAGCCGCGACTGCTCGGCCAGGTAGGCGCTCATATCCTGGTCGCTGATGGCGGGCATCTTAGCAATGTCTGCGTAGTACCTGCGGTGGTGGGCGTGTAAGCGAGGGACAGGCCTGCCCCCTCTGCGGCCTCGCCCTCTCTACATTCCCCGCCCCCCAGCCCCTTCCCATCTGCACCCCCCCCCAGTCCCGCCCCCTACGTACCCCGCCCGGCCCCGGCCCCGGCCCTCCACATCCTCCGCCCCCGCCCAGTCTGCATCCCCCACCCTCCAGACCCCGTCCCTTCCCCTATGCACCCCCCCAGCCCCGCCCCCTGCGTACCCCCCTCCAGCCCCACCCACTGTGCGTCCCATGCCAGCCCCCTCTGCCTCCCCCGCAAAGCCCCTCCCCCTGCGTACCCTGCCCTGCCCGGCCCCGCCCCAGGCCCCGCCCCCTCTGCCCCCCCCCCCGCCGGCCCCGCCCACCTCTCCACCCAGCTCTTGTAGTTGGGGATGTCCTTGGCGTAGAGCAGCTTGTTGGAGGGCGAGTCCTTGCCCAGCTTGTGCTCCGACGTGGAGCAGGAGTCCATGAAGGTCTGGGCTACCACCGACAGGCAGGCGTCCGTGATGCTGCTCTTGTGGATGTCGAACACGAACTGAGGGTTCTTGATCACGTTCACCCAGAAGCGCAGGGGCAGGCTGCAGGCGGGCGGGCGCAGACAGCGTCAGAGGGGCCTCGGCCACCCCCGGGGCGCGGCGGGAAGGGCTGACCTGTGGCCTCCCCGTCCTCCTGCCTCCAGCCTGCGCAGCGACTGTGGGGCTCCACGCAGCCGGGGAGACGGGCCCAGAGAGCCCGGCAGTGAGGGCTGCACCCCTGCCCACAGTCCCAGGGAGAAGGGTGCACACCCAGAGGCGCTCTCACCTGGGGTCACTCGTGTGCGCAGCCAGGGTCCTCCAGGCCTGAGTGCCTGTTCAGGGCCCACTCATCTCCCCTGTTCCTGCCCACACGAGTCTTGGTAACAAGACCAGGAAGGGCTCCCGGAGACAACTGACCTCCGACCCCAAACACCAATCTGTTTGACAGCCACTAGCCGGGCTAAAAGCTCTAGCCGTGTGTCACTAAGCTAAAAATTCAGGTCCTTGGCTGCACCAGTTATGTCAGATACTCCCAGCTGCACCTGGCCACATGGCCAGCACACACCTGGAACCTTCCGTCATCCTAGGAATGCCCCAGGACGATGCTGACCTACACGACACTGCCTCCCCCCATGCCCTGTGGACCCCCTCAAAGTCTGTGGGCAGCAGAGGTGGAGATGAAGGCCCAGGTGGGCTCACTCAGAGAGGATGAGGCTTGGGGAGTAGCAACAGCACACAGAGGAGAGGATACTGGGAGGTGTCAGGGGACAAGGAGGAAGAGGCCAGAGGCACAGAGCTACTGAGGACGAGGCCCACCCTGCCGGGTGCCGCGTCTGCTCTGGAGGTGAGAGCCCGACCGGCAGTGGCTGCTGGCCTGGGGGCCTGGGCTAGGAGGGGGTCGCTGTCCCATCACCCTCGCCGCTGTAGGCAGCACGGGCTGGGCCCCCGAGCAATGTCTCACACAGGTCACACCAGCACACCATCCTGCACCCCCAGTGATGCGCGAACACACCTATGCGCACACGCCCCCGCAAGATGGGCAGCAGCTTCTCGTCCCGGGTGAGTCAGGGGGGCCCGCGTGGAGGGCACCGGCCCCACGCCCCCGTGCGCACACGCCCCACAAGCTGAGCAGCAGCTTCTCGTGCCGGGTGAGTCAGGGGGGCCCGCGTGGAGGGGACCGGCCGCCCCCACCCCGCCGTACCAGTTGCTCTTCCAGGTGTGGCGCACGTCCGCATCATGGATCTGGTGCTGGTCGGCCTGCTCGTCCAGGAAGTCGAACATGTACTTGATGGCCAGCGGCAGGGCCGAGCCGCGGTGTGCCGTGCTGAAGATGGTCTCGAACAGGTCGTCCACGAACTTCTGCAGCGTGCCCTGGGGGCGGGGCGGGGGCGGGGCACAGCTCAGGGGCTGCCCCGCCCCTCCCAGGCACCCCCACCCCGCCCCCGGCCCACCCCCCCAGGAACCCCCCACCCCCGGCCCGCCCCCCACCTTAGTGGCCAGCAGCCGCGTCAGGTAGATCTCTGAGACCATCTTGCTGCCGCGGTCGCCCTCGCGCTGGTCCAGGTGGTCGTGGTTCTTGACCAGATGCCACAGCTTGGTGCCGCTCTCCAGGTCGGGCGTGATCATGGGCGTGCGCGAGCGCAGGCTGTCGGGGCTGCTGGCCGTGCGCAGCATGCTCTCTGCGGGCACCGCACCATCAGCCGTGGCGTCCAGTACCCTCATCCGCCCGCCCGCCTGGCTGGGGACCCTGGCTGAGCCTCGGTGTCCCCATCTGAAAACTAGGGGGAGCCATGCCCTGGGGTGACACATGTGATGGCCTCGAGGAGCCCGTGCTGCCCAGGGAAAGGCCAAGTGGCCCAGGGACGCGCCATAACTAAGCCGTCCCAGGCAGCCCCACGGTGCCTGGGGCAAGGGTCCTGTCCCGGTCAGTGGCCTGCCCCTGCCCTGGCCGGCCGGTCCTCACCGTATCTGCTGAGGGACTTGGTGAAGGTGGACGAGTTGGAGATGTTGTAGGCGGACGTCTGCTTGGGCACCAGGGCCACTGAGGACCCATCTGTCACCTGCGGACGGAGGACCAGGTGACATGGGAACCACCACCCGGAGCCAGTCTCTCCCCTGGGCCTCAGCCTCCTGGGCCCAGGACCTGCAGGGCGGCAGGGAGCGCAGCAGCTCACCTGGTAGTGTGCCAGGGCGGCAGGGAGCGCGGCCCACATGGCAAGCGCGGCCGCGGCAGCTCACCTGGTAGTGCGCCAGCGTGTTGAGCCTCTTCCAGTCATTGTCGATCTTGGTGGTAACGTCTTCGTCCTGCAGGATGATACGGGCCATGCGGCCCTGCCGCCACTCTGCGGGGGAGGGGAGGGTCCCGGCGCCCTGAGTGGACGCTGGGCAGCAGAGGGGCAGGCCTTGCCTCCGGCCCACGTCCTGTCTGCACAGAGCTGCAGCCCTATATCCCACCCCAGGCGGCCCCAGGGACCCTGTGTGTGCCCTTCTCCCAGCCTGGCGCTCAGGCCTCCCTCCACTGCCCAGCCTTGTCCACCACGGGACCAGACTGGCCCAGACCAGCTCTTCTCTACTTTCCCTCCCTACTTATCCTCCTGGTGAGCCAGTGAGCCCCCAGCTCTAGATGCAAATGGGACCGTACCCTCGACGGCCTCCACCACCCTGGGGAGGAGTCTGGGGAGCCCACCCAAGATCACAGCCCTGCCCTCCCACCGTCCGGGCCAGCGCCCCTCCCGGGCTCACCCAGGTCCATGTCCCCAGCCTTGGGCCGTTGGGAGTAGGGGACGCCCTTGTACACGGCGTCCAGCAACTTCTCCTTGACCTGCGTCACCGTGTCACAGTTCAGCCCCTTTACCGGCACCTCGGGCGCGTTCTCATTCTCGGGGTTTACGCAGTTCAGGGTCTGAGGATGGGAGAACGTGAGATCAGCTCCCTGCGCCTCGCTGGGCAGTGGGCGGGGAAGGGTGTGTGGACACGGGCAGGCGGGTAGGCGGGGTTTGGGGAGTGGCTGGCGGGCGGGCGGGGTTTGGGGTGAGGGCGGGCAGGGTTTGGGGTGGGGGTGGGCAGATGGGTGGGGTTTATGTGAGAGGCGGGCGGGAGGGCGGGGCTTGGGGCACGTGGCTGGCCCCCCACTTCCCCCTTTCGCACCAGTGTCTTGTAGTCAATCTGCTGCCGGATGAGCTTGTCCTCGCTCAGCGAGTAGCGCGCCTCGCCCGTGATGGCGTCGATGGGGCCCTTCTCCATCTGCTGCTTGATGGCGCAGTAGAGCATGAAGAGCGGCTCCCCTGCGCACTCCTGTGGGCACGGGCCAGGGGCGTCAGGCTCTGGCCCGGCCCCGGCCCTGGCCCTGCCGGAAGGGCAACTCGGCCCACCCGAGAACCCCGCTCCCAAAGTGCAAGGAGGAAGTGATCAAAGCCCTTAACCGGAGACCGTCCCCCTGGTGGGTCTGAAACTCCCAGAGGAAAGCTCAGCAGGGGCCCCGGGGGACAGGCGGCCTGGTGTCGGGAGGACTGCGGGCCCAGCTCCACTCCTGCCCAGGGCCGCCGGTGCCGCCCACGGATGAGGCCAGGCCCGGCCCAGCACTGGGTATGACCATCGCCCGCGGGAAGTCAGGGACCCCCTGCCCCTCCATCCGCTGCTCCAGAGCATGCGGTCAACACAGTCCCGGAGTAGACACTTGCCTGGTGCGCCTGGGCGCCTCTGTGCTGCCCAACCCCCACCTCACGTCCCTCCCACCTCCCTCTGCTCCACTGCTACCCAGCGCGCCCCGCGTCAGGGCCTCCACCAGAGACCAGGGCTCCGCCCCTCGGGTCTTCCCGCCCCAGAGGACCCCCCTGCGGACCCCACCCAAGGTGCCTCAGAAAGGCGCTGGGCCTCATTGCTGTCCCAGGGTGCCCGCGCCCGCGGCTCTGACGCCCCTGTAACTGGTCTTGCATGCTTCCCTGCCGTCTCCCCTCTGGGGTGGAAGCAGCCCAAAGGCCAGGCCAAGTGTGGTGCTCCTGTCACACCCCCAGTGCAGGGTGGGGGTCGGGGGAGCCTCTGCGGACACCACTGGACAACAGGCACCATGAAGGAACAGCTGTTGGGGGAGGGCTCCCGGCTCCAACTGAGTCCCTGCCTGGGCCAGACATGTAGCCTCCGTCTCGGCAGCCCTGGGGCTTGGGGGTGAGTGAGACACAGGCAGACGGCTGCCCAGCCTGCTCCAGCTCCTCGGCCCCTGGCCCCCCGAACACGGCCTCGAACTGGGTGCTCCCGCCTTTAATCAGGCAGTGTGATTAAAGAGACGGCTGCCCAGGCGTGGCTGTGAGTGCAGATCGCCCCTCAACCCTCCATCCAACAGCATGCCTGTCTCTCAAGGTGTTTTGCCTGCAAACTTGGCTTCATAGCGTCGTAAACATAAAACAGCTCGAAAACATGAAGTCTCTGTAACACACACACAAGCCCATCACACGGGCTGCAAACCACTATATTTTATAAGCAGCAGCCAGCCCTGTTCCTGCCGCCCTCCTGCATGAGCTGGCCGTGTGCTGAGCCACCTTCCCCCAGGCCAGCCCGCCCGGCACCCTTCTCTGGACCTCGCGTCCACCCCGGGCCTCCAGTCTCCGTCTGGCTACCCCCTGCCCCACCCCCACGCCTCTGCTCACCCTACACAGACCAATCCATGCCCTCACTGCCACCCCTTCCCATCGGCCCTGTGGCCCAGCAGGGCTATCGTGATTGCTGAGCTGCAGCGGCCAGCCTCAGCCCCCAGCATAGACGACGGGAAGCCCCACCATCTTCCCCGACATGGGACACCACCAAGGGCCGAGGCTACATCCACTTGGGCACACAGAGAGGACCAGACCCGGGCTGCCTGCCACCCGGTCACACAGAGAGGACCAGACCCGGGCCACCTGTCAAGGGGCTCCATGGCCGCTTCCTCATCCACTGTGGAGCGCTGACCGCGGGAACACTAGGCCCGCCTGCCAAGCCTTCGGGTTTGTCGAGGGAAGTCAGACACACCTCGGGGTTGGACAACCTCCCAGCTCTAAAACGCAGGTGACCCACTGAGCTGCTCACAGCCCCAGTGAGGCCCATCTGCAACCATGTCCAGCCACCCATGGGCTATATACCCCATTCCAATAGCCTGGCTTCCCAGGGCTGGTCTCCAGGGCTTGGGGGGAACTGTCTGGGCAACAACAGGAGGAAACCCGGGTGGCTGCCCCCTCCTCAGCACGGGGTCGACAGGAGTACCCCCACCAGGCACCTCCTCAGGCTGGGCCAGCACCGGGGCTGAACTCAGACGCCCTGCCCAGGGGCTCCGTGTGAGCCTTGGTCTGGGCCACAGGGACCACCTGAACCCCACGCGGCCTGGACCTCCAGCCCGCTCAGCCACGTGCGGCCATCAACCCCCACGAGAGCCAGGCGTGCACCCTGCCTCGGCAGCTCAGGGAGGACAGGACAGCCTCTGGAGACGCCAGTGGACAGACGCGTGTCCCGGGGGTGTCACGCCAGGGTCTTGGCCCCTCCATGCCTCCAGGTTGAGGACCCGTGGTGGGCACCTGCGGCCCCCACCCCCACACAGGCCCCACGGCCACCCACCTTGAGGAACTTGTACAGAAGGAAAGTGAACCAGTTGGTTAGCATCTTCTCGGCCACTGACTCAGTCCTGGAACAGAGCACGTGGGGTGACCTCGGGCCCACCCGACCCCCACCGCCTCAGGGCCAGTGGTCAGGCCTGGCCTCAGAGCACGTGTCACCCAGCGACAAGGGTCCCAGACAGGGCATAGCCCAGGTGGGTCCCCAGAGTCGCCTCAGCAGTGCCTGGGCTGGGCCGGTGGGCGCACTGCCGCAGGGGTGGGCGGGCAGGGCTGTGGGTGAGCCAGGGTGTGGGTGGGCACAGGAATGCCCAGGGCACAGTGGGCAGACAGGTTGTAGGTGGGCAGGGGTACACAGGCATGGGGCAGAGGGACGCAGGCAGGGAGGGGGCGTGGGCGGGCAGGAGCACAGGGAGGTGGGGGGTACAGGGGGGCAGTGGGCAGGGACACAGGGGTGCAGGTGGGTGGGGCCACAGGGAGGCAGGGTGCAGGGGCAGGTGGGTACACAGGGAGGCGGGGGCCAGGGGGCAGGCGGGGTGCGGGGGCAGGTGGGTACACAGGGAGGCGGGGGCCAGGGGGCAGGCGGGGTGCGGGGGCAGGTGGGTACACAGGGAGGCGGGGGCCAGGGGGCAGGCGGGGTGTGGGGGCAGGTGGGTACACAGGGAGGCGGGCTACAGGGGCAGGCGGGGTGCGGGGGCAGGTGGGTACACAGGGAGGCGGGGGAGGCAGGCGGGGGCGGGGCGGTGACGCACCGGCGCAGCAGCAGCTTGGGGTGGTTCTTGCTCTCCAGGTTCTTCTCGATGAGGTCGGACAGCAGCTGCTTGAGCACGCCCGTGGCGTACTCCATCTCGCCCTGCAGGGCCGTCATGATGAGTGAGGCCACGTTGCCGCGGTCCCGCATGGAGAAGCTGCGCTGGGCCTCCAGCGTGCGGATGAAGGTCAGCAGGAAGTGCTTCTTGGTCAGCAGCTGGCCGAACAGCGTCAGTGACTTCTCCACATTGGCCTGCACCTGGGGGGCCGCAGGCCTGCTCAGACCTAAGAAGCACTGGCCCCTTCTGGCTGAGGGACCGTGCAGGCCTGGGCGTCCAGTCACCCATCACCCTGGCGGGACCCTAAGCCCCAAGTCCTCGCAGAATGGCTATGGCCTGGCAGCTGCATGAGAAGCCCACCGTGGGCAGAGGTCTGGGCACAGTGGTGAGGTGTCTGCCCCACCCCCCTCTGTGTGGCCCGGCTCTGACAGCTCAGAGGAGGCCTGGTGTCCACTGGCACCAGGAGTGCCCGTCCACGGCCACTGACGCCAGCACCAACACAGAAACTCCTCTCCCCACTGCACAGAGGACACTGAAGTCTGGACAGGGGCGTGGCTTGTTGTGGTCTCCCAGCACAGAGGTGGGACACAGGGGTGGAATGCAGGCATGGCTGGCTCCAGGGCCCCACGTGTTCGCTCTTTTCTGCCCCAGAGCTTATTGAAGCAGAAGGGACACAGGCCCCCAGCTCAGGCAGGACACACAGTCACACCTAAGACCCGTCACACAGCACAGCGGACCACAACCCGGGAGAGACACCTGCCAGGACAGGGAGCCCCAGCGCGGCGCCACCCCGGGAAGCAAGCGGCAGTGAGCAGCCCAGGGCGCCTGGGCCCCTGCCAGTGATGGGAAGGCCTGCTGAGGTGTCGCTAGAGAGGAGGTCTCCACCCACAGAGCCACCTGGGATGGGGTCGGAGCCCCAACATCCTAGGGGTGCAGGAAGGATGGCCCTGCCTACAAAGCATGACAGACCGGACTCGCTGAGTCCTGCCCGTTCTGAACCGGGGCATGGGCTCCTGGCCAGCCACTGGGGCGCCCAGGAGGATGCGGAAGCCAGCCCACTCCCCTTCAGCGGGCTGGCCAGCGTGGGTGGTGCACGGTGGACCAGAGGCCCAGAGAAACCGCTGGGCCCCGGGAGCCCAGGCTAGGGGTGGTTTGCTGGCACCAGGCCCCGCTCCCAGGAGGCTCGGGCTGGCCCCCAGGCCCCAGCTGCTCCAGGGCCCCAGGACCCCCACAGAGAGGGACGGCAGCCCACCTCCATCTCCTTGAGCACTGGGTGGTCCTCGATCCCCGGGAAGAGTACGCGCATGGCGTAGGTGCGGTAGTCCAGGAAGGGGATGCCGGCGCCGTCCAGGTCGTTGGTCAGCTCGTGGATGTCCGTCTGCAGCTCTGCAAAGGCTGCGGCCAGACGAGGGATCAAGGCAGTTGCCCGGCCCCACCCACCCCACACAGGGTCCTACTGGACCCACCCGGCCCTGCCCACCCCCCGGCCCCGCCCACCCGACACTCAGGGTCTTGCTGGACCTGCCCGGCTGTGTCCCCCGCCCCCGAGCTGCTGCAGGCATATCCGAGACGAGGGCAGAGATCGGGCTGGGCTGGGGGCCCCGGTCCCGGAGGCCAGGGCGCTTGTGGCTGCCCTGGCTCTGGCCACCTGGGGGGGAGCAGAGCTGTTCACCACTCAGGCCAGCGGGCCCCCAACATGCCCGCTCGCTCGGGGCGGCTCCGCAGTTCTCAGAACATTCCAGAGCTGTGAGGTGTGCACTGTCTGGTCAGGAGCCAGAGGGCGCCAGGCACGTCAGGGGGGCTGAACAGGAGCCGGCCCTCACCTCCCTGCCCGCTGCTGGGCATCTGCTCTGGGGCCCCTGGTCGTTCTCATGAGTGCCCTGCACCGACGGGGCTCTGAGAGGCACACGTGGGCTGGGCTCTGAGTAGACGCCCACCCTTCTCCCGCTGGCTGAGGGCACCGGCCAGAATAGCTGGCCAGCTGGATGGCGGCCAGCACAGGTCCAGGCTGCTGCCCGGAGCCCACACGGGCACACAAGCGCTGAACCCACCAGGGTGCCAGTGGCCCCGTACGGGTTACCCACCCCTCACGCCCACCCACTGGTCCCACAGCAGTCGTGCCCTCAGCACTGAGCTCTGGAGGGGCAGCCTCTGCTCCGTGGGGATGAGCCACTGGTCTCCCCTGGACACACGGGCACCCTGGGGACGCCCCCGGCCCTCCCCCTGAGCCCCCACCCCCAGGCCACTTCTCAGACTTCCGGCCTGCAGAGCCCCTCCCACTCTCAGGCCGGCCCCGCCCCCGGGGTCCACCTCCCGGTTGGGGGCTCTTGAGAGCAGGGGACACGTGACCAGGTGCGGAGACACCACGCCTGCCCTCTGGGGTCGTCCTGTCACCGCACAGGGGAGGAGTCACAGAAGACCGGTTCTGGGGACATGAGGCCTGGCTGGGCTGCAGACACCGGATGCGGTACAGGGGACGCGGCCACGGCCTGACCGGGTTTTCCCCATTCACTCTCCAGGGCAGGACAGACTCCTGCCCCACTGGGTGACTCAGAACAGGGGCCAGGCAGAAGGCCGTGCACACAGAGAGGTCCCCCGCCCCAGGGCCACCCCTGGCCACCGGACGGAACAACGCACACGGGCTCGTGGATCACTGACCACCCACCACGCCCGGGGAAAGGGCGCCACGCCGCCCTCAGCAGCAGGCGCAGTGTCTCCACACCTGGATGCGTGTCCGTTCACACGCAAGGAAGACTAAGACACCGTGTGTCCACCCGGCATCCTCCAGCCAGGCTGGGACACAAACAGGGGCTTCTGGCGGGGTCTGTCTGAGGGAGCACCCGACAAAGGCCCCATTCGGACCCCCCCCCGCCTCCCTGGACCAAGCCCGGCACAGCAAGGCCCATGGGAGCGTACTAGACGGAGTGGATTCGGTGGGCAGCACGGCCCAGTTCAGCGGCCTCGGCCAGCCCCGCCCCCCGAGCCTGCCCCCTGAGCCCGCCCCGGTCCCCGCCCCCAGCCCCGCCTCCCGCCCACCTTCCTTGCACTCCAGGGCCACACGAGACTCCAGGTTGTCCATCTGCAGCTGCAGGCGCTTCAGGGTGCGGTCGGCGTCCCGTGACTTGCGCTTGTAGGCGATGAGCACGGCCACGATGACCAGCAGCAGGAGGCCCCCGCCCCCGCCGATGCCCACGATGGCGGGCAGCGTCAGCAGGCTGTCCGAGTACATCTGCAGCACCCCTGGCGAGAATTCGAAGCCGCCGGCCCGGACCTGGGGGCGCAGGTCGCTCAGGGGGTGCCCGGCGCCCACGGCTCAGGGCCCCGCGAGCTTGGCAGGGTGGGGCGTGCAGGCGCCGGGGGGCTCCCTCCGGGGTGGGTGGCCCTGCGTGGGGCGCCGGGGGCGTGGACCCACCGTGACCTTGTGCTGTCCGGTGAGGTTGGGCGACTCGCAGAGCAGCTGCGTCTCGGACACTGTGAGGGCGCACGGCGTCGAGCCGATGAGCACCGTGTAGTTGAGGCGAGAGTTGCCAGGCGCCGGCGGCAGCAGGTTGCGGCCCTGTGGGCAGGATGGGGTGAGCCGGCCGCAGCCACCGCCAATCAGCCCCCGCCCCCCGCCGCCCCGCGCGGCCCACCTTGAGGATGAGCGGCGAGCTGGGCTTCAGCTCCAGCAGGCCGGTGGGGCTGAGCGGCTCCAGCACGGGGTCCGGGTAGTAGAGGAAAGACGAGGTGTTGAGCACCAGCAGAGCGCGCACATCGTCCATGATGAAGCCCAGCTCGTCCGGCCGCTCCCCGAGCTCGGGTGGGCTGCGCACGCCGTTGTCCACCGATGGGGCCCGGCACACCATGGTGGTGTCGTTGTATACAAGGCAGCTCTGGGGACGCGGGGCAGGGACCGCTGGGCTGGCTGCTCCACGAGGGGCCAGGCGCCAGCAGCGGCACACACCCACCCTCCCTGGGACCCCCCAAGCGCGGCCTCGATGGCAGGCGTGGGGGGCAGGGCCCAGCAGGGACTCACATTTTCCCTCTCAACGCCGCCGTACTTGGCTCGGATGCGCGGTTCGCGGACAGTGGCCAGGTTGGTGCCCGTGACTGTTAGGAGGGTCCCTCCACTAAAAGAAGAGGGTGGTAGGAGTCACAGGTGGGACACCCGGGGCCCCTTTCCCCAGGGCCCAGCACAAACGGGAGGCACAGACACCCCACCTGGCCTCCCAAGAGGCGGTGGAGGGCTAAAGCCTCTTGGCACCGCGCTGGGTGGCGGGACGGCGTGAGGGCTGAGCCGAGAGCCGGCGGCAGGGGCCCCGAGCCACGTGCTGGTCTCTGGCGGCTCAGGACTGGGGTCGCGGGGCTCAAGGTGGGCAGATCAAGGGCTGCATGGCTCAGAGCAGGGGGGAGGCCCCCAGGGGTGCCCTGACCTGTTGATGCTCCACTCAGGGTCGATCCTCAGGATGGTGGGGTCCTCGGTGTAGTTGTACTTGACCTCGGGGTTGGTGAGCTGAGCGCGGTTGATGTTGACAACTATGGGGACGCTGCCCGGGCTCTGCCCCGGAGGCGTCAGACACCGGATCTCCCGGGAATTCCTCCTGGAGGGGCAGCGGAGCGGGGGCAGTGAGGCACCTCCAACCTGCCTGAGCATCCAGGCTCCACCACCACAGGCTGCAGGCACGTCACTGGCCACGTCCCGCTCCGGCCTCACCTGCCTCCCCGTGACACAGGCCACTGCGGGCCCTGCCTCCAGGAGGCTGAGGACTGTGGGAGTCACCTCCCCTGTCAGCCCCTGTGAGGGGCCAGGTGCTGTCTGTGCCCCTGTGCAGTACGTCCCCAGCTGAGAGGCGGGTCTGGGATCCAAGCTCCCTCTCTAGGGGACACCCCCACCCCCACATCTGCCTCCTCTGTGGTGTCAGCTGATGAATCTGGCTGTGTCTCGATCTGCAGAACCAGGCCCACAGGCACCAGGAGCAGGCCTGCTGGGCAGGAAGGGGCTCACTGGGCCTCAAGGCAGCCCTGTGGCAGCCCCATCGATCGCCCAGGGCTGGCTAGCTGGACGGACCCCACTGTTTCAATGTGCGACCAGTGGGGCCAGACCCCATGCTCAGGGCCAGAGCCCCACGCTCAGGGTCAGAGCCCCATGCTCAGGGTCAGAGCTCCACGCTCACGGCCAGAGCCCCACGCTCAGGGTCAGAGCTCCACGCTCAGGCTCAGACCCCCACGCTCAGGCTCAGACCCAGGGTCAGAGCCCATGCTCAGGGTCAGAGCTTCACACTCAGGGACCACATTCAGGGCCAGAGCCCCACGCTCAGGGTCAGAGCCCCACGCTCAGGGCTCCTGTTTCCTGGAAGGACACACATGATGCGCTCACTCCCCCACCCCCATCCTCTCTGATCTGAAAACAGGTTAATCCCAAGTCCGGGCCATGAGCTGGCGAAACGGGCTGCTGAGGTGGGGGTGCTGGGTCACCCTACGGGGCAACCAGCCTGGTCACCGCCTGCACCTGCCTGTCCCCTCAGTGCCTACAACCACAGCCGCCAGGCCCGCACGCGGCAGGCTGCAAACACCAATAATTAGTCTGATAACGGGTAATTACCGCAGGAAAATATTTAAAGGCTCGCTCCATTATCATCCCTAATCTAAAATTATCCACTTCAAGGCTCCCGGCTTTTGTTAAGGTTCCCTTTCTCTCTCTTAAGAATTTCTCTAAACGGCTGTGCTCTGGGGGCATCAGCCCAGGGTAGGGCTCCGCGGCCGCCCCTCAGGCCAGGCCCCGCCCACCTGCTCTGGAGGGAGCCTGTCTCCATGGTAACCTTCTCCTCTCTAGGTTTCCATAGTGATTACCCCAGCCAGGCCCGCCACAGTCCCCCTTGTTTCCCAGGCAACGGAGGGGGCGCCCAGCCATCTGAACCAACCGCCACCCGGGGCAGGCGGAGCGAGCCCAGGGTCCCCACATACCAGGAGAAGGAGCAGGGCCGGCCGCCGACCGACACCGCCACATCGCTGCCCGCGTTCAGGTGACTGCCCTCGATGCCAATCCAGGTGCCCCCGGAAAGGGGCCCGCGGGCAGGGCTCACGCGGTAGAAGGTCGGCGTCTGGGAAGAGAAGGGACGGGCTGGGGCTCCGAGAAGCCCAGGTCTGTGCGCACTGGGTCTGGGACAGCGACCACAGGCAAGGTCCCATGTGCAAAGGGGCCCCTGAGTCAGGCCCTGGAGATGAGCAGCGCGGGGCTGGGGCCGTCATTCGAGGTCACCTGAACCCCGGGCCACCTCCATGGACGAGTTGTTGGGGGGGGCCCCTCGTCCCCTGGGGCCTCGGAGGAGAGGTCGCAGGGCAGGAGGGCGGGCTTACCACAAAGGTGAAGCGCTTGGGCGACAGGGCGCGGTAGCGAGGGGAGCAGTCCCGCACGCACACTTCCACCAGGGCGTCGTGGGCCCGCACGGTGCTGGCGTCCCCGATCTCACAGACGATCCTGTGGGCACGCGGGGGCCTCAGCAGCTGCAGCACCAGCCCCACCCAACCGCCGGCCCCGTCCCACAGGCCCCGTCCCACTCACTGCTAGGCGCTAACATACTCGCTACCCACTGGGCTGCACAGCACCTTGCCCCTGCCCGGCCCACACAGGCCCCGCCCACTCTACCCCACCCACCATCTGGCCCCACCCACACAGCCCCACGTGCTATCTGGCCCCACCCCACAGGTCCGGCCCGCCCATACAGGCCCCACCCACTCTGCCATGGCCCCGCAGGCCCCGCCCCCACCCCTGTAGGCCCCGCCCCCACCCCTGTAGGCCCCGCCCCCACCCCTGTAGGCCCCGCCCCCGCAGGCCCCATCCACTCTCTGGCCCCACCCCACTCACTGCTCTGCGCTGATGTACTCGTTCTCCACCGGGCTGCATAGCACCTTGCCCACGCGCACGCCCAGCCGCACGTCCTCGAAGCGCAGCCCCAGGTTCTCGCCCGTGATGGTGAGCCGCGTGCCGCCCTGCCGCGGGCCCGTCTCAGGGGACAGCTGTGGGAAGAGGGGACAGCTGGGGCGATGGCCGGGCGTCAGAGCCCCCCCACCCCATCCCGGGCCACAGGCCTGGGGGTGCGCCTACCTTGAGGATCTTGGGGTCCGCGCAGCGGCTGCTGCCGTGGCGAGCGTGCATCCATTCGGCAGGCGAGTCTGCAGGGCAGTGAGGACGCAGGGAGCAGCGGCGCTCGGCCACGCACCAGCCGCACTCGAAGCGAGGGTCAGCCTTGAGGCAGAGGCCGCAGCTCTCCCGCAGGGCGGGACACTTGTACAGGTGGGCTGCAGAGAGGGCAGGGGTCAGCGGCTGCCCTCAGGCCCGCCCCCCAGGCCGCCCTGCACCCGGCTCACCCTGGATATTCTGCGGGTTGTCGATGACGAAGTGGCCATTCCACACCACGGACAGGTTCACAGGCAGGTCGCTGACGTCGTTGCCCTCGTAGGAGTACTGCGGCGGTGGGAAGAGGGTCAGGCCGTGCAGCCGGGCCTGCGTGTCCCTCGTGGCCACCTCCAGCACCAGCCACTGGTGGCAGGCCTGGCAGCACAGGGTCTGGGGGCCAATCTGCACCCCAATGCCCAACATCCCCCCGCCCGTCCCGGCATCCATCCCCGCCACACCCCCACCCAAGCCAGCCGAGGGCCCAAGTGTCTGCCTCCATCCAGCCGCTCCTCTGCACATAGGCGGCTGCCACCCCCACCCTCCAGCAGCCACAGGACCACAGCCTCCAGGGTGACCCCCACCAGGATGCCAGGACTCCCCCGCACTCCCTGGGCACATGTCAAGGATGCTTCCTCATCTCCAGGCGGGCACAACAAGCCCTCCCCTGGGACCTCCCTGAGTGTGACATATGTGTCCCTCGTGAGGGCTGCATCCCCCAACCGCCCCCAGGCTGGGCTGGGCTCAGGGACACAGCCCTCCCGGGGAGCCCAGCTGTGTCCCACTTTCTCAGTTGAAGACTTGTGCTCTGTCCCAGGGCAATTCATCATCATCTTATCTGCAGGAATGTAATTGGATCCTATCAAACTCCCCGATGCTTTCTTTTCCCTTCACACGGGGCTGCAGGAAAGACAAATGTGGGCCTGGAGGGGTTGGGGGGGGGTGGACAGAGGTGACAGAGGCCCAGGGATGGGGAGAAGAGAGACAGCGGCCTTGGGGAGGCACAGGGAGGAAGGGGAGCCAGAGTGAGAGACAGGCGGAGGGCGGGGCCCACAGGAGCCAAGGAGGCAGACAGAAAACCGGACTGGCCAGGCAGGCAGGCATGGGGACCCTAGGCGCCAGCCGACGGCCAACCTGCCCTGAGACTGTGCTGACCCCTGGGCCCCAGGCCCACCTGGCCAGGACAGAGCCAAGAAAAATGGACCCTGACTTTGGACCTCATGCCCCTCCCCTAGGTTCTGGGGGCCTGGCAGATGACCCAGAGGCACCCACCCACCACTCAGGGCCTTGATCCGTGCCAGGAGGCCCACTGCCCTCCTGAACAGATGGGGAGACCGAGGCCTGCCGCCTCAGGACCGCCAAGTCAGCCCTCTCCCCTCTCCCACAACGAGGTTCTAGCTCTGTGGACAGCACCATCACTAAACTCATGGGATGAGATCAAAGGCCTTTGGAAGGTCACCCTGTCAGATGGGAGGCTCGAAGGGCGGCTGCCCACACCAGCCACCACACACAGCAGCCACGTCCCGACACAGGACACCTCAAAGGAGCTGATGCTGTCTCCCTGACCTCGGCCCCCAGGGATATCCCTTGTGCCCCTCACCCACCCAGGCCCCTCACCCACGTCTGAGACAGACAGCCTCCCTCCAAGCATCAGGGCGGCTCTGGGAGTGGCCCCTGCGGCCTGCTCACCTGGGACCTCCCAGCTGAGGGGCTGGCGTGGCCTGAGGGGGTGACCGGGGCGCTCCCTGCACAGGGCCCTTTTGCTAAAGCAGAAACCCACAGCACAGGGTCCCAGCGGGCGCCCTGGCGCTGAGCGGACTCACTGAGGAATTCTGGCACTGCAGGCTGGAGCTGTTGAAGCGCACGGCGCCGACGCGGGCCGGGCCCCCCGGGAGGTGGAACAGGCACTCGTACCCCCGCTGGCCCGACTGCGGCTGCGGCAGGTTCCGGGCGGTCAGGGTGATGGGCTTCACCACGCCCACCGGCACGTAGATCTGGGTGGAGGGCAGGATCTGTGGGCAGTCCTGGGGGTACAAGGCTGCAGCTGAGGCTGGAGGCGGAGGGCGGCTGCACGGGCCCGACCTAGCATCGCACGCCCACCCCACACACAGGCACGCCAGAGGCACCGAGGCCAGCCAGCCAGGCCTGGTTCCAGGCGGCACACCACGACTTGGGCAGGCCTGCCCCTGGGACCCCCACCAGAGGGGCCCCATCTGGGAGCAGCCGACAGGCCCCTGAGGCAGAAGCAGGCACGAGCTCTCGGCCGGGGCCCGGGGAGTAGGTAAAAATAGTCAGAGCGGGCAGAAAAACAGCCCGGCCCCCAGGGCCAGCGTTTCAGCAACAATAACTGATGCAATGGCCTGGCTTGCTTGCAGCAGCGCTGCCGCGGCCGCGGAAGAGCCGGAGCCAGCCCACGGGAGCCCCGCAGAAGGAGCTCTAGATAGAGACGCCGAGAACAGGCTGCCGTCCCCACGCCCCACAGGCCCGCGGGAGCCCCGCAGAAGGAGCTCTAGATAGAGACGCCGAGAACAGGCTGCCGTCCCCACGCCCCACAGGCCCGCGGGAGCCCCGCAGAAGGAGCTCTAGATAGAGACGCCGAGAGCAGGCTGCCGTCCCCACGCCCCACAGGCAGCTCCCGAGGTGGCAGGGTTGGCTCTGCAGGGGTTCCCAGGGCCCCTGTGGGCACCGAGGGAGCAGGGCAGGCCTGGCAGGCTGACCCCTGGCTGGGTCTGCAGGTGCCCTGGGGGCCACCCGCACACGGGCACTGGCCGGCGCACGGGCACTGACAGGCACGCAGGCACTGGCCGGCACATGGGCGCTGACGGGCACACTGACGGGCATGTGGGTACTGGCCAGCACGCGGGCACTGACTGGCACACTGGCTGGCACGTGGGCACTGACTGGCACACTGGCCGGCGCGCAGGCACTGACAGGCACGTGGGCACTGACAGGCATGCAGGCACTGGCTGGCACGTGGGCACTGGCCAGCACGTGTGTGCTGATGGGCACACTCACTGGCACGCGGGCACTGGCCGGCAGAGCGTGTGGAGCTCAGGCAGGCCACAGCCGCACAGCAGCGGCCAGCAGGCACGTGCCCACAGCAGCCAGCAGTGCCCAGCCCCCAGCCCGGGGCCCCCACTGCCCCTCCAGTGCCGTCAGCAGCCCCAGGGCCCCGCTCCCCCCTCCCCCACCTCACCCTCTGCGGCCAGGAGCCGAGTGCTGCTGCTGTCCCCTGGGGGTCTCGGGGCACAGACCCCCCCATCAGGCCAGAGCCTCGTTGTGGCCTTGGCCTCTCAGGACCCTGGCCCCAGAGAGGGGTCGGCTCGGGCCTGGCGCAAGCCCTTTGAGTGGCTGAGGCCAGGCTGGGGGCAGGCGCGCGGTGTGGACACGAGCCCTCCCCAGCGCATCCGGGTGCACACGTGAACGAGGGCCTCGACTGCTGATGCCCGTCCGCTCACACAGGCCACGGGAGCGTCTGGGCGATGGCTCAGCCTGCTGCTGGGGCACCAGAGTCGCAGGCTCGGCAGGGAGCATGACCTGGTGTGAGAGCCCCACGCCCCACTGCTGCGGAGGCTGCACGGGGGCAGTCCTGGGCCTGGGCGTGGGCCGCTCCCACAGCATGGCGGCCCTCTGTCAGGGCTCCATGAGGCCCCGCCAGGCCGCCCCTCCCCACCACGCACTGGTGGCTCCCTTGAAGACAACTGAGCAGATGCGGAAGCGCAAGGACCCCGAGCCGCCACCGCAGGCAGGAAGGCGCTGGGGGGCTGGGACCCAGGCCCCCACGGCCTGAGCACGCGCTGAGGGGAGGGGGGTCGCCCTGGAAGCCAACCTGACACTCCTTAGGGACAGCCCCACATGACCTGGGACCAGCTGAGAGGGGGCGTCCCTGAAGTCAGTCCACCTCCGACAGGCCCCTTGACCCCGATCGCCCCTGCCCCCGCCCGGCCTGAGCAGGGTCTACACCGGCTGCTCTGTGTCCACGGCCGAGCCCAGACAGACGCCCCGCTGGGGTACCCCCCAGACCCCCAGCTGTCTGCAGAACAGCTCAGACAGGCAGTGTGATCAGGGCCGGCCTGTGAGGACCAGGCTCCCCCTCACACGTCCATTCTACGGCCACCGCCAGCTGGCTCAGCCCACGGGCGGCCCCCAGGGCAGGCTGCACACCTGGGGCATCCACTCGCCTGCTCCCCCGGGTGCCCGCCTGCTCCCGGCTCCTTCCACCCACTGCCAGCTTGTCCTGGACATGTATCCTCACTGGGAAGTGGAAAAGCCAAGGCCCACGAGGCGGGGGGTGGGCAGGGGCAGCCAGGGCAGGTTCTGTGAGGGGTCCACACTGGCTTGTCCTCCTCCCCGGGCAAGTCCAGCCCCACCGCCTGGAACAAAGTCAGGGCTCTGCCCGGCCCCAGAGCTATCATCCCCAGTGACTGTCAAGGACCATGCGGCCTCACGGTGACTCCAGAGACCACCAGACACCTGCACCTCGGCCCAGCCCCCGTCCACATGGAACTCCCTCCCCCCACCAGCACGCTGGACAGACGGCCCCTGCCCCCACTGTGCATGGACATGCCTTTGGTGTGCAGCCCCCAAGAGGTGACCCCCAGCCAACGCCACCGGCGACAGTCCCAGGCGGGACAGCCCTTCTGGCCAGCACCCCGCACACAGCTTCTCTGCGCCTCCAGCACCAACCCACAGCCCCGTACCTCGGACACGTTGACGCGGCCCTCCAGGAAGGAGCAGTCGGCAGCGCTGTGCGTGCACACGTGGCGGTACTTGCACCAGTGGCAGGGGAAGGAGCCGCTGACGCAGGACAGGCAGCTGCGGGAGACGCGGGCGGTGAGGCGGGGCCCCCACCCACCCCGGGCTGCGCCACCCAGAGCTGCTCACTGCCTGCCGGGGCTCCCCACCCCGCTCCCCCCACAGCCCCGTCAGACCCTCTCAAGGACAGAATCCTCTGAAGCCGGCACCAGGCCACTCGACTATCAACACTGAAAACGTATTTAGTGCAGCTGAGAGGCACATTCTTGTGTAATTTTTTTTTTAAATATATAGTTTTAGGGCTTCCCTGGTGGCTCAGGCAATAAAGAATCTGCCTGAAATGTAGGAGACCCAGGTGTGATCCTTAGGTCGGGAAGATCCCCTGGAGGAAGGCATGGCAACCCACTCCAGTACTTTTGCATGGAGAATCCCATGGACAGAGAAGCCTGGTGGGCTACAGTCCACGGGGTCACAGAGAGTCGGACATGACAGAGCGACTACTAGAGGCTTCTCTCGATTACCCGTCACCCAGCTGCACAGGGTGTCAGCCGCACCACGTGGGATCTTTGTGTGGCAGTATGCAGGGTCTAGTTCCCCAACCAGGGACCGAGCCCAGGCCCCTGCATTAAGAGCATGGAGTGCTAACCACTGAATTACCGGGACGTCCTGAGAAGCATGTCTTAAATCCCACCTCTTCCTAATAAACTAAGATATAAGCATAGGTGGGACAGCCCCAGTGAAAGTTGGCTCCCTGACTGGAACAAGGCTTGCCAGTCGGGGGCCTGGACAGGCCACGGAGCCCTGCCCTGAACCCTCACCTGCAACTCCAGGGAGCCCATGGCCCAGGCTCCACACAGCGCCTCGCCCCCTCCCAGCCTCTGGAACACAGCCCCCACCCCAAAGATCCCAGCCTGCCCAGCACAGGGAGGCCGGACCTTGGTGGAGGAGCAACACCTAGGCCCCCAGTGGGCGCCCGTGAGCCGCCAGATGGGTGTCAGCCTGCGGGTTAGTCCACAAAGACACAACTGAAAACCCAGGGCCTTGGCTCAAGGCTGACCCCGCCCAGGCTGAGCACCCTGCCCCATGTGCCCGGACCCAGGGGGCACACAGCCAGGCCCTCAGCGTCTCCCATCCTTCCTCTGAAGCCCCAGGAGAGCACCCATGGCCTGCCAGCCACGCCCCAGCGGCCCCCCAACCCCGGGGGACCAGATCCTTCTGCCCCCAGGCGCCAGGTCCTGAGTGCCCACCCCTGGCCGGCCGTCTCCTGCCCAGACAAAGCAGCAACCCCAATGCCCTGCCTCACTCTGGTGCCCACCGCGCACAGGGGGTGAATCATTGCATCACACCCCCGCTGCCTCCTGAGCGCCGGGCCTCAGGCCTGAGAAGCCCTGCGCGGGGGGTGGGGCACTCACGACTGGTGGACGCTGCAGTTGTAGAAGACGAAGTCCACGGACGCGAATTTCTTGCCCGTCTCCTTGGACTTCAAGTACAGCTTGACCACCCGCTGGTCTCCTGCACAAGCAGCAAAAGCCGGGTCACCAGGGCCCCACGTCGGGCCCCGGGAGCCAGCGCAGGGCCTTGCCAAGGACCCTCCCCTCCACCAGGGGCCCAGCACCCACCCCCAGTGGGCGGGGACTAGCTGTAGTCTTTCCCCTGCCACCTTGCGCTGACCACGGCCCCCCGCCTCGACTGGAGGGCCCCGCGGCCTCACCCTGGCCCCTCGTGATGGGCGCCACCTCCCGGGCCGAGGGGGTGCGGCAGTGGATCCGGCCGTCCTCCAGAACGCCCTCAGACTCAGTGAAATCCTCGAAGGAGCAGTTGATGCCGGCCGAGAGGTCGGGCACGTTCCAGGCCTGCAGCACGAGCTGGGGGGTGGGGCGGGGGACAGGGTGAGCAGCCCAGGGGGACCCCCAGCCCGCCCCGGGCCCCGCCCACCCTGGGCCTGGCCCGGCCCCAGGCCCCGCCCCACCCAGGGCCCCTCCCACCCAGGGCCCCGGCCCTGCCCCAGGCCCCTCCCACCCGAGCTCTGCCCCGCCCCACCGCGGGCAGCCGCACTCACCGGAACCTGAGATGTAGTCACGGACACGTTGCGAGGCTGCACGCTTAGCTGCACACACTGCAGCAGGTCAGCGGCGAAGCGCTGGGGCTCCGTGGCCCGCTCACAGGCGTCCTGGCGGGAGCAGCTGCAGGCGGGGGCGTGGGCTGGGCTCGGGCAGGAGGCCAGAGGGGCTCCAGGCCACCCCGCACCCTGTCCTGACCCAGGGGTGCTGGGCCTCTGACACTCGGCAGCTCACAGGATGCCCACCGCCCCCAACCGGACCCAGGGGAGTTAGCACTAGGCCAGGGCCTCCAGACTCTCCGCGAGGCTGCCCAGGCCAGACTCACATGCTGTGCAGGACACACCAGCCGCAGTGGGGGTCCCGGGACCCCAGGCACAGCTCACATGACGTGTACTGCACACAGCTCTCCACGGGCACCCGTGTCACCTGGTGGAGGACCCTTGATGTCAGGCTCGCCCCCCAGATACCAGGAGCCCCCGTCTCAGGCCCTCCTTGTGCCTCATCCACTCGAGGGTCACCCCAGTCCTGCCCAAGTCAGGCCACGCAGACCTGCCTCTCTGCAGACACTAGCGGGCCCGGGAGACAGCTCTGTCCGTTCTGGGAGTCACCCGGTCCCTCCTGCCCTGCTGTGCCCTGACATTCCCAAGGGAGCCACAGTCCCCAGTCCTCAGCCAGGAGGTGGGTGGGCCTGCTCACCCCGACCTTGGCCGCTCCCAAGGCGGAGTGACGGCGGGGGCCAGGGCCGGGGGGCAAAGGAGGAGGCAGCTGCCAGGAGGGACAGAGGCCTGGCCTCACCTGCTGCTCCCACTGCCAGGGGTCAGCAGGCGGGGCAGAGGGCAGCGGCGGGCTCCAGGCAGGCTGGGCAGAAGCAGCACAGTGCGTGGCCTGGAGGAAGTGGCCAGGCCAGAGCCAGGAGCCAGGGACCCTGGACGCTCCCCCTCCAACGCCAGCCCCCAGCCTGGAGGCATTCGTCGGGCGTTCACCCCCAGGGGTGCCCAGTCAGTCAGGGAGGAGGTCCGGTGGGCTGGTGAGCCCCCCCAGCTCCTGGGGTGCCCACCTGCTTCTCTGTCATGGCATACAGGTACCGGCGGTCAGGGCTGAGCACCAGGTCACGCAGAATGGGGCTGCCCTCCTGGGCCACCACACTCTCGTAAGCCAGCGCCGGGCGGCCGCCGGGGTTCGAGAGGTCCACCAGGATCTGTGGGAACGAGATCCACGCTGTGTGTGTGTGTCGGGGGGGTCTTCCTGCCCCAGCCCCTCCCGGAGGAACCTGGCAGGACCACTGCACCTGGACCACCTCGTCAAGCGGCGCAGACCACAGCCCAGGTGTGGGGGTCCCCAGGGACAGGACAATCACCACCCAGCACCCGCCCCACCCCCCAGTCTCCAGCCGCATGGCCACAGCTCAGGCAGGGGCCTCGGTCCAGGCCGGCGTCCCGGGGGAAGGGCTGTTTGTGCAGAGGGGAGGAGACACGTGGGATGTCCGGTGCAGATAGAGGGCCCCCCCACCTTGGGCAGGAGACTGAGGGGCTGCTCCGAGAGGGGGGCACCCCGGCTAGAAGGCAGGAGGGCAGGCATGGCACCGGCACTAAAAGGTATCCTAAGCCCCGAACAAGCTGGGCGCTAATCAGCCAGCTCTTCCCTGCCGCTCGCAACGCTGCAAGTATTTTTAGCTGCTTTTACCAAACAAATGTATTTAATTAACAGCGAGAGACCCAAGGGGCTTTCCAGAGAGAGGACCCGTGGGGCAGCGTCCTGCCGGCTAGGTCCAGCCTGCGGGGCTGGCTCCGGGCTGGGGGCTCCTCCCAGGCCGCGTGGGGCCCTCGGCCCACCTCCACCGCGGCCCAGCAGCCCTGCTCCTTGCCCCTCACTCGCAGGACGCGGCGGGGCAGGCCTGACTGGCCGGCAGACGCCCCTGGCTCAGGCCAGCTCCCACGGGGGCGGGCGTCCCCGGGCGGAGGCCATGGGGCAGGGGGAGGGGAGGGAGGGATGGGGGGGGGGGGGCCGCATTCCTGAGGGCCCGCGGCCCCCCCACATCCGCTCAGCTGCTGCCCTGCCAGGCGGGCGGGCTTAAGTCAAACCAGACCCGGAAGAGGCGAGTCCAGCTGGGCTGTGGGGGGGCTGGGGGGCCGGACTGGGCCTAGAGCTGCGCAAACAGCCTGGGGGAGCCAGGGCGGGGGCCACAGCAGCCCAGCCTCCGCCCTCTAGGCTGGGCCTGGAGGGGACCCCACAGGCAGCCCCAGGCTGAGGAGGCCAGGAGTCCGGCCTATGCCCCAGCCCAGCCCAGACGTGCCCTGACTGTGCGGGCTCTGCCTCAGTGTCCCCCCACCCCCTCAGTGTCCCCCCACCCCCTCAGCGTCCCCCCCGACCCCTCAGCGTCCCCCCGACCCCCTCAGTGTCCCCCCGACCCCCTCAGCGTCCCCCCTTGACCCCCTCAGCATCCCCCCTACACACCCTCAGTGTCCCCTCCACACACCCTCAGCATCCCCCTGTCCCCCACCCCAAAGCCACTCAGGGACTAAATGACCCAGCAGACGGCGCCCGGGCAAGCAGGCCCCACAGCAAACCCCCAGAGCCAGCCAACCAGGCCGACAGGCCCAGGCTGGAATGCGGCCAGGCGGTGGGGAACTGCCCACTGGAGGGCAGGGCAGGGCGGCGTGGATGCAAAAGGCCCTTGCAGATGCACCGCCCACCCCCAGACCCAGGGTAGGCCTGCCCGGCCCTGGCCTGACTGACCACACCCCGGACCTGGGCAGGGACCCCTCAGGAGGGTGCTGAACTGGGCCAGTGTTGGGCCCCAGGCTCTCCCTGCAGACGCCCTGACCCTCCCCTCTCAGGGCAGAGAATACCAGCCGGGCTGTGGGTGAGGCCTGGGGGCGCCCACCCTGGGGGATGGGGGAGACACTGCAGGGAAGGCCCACGTGGGGGGGTGACGCTGGGGTGGGGGTGGGGGCCAGGAATGCCACCACCCCCAGGCCCACAGCCGCGGGCTGACCGACTCCAACAGGTGGCTGCCAACAGCTGCGGCCGGAGCGTGCCTGTCCAGCTGTCCACCCGCCAGGCGCCGTCCACCACCCACCTGCCGGCACGGGGCAGCCCCTGGCCCTTACACACGCGAGGCTGCCCCGTTTCTGGAGGGCGCAGAACGCCGGGGGTGCTGGGGAGGCAGGTGCCCCCACACTTCGTGCTGGGCAACCCCCTGGCCAGGCTCAGCAGGGGCCCAGCCCATGGCTGCCAGTCAGGGCTTCTGGCCAGTCCTGGGGCCTGCGCGAGCCGCCAGGGCTGATTTTAGGGCTGCCTGGCCCTGGAGCCCACAGAAGGGGAACCACCCCATGTCCCCAGACCTGCCCGAGAAGCCAGGAGCAGGGACCGCCGGTTGCACCTGAGGCAAAGCAGGGGAGGGGGGTGGCCGGCCGCCAGGGGAGCATTCCAGGGAGAAGGGCCGTGCGGGCCGGGCACGGGGCCAGCCGGCTGGACGGCAGGACACACACACCCCTGCCTCCAGCTGCCACCCGAGGGCCACCCGCCGGGGCAGCAGGCCTGCAGGAGCTCGGGGGAGACGGCCACACAGGCTGGCCCCATCCCAACCTCCCGGCCAACAGGACCCCGGAGCCCAGGGCACAGCACAGGCAGGTCCTGCACAGGGACCCTGGCCCCGGGGCCCCTCCAGCCGGCTGCCCCCACACCCCTCGCCGTGAGGCCCTGGCCAGCGGCTGCGGGCAGGCAGCTGACGGCCCGGCCAGGTCAGCTGTCCGTCCAGCCCGGAGCCAACAAAGGGTCCATTCTCTGGGCCAAGGGCGGGCGGGGGCCCCAGGGAGGATGTCTGGGCCATGCAGGCTGCTTGCCAAGGCCGGCACGCGCCCTCGCCGCCTGGAGGCAGGGGGCTGCCTGGCTTGGCCCTCTCAGGAGGGGAAAGTGCCCTGTCCCGCCCAACCCAAGACAACCCGATTCCTTGCTGTGAAGTGGGGGCACCCTGGCTGAACCCTCCTGGTCTCCAGGCAGTGGGCCGCGGGGCTGAGACCGCATGGGTGCCCTCCTCCTGTAGACGCGGGAGCCCAGCCTGCTCCCTGCCCCCAGGGGACAGCGGCCCCTGCTCCCCACCTCCCTGCTGGTCAGGCCTGAGGCCCCCGACAGGCCTGCTCCCAGACCTTTCCCACCCCTCATGGGCCACCTTGGCACCCCCTGCTCTGGCTGGGGGCTACTCCAGGCCCTGTCCCGGGTCCGTTCTCAGGAAGGCCAGAAGGAATCTGATACTGAAAAAGCAATTAGCGATTTCCTCTTGGTGGTAATTAGGTAATTAAAACAGGACTTGCAGGAGGCCTGAGGGCTGTACTTGGGCCAGACACACCTGGTGAGGTGGGAGCGGGGGCCCAGGAATCTCATGCTTCCTGTCCTCAATTCTCAACACACAGACCAGCCCACACAAGCAGTGGTCCTCCCTGACCCTCGGTCTCCTCGTCTGACTGCAGACAACCCACGCACCGCACTGAGAAGTAACAACTTCACAGCCCCAACGGGGGGTGGCGCTTGGAAGGGGGCCCCCCCAAGGCTGAGCCCTGCAAGGGAGGAGGGGACAGCTGCCCGCAGAGTCCGCCCACGGCTGTGGAGGCTGCACGGAGCTGGGATGGGGCCGCAGAAGTTGCTGGGCCTCTCTCACAGGCAGGGGCCACGGCCAGGGATGCCCGGGCAGGCAGCGGTGACCATCTGGCCAGCGGTCCTTGCTGCAAGCCCTGCACCAACGCCCTGCGACAGCAGCTGGGGTGGTGACCCCACTTTCCAGAACCACTGGGCGCCCCAGACCAGACCTCTGTGGTCTCCGCTGCCCACCACAGGGTGCCCAGAGATCTGTCTACCGCGCGCAGGACAGGCCCAATCCCTCCTGCACGGCGAGGGCCCCTCTGACCTATGAGCCCCCTGTTCCCGCCCCCGGAACACCTCCCGCACCCCATCCTGCACAGGCCTGGCTATGAGGAGCACGGGCCCCACGGATGCTCACAGACGGTCAGCACAAGGCTGCAAGGCCTGCACTGGGACCCCGCAGAGGGGCTGCCGGACCACCCTGGAGGCAGGGTCCCCCCACCGCCACCCAGCGTTCGGGGTCTCCCAGGCTCAGCATCCTGGGGCGGGGAGCAGGTGTTGCCACCTTCCAAGAGCAGCTTCTGGAGACGAGGCCCCTGGAGATGCAGGGGTGTTCCTGTCCCAGCAGCCCACGGTGGGTTCTCCCTGGGGGTGTGGGGCAGGGGCCAGGGCTGCCCGGGGATGTAGCGGTGGTCCCTCCACCCTGAAGGACCCCCGCAGCAGGGCTCAGCTGTGTCCCCGCCTGGCCCTGGCCCCACAGCCCCGGGAGGACAGGTGCCCCCCCAGGCCCACACTGTGGCTGGGGAGGGTGGGGGCCACCCCTGGCAGGAGTCCAGGGCTGGAGGCCCCCCACCTGCCTTGGGCACCTGGGCCAACTCGAGGACTCCTGGGGGGTCAGGAGATGAGCAGGAGGGGACGGGGTGGGGGTGGGGGCAGGTGCAGGCAGGGCGGGGACCCAGGGGCACCCCCGCCAGCCCATGGCAGCTCCCGTTGGCAGCTCTTCAGTTAATAGGCTGCAATTTTACACAACGCCGTTTGGAGGTGGCCCGGAGCCAGCCGCGTCCCCAGAGCTCCCGGAGTCGCTGTTTAAAGCCCAGGAAGGACCAGCTGTGGGGAGGACGGGGCGGGTCCATCTCAGCGCAGCGGGCCGGGCAGAGGCGGGGAGGGGCCCCAGGCCCAGACTCTGGGAATGCGGGGAGACAGGGCGGGGGGCCAGGCCTGCACTGAACCCCAGGCCCGGCCCTCCCAGGCCCAGAGGAGGGAGCTGGGAGCCTGTGGGGACGGGCACAGCTGGCCAACGGGCCCTGGACCACAGCCACCTCCACCCCCAGGCCCGATCAGGACGACGCGGGAGGGGCCAGGCAGGGGCGGGAATTAGGAATGTGCTGCCAAAGGCCAGGTCAGCGAGAGGCGGGCGGCCGGGAGCAGAGCCCCTTGAGGGGGTCGAGGCTGGAGGCCTCAGGTGGGAACTGCAGGTCAAGGAGCCGGCGGGCCCAGGGACAGAGGGCCAGGCCCAGCATGGGGACGACAAGCCCCTTCCCCCACGCCCAGGCAGCCCCAGCCCTGGGGGGGATGGGGAGGCTGAGAGACAGGCCCCCCAAAGGTGCGCACTGGTCCACGCAGGGCACGTGGGGGTTATGCCTCCACGACAGACCCCCCGACCAGCCCAACTCGCAGCCCTGGGTGCAGCCAGACCCCACACCCTCAGGAAGGCCGCCATCCATCCCACATGGATCACAAGGCCAGCAGGGCCACAGTGGGCAACTGGCCCCGGAAGGCGGGGAGGGCGTGCAGCCGGGGGCCTCAGCTATCACCTCCTTGCTCCTGACGTGGGACCTGCTTATGGGGTCCTGCCGCTCTGAGAGCCACCTCGGGGCCTCAGGTTCCCTCAGCGGGACGGGGGCAAGGGGTGAGGCCGGGACGTAGCAGAGGGAGGCAGGACTGGACCAACCCGTCCTGCCAGCCTCATGGGGTGGCCTTTGAGCAAAGTCGCTGCCTGGCCAGCTGCCCACCAGCTCACTGGCCACCAGGAGGGGCCCCTCTGCCCCAGATGCTAGCCTTCTGCCAGGCGATGAGCTTGAGGGCCCTGCAGGAATGAGTTCCTGAGGCTTCACCCACAGCCCCACCCCAGATGGGCTCCTGTGGCAGGGGGCAAAGACGGCTCCCCAGGGTGCCCCCACAGGGTCTGCGGGCCCTCTCCACTGCAGCAGCAGCAGAACCCTGCTGGAGGCCCCCCCCAGGTAGGGCCAGGACAGTGGGTCACGGGGTGGGCCTGCCACCCCGCACCGACCCCACACTGCCACGGGCAGGACCCCGCAGCACCCAGCACGGGGTGCCCTCGGCACAGCCCCCAGGGCCCAAGGCCCACGGCTGCTTCCACGGGTGGAAAAGCCGGCGCTGGGGGAGGGCCTTGCCCAGAGGCCACAGAGCCAGCAGACTACACGTGGTAGGGACCAGGGACCTGCCCGCCCCCTAGGCCTGGGCACCAGGGCTGAGCAAGCAGAGTCAGGGCCCAGCCCCCACCCGGAGCCCCGGGCCGAGCTGGGTCAGCAGGCAGCCTCCGCCAGCTGTTATTTCATCCACCAGCCCCGCCCCTGCACTGACCCTCAGGGCTCCAGGCACCCCCACCCTCCGGCCCCCAGGAGCTGCGCCCACGGCAGCCGGCCCTCCCCGGGCGGGTCCCTACCCACCCAGCCAGCCAGTGCTGACCCTGGGGCTGCTGCCACCCCAGGATGCCCACCCCCGCCCGGCCCTCGCCCCCGCCCTGCGCACCCCCGGGCTGGGCCCATGGAGGGGCCAGGGAGCTGCCCCCTCACTAGGGCACCCCAACAGGCTCACTGCAGCCAGGGGCGGGCGGGCCGCCAGCCTCACCCTGCCCTTGGCTCTGTGTCTCTGGGCAGAGTGCTGCCTCGGCGACACCCGATCCCAGGGGGATGGGGGTGGAGGGGGGCCGCCCGGCTGGCCCTGCCCCCGCCCCCGCGGTCTTCTGGAGGTCACCTCCGTGGGTGGGCAGGCCTGTAGGCCAACAGGCCCCATCAGCCTTAAGCTGCCATAGGCCTGACCCGCCCCCAGGCCCCGACGCCCAGCCCGGACCTCGACACGTGCTGAACACAGGAGCACCCAGGGAGCGCGAGGAGGCAACGGTCCCAGGGACTGGGGCCCCCTCCGCACCAGGACACGCGGAACAGGCGCTGGCGCCCTGGCAATGACCCTGTGCTGACCTTGCGGATGCGGCCGCTGCGTGTGCCCACGAACACCACCGTGCGGCCCCGGTAGTCATAGGCGGCCACGGCGGTCAGGCCATCGTCTTTGTCCACGAATAGGGGCGTCCCCTCGATGGTGACCGTGCCGCCCAGGGGCTGGTTGAAGTCCTGCCCGCAGAAGTCGTCGTCAATCTGCAGGGGCTAGAGAGGGAGGCGGGGGGTGAGGCCCAGGCCGTCCCGCGGGGAGACGCTGCGGCCGTGCGGGGCTGGGGGTGGCCGGCACAGCTGCGGTTGGTCGTGGGGAGACGGAGGCCCTGGGAGCTGCTTGAGCAGCAGGAGCCCAAGGTGAAGGACACCTCTCACGCCCACCAGGCCCAGGCCCCGCCCCCCACCACGGGGGCACAGGGAGCGGCGGGGGGCACACAGGTGCGTGCCAGGGGCACATGGGGAGCTGGGGTGGCTCACTCAGGACAGGATGCGGGGTGACACCTAATAGGCAGCGGGAGGGGCCGGCTGCGAGGAGGCGTCTGCAGGGGAAGGAAGCAATCGATGGTGCAGGTTCCGGAGCCGGGCAGGGAGGGCGGCCGAGGGGACAGGGTCAGGCAGCTCCAGGCCGGCTGAGGTTTGTGGGGGGGGGGGGGCGGGGCGGGGTCCAGGATGCTGGCTGGGGGGCCGAGGTGGGAGGGACCAGGGCAGATGGGAGGGGCAGTGGGGGTCGTGCCCAAGAAGGGGGTGCACGTGGAGCACACAGGGACCTCAGCAAGACACCCGCCAGGAGTCTCCAGCTGCACCGAGGAGGCCCGATGCTCCCCGCCAGAGACGGGTCGGGGTTTCCCGGGGCCACCAGCAAGCCCTGGGCAGCAGAGGCGCCGGAGGCCCTCCGAACAAGCCCTCACCCTCTACGAGTCTGGGGTCTCCAGTGGAAGACCATCCTTTGTGGGGGAGGGCAACAGACACTCCTCAAAAAGCAGCTGGCCCCGTCAGGGCCTAGAGACAGGACATACAGTGCCAGCCAATGGGCACTGAGTGGCCCCAGCTTCTTGCCCTTCCAGGTGAGGCGCACAGCCAGGCACCAGGGCAGCAGACAGCAGAGCCTCCAGATGGCACCCTGAGAGGGGATGTGCCTGCTGCCCGCCTGACCCTGGTCTGGCCCCAGCTCGCCCTTTACTGGCCACGTACCCTGGACATCACCTCACTTCTCAGTGACCTCATCTGTGAAACAGAGACAAGGCCCGGCCAGCCAGAGCCCAGAACAGTGCGAGGCACGAGGGCGGGGGCTCTGTCCACGGCCGCGAGGGTACACAGACACGGTCACATCACCTGTTTTCTCAAGGGGTGGGACGGCCGCAGCACCGACCCGGGAGACGGCCGTGCTTCGTGCTCCGGGCCAGCGGGGCGGGGTGCTCACCGAGTTGATGCAGCCCAGCTCCTTGTTGAGCAGCCAGGGCAACGAGAGCTTGCCCTCACCACGATAGCAGGACTGGATGCGCGCCTTGATCTTCTCCTTGATGGCCCTGAGCGTGAAGAGGCAGAGCACCGACTCCCGCGGCGGCTTCACGCGGTTCTTCTGGCCCTGGGCGAACACGGTGAACAGCACGTCCTCGTCCTCGGCCAGGCCCAGCTGGCGGGCCAGGGCCCGGCCCGGCCGGCTCAGGTAGGCGTCCTGCACCAGGCGGTACTCCACGCCCGCCTGCTCGCAGCCAATGGGGAACTCAACGTACGAGTAGAACTTGGGGTCGTCCACGCACAGCCGCACGATCTTGGACGTGAAGAAGTGCTCACCAGCAGCGTCGGGCGAGGTCAGCTGCGTGTCCAGCTGCAGAGTGAGGTAGTACACGAAGTGCTCGCTGCGGAAGCTGTACACGTAGTAGATGTCGAAGGCCGGGAACTTGGACAGCGTGTCTGAGGGGATCTTGAGCTGCGAGGACACAAACTCGTCCTGGTACACGAAGCCAAACATCTCTGCGTCCTCCTCGTTGGCCATGAGCCGGCGGCTGGACAGCGTGGGGAAGTACTCGGACTTGCCGTCGATGGGCGTGCCCACAAAGAGCTTGGCCTGCGCCTGGCCAGGCGGCCCAGCGATCAGCACGCCGGCCATGCTGCCCGCCTCGCGCACGCCCGACAGGTAGTGCTCCTTGCGGTGGTGCGGCTCGCCCAGCTTGAAGAGGTCGTCCAGGCGCAGGAACTGGCAGATGCCTTGTGAGGCGCTGCCGCAGGCCAGCAGGCGGTTGGCGGGCTGGTCCAGCAGCAGCAGCTTGTTGACGTTGTCGGTGCTGCCCAGGCCGTGCGGGCAGGACTGCACGCTGGGCGGCGGGTAGCACTTCTCATTGTCCTCCACCGGGCCCGTCACGTGCGCCCGCAGCAGCGTCAGGTTCCCCGACAGCTTGTAGATGCGGTTCACAGCGCCCACGTACACCTCGCCTGTCTGCTCGTGGACCACCAGGTGGGTCAGCGCCCAGTCGCTGGCAGTGAAGGTGCGGAAAGGGGGCTGCAGACCCCCGCCCGCCTGGGGCGCGCCCCCCAGCAGGAGCAGCAGCAGGATCAGCAGCAGCAGCAGCGGAGCCCGTGGGCTCAGACGTGGCAGCAGCATGACGGGCCGGGGCCTTGGGCCAAGGCGCTCAGGTCCTGCGGGGCCACGCATCATAGGAGCCTCAGCCCTGCGGGGAGGAGGGACAGGGCGTGTCACCTGTGCCATCACTGAGCTCCAGTGCCCATCCTCTGCCGGGATGTCCCACTCGTGGGGCGCGGCCTGACCCTCTGGGAGTCGCCAGAGGGGCAAGGGAGAGCCCTTCCCCGCCTGGAGCCCCGGGAGCAGCTATACTGAGCCCCACACCCCAACAGGCAGCGCGGGCCATGCGAGCTCCACCGCTGCCCGGTCCGTGGCTGGGCGGATAGGGACCCAGGACCAGCAGGTGGGTGACAGACCTGGGCTTGCCCACGCCCCCCAGGGAGCAAGGCTCCCGGCTCCAAGCTCCCATGGTGGTGACCACCTCTCTGCCCAAGCGCCTTGTGGGCTGGACAGTACTACTCACAGGTAGTAGAGAACTCACTCGTGTGGTCCCCGCACCTGGCCCCGCCGCCAGCCCTGCTCTGAGACCCCGCCCCATCCCCGCCCACCTACCCCCGCCCCGCCCCCACACTGCTCTCGGAGACCACGCCCCCGAACCTCGCCCCGCCCCCAGCCCTGCTCGCTAAGAGCCCGTCCCCGGCCCCGCCCCCTTCTCTGAGACGTTCCCCCAGCAGCGGGCGGCATGCACCTCCCATCCCCAGCCAATGCCCCGGCCCTGCCTCCTCGCAAACAATCTCATCTCCCCACAGCCCGGCAGCTGGCAGCCACACTCCAGGTTACGTGTAGCTTCTGGGGCCCGCAGCCACGTGGTTGACCGGGTCGCCGGCCAGGGTCTCCCCGTCTGTGCAGTGGTGACCACGAGGTTCCTCTCCTGGGTGACAGCGAGCAGGCCGGGGTGCCCAGTCAGGGTCCCGCCTCAGCTGTCCCCGGACCTGAGGGCTGAGGGCAGCAGCCACGAGCTCTCCAGCTGTCTGTCACCTCTATAGTCTGAGGCCCGAGCTGTCCCCAGACACTGTCCCCACCAGCACGAGAGCTGCTTAAGTCCCAGAGGCCAGCCCAGGACCCGCCCATGTGAGTGAGTGACTGGGCCCTGCCGCCCACCCCAACCTCACTCCCCACACCCTCTTCCCTTCGGGGATGCTGAGCCTCGAGAACTGAGGTGTGGGGGTGCTGGTAAGCACTCCACGGGTGACGGGTGGGGGCCTGAGGGGGGATGCTGAGCCCCCAGAAAGGGGGGGAGCTGTGGCCAGCATCCCACAGGAAGGGCACCAGGCAGTGTTGCCGCAGGACCCTGCCCACAGGCTGTGAGCTTCCCCCTCACTCCCTGCCCAGACACCCCCAACAACTGGCCGCCAGGGACCTCCCAGGCGGCAGGGAGAGGAGTCCTCAGCCCCTGCCTCAAGCTCAGGAGCCCAGGGCAGAGCAGAACCGGAGAACAGGCTCCTCAGGACTCGGCAGGGCCTGGGCTGAGTGCTTACGAACTCCAAAGAAAACATGAATCACTCACCGTTTATCAGTTCAAAGCAGGCCTGCAATTACCAGGGGCTGGGCTCTCCCCTCCTCCGGATAATTATACACGTCCTAATGCAATTACGGGCCCTACTTTTTATATTAAACAGGAGGGACCCAGCTGAAGAAGCGCCATCCAAACGCCAGCCTGGCCGGGGGCCTGCTGCCCCTCCCCCAGCAGGGCTGCCCAGAGGACCAGTCAGGGGTACGGGGCTGCAGCCAGCAAAAGGGGGCGTCAAGACCACCCCCTCACAGGAACCACTAAAGACAGCTGGGGGACTCCCCCTACCCGCGAGGAACGGGGCCGTGGCTCAGATAGACCCAAGGTCACCCAGCTAGATGTGCACACTCCTACGGAGACCTGGACTCCCACGGGCCTCTGCTCTGCCCAGGAAAAAATGTATTCATTCCAGAGCGGCTGCTGGGGAGGGCCATGCCGGCCGGGGGGGAGGGGAGCCCTGACAGATGCGAGCTCTGGGCCCGTGCTGGGGTCTGGGGAGGCACTTCCACCTGCTGGTCAAGGACCAGGCCTGACGCTGGCGGGGGAGGGGCACCCCGGGCGCAGAGCAGCAGGAGCAAAGGCCGGGGTGGAACCTGCTGGACCGCGCAGAGGGCAGAGAGGGTGCCTGCAGCACCAATCAGAGCCAGGCCGGGAGGGAGAAGCTGCCCGGGGCACAGGGCTGGGTGTGCCGACGGGAGGTGAGCAGGGCAGGGAGCGGCCCGGCGGCCTCCACGCCCGCACAGGACCGGCTCAGCCATCCGCCAGGGCGTGGAGAGCGCGCTGCCCGCTTCTCTGCCGGCCCGCGGCCACCGCCGCTCCGCGCCCTGAGAAACAAAGGCCCTCAGAGGCTTCTTCCCAGAGGGACGGCCCCAATCTCCCCCGCCTCACTGGCCAACTCCCCAGCCACATCTGGACCCTCGCGGAACTCGGACAGCTTGAGGCATGGGGGACGTAGAAGACACGGCGTCCTACCCAGGGGTGCCTTGTCGGTCAGAGCCAGAGCCAAGAGCTGCCCAGTCACCCCACCTCCCCCACACAGGCTCCCGGAGGTGGTCCCAAGCCGCCTGCTCCCCTCCAGGCCTGTCTGAGGGGGCAGGGATCCAGGGCACTCGAGTCCTGCTCCTCAGGAAAAGTGCCTGCTCCCCGGCTCCCCAGAGTTATCCTCTCCTCCCGACCCCATTTCACACGCGGAGATGTTCCTTGGCGTGAGGAGGGGCTTACAAGACACCAACCACGGCAGAGCCGGCGAAGGGCAGTCAGCTTGGTTCCCAGCTCTCATCCGTCCCCTACCCCCAAGCACACCACCTCAGCCACACCGGGGCTGGCCAGGCCTCTGCAGCGCCGTCTCCTCTACCTGAAATGCCCACTTGGGGACTCCCGGGCCCCCTCCCAGGCCGACTTGCTGCCGGGCCTGAAAGAAATCACCGGCTTCCCAGTTCGCCCCTGGCGCAGCACCTGGTCTCCCCTGCACACCCCAAATCAGCAGGGCGCCAGGGGACCTGCCTGGGCGAGCTCCCCAGGGCCCGAGGAGCGAGGCTCAGCCCACCCTGCGCAGAGCCTGAGAACCGGCCTCGGCTCGGAAAGAGGTGGGGCAGCGCGGAGAGCCGCACCACCGGATTCCAGGCTCCGGGGCTGAAGGCTCGGTCCACGTCCCCCAACACACACCCCTCTTTCTTTCAAGGGGCGTGGCCCCAGCACCCCACAGATTAACCAGGGGCAGCTCCAGGCCCTAGACGGCCGCCGGAGCTCCTCTCGCCCCCTTCCTGGGCTGTCCCTGTGGTCTCGGAACGGGCGTGGGTCCGCGAAGTCGCAATCCCCTCCCCGAGGCCGCCCGATCGCGCCCCGCGGCAGCCAGCCCCGCCGCCCACCAGGCCCAGGGCCGCGCAGGAGCCCTCGGAGCGGCCACGGGAAGCGACTGACCCTGGAGAGGCCCCGCGCGGGGCGGCGAGGAGGCCGGGCGCGCGGCTGGCGCACCGCCCCTCCCAGCCCGCGCGGGCCTGCGGGCCTGGGCGGACCGGCGCCCACTCCGACCCCGCGGGCCTGCCGGCGCCGGACGTCCAGCGCGCTCCGGTGACCCGGGCCGGCCGAAGGGCCCCCCCGGCAGCGCTGCAGCGAACTTTCTCCACGCCTGGCTGTGAGGAGGCGGTGCGGCCCGCGAGCTCGGCGGGCAGGGTCCCATCCCGGCCGGGCGGGGACGCGCGGGCTCAACGCCGGCGCCGCGGCCGCGCCCGGACACGCGTGAACCCAGCGGGAGCCGCAGGGACACGCGGGGGCGCGGACACGCGCGCCGCAGCCCCCCCACCCCCGCATGCCCCCTCCCCGCCGCTCGGCCGCAGCCCCGAGGAGGCCGGCCCGGGGCCGCCCAGAGCCTGGACCCCCGCTGGACCATCGCCGGACCCCCGCCCGCCCCGCCGCGGGGAAAGTTGAGCCCCTACTCACAGGCTGCCCCGGGGCGCGCCCGCCGCCGGCCATCGCAGCTCGCCGCCCGCGCCGCCGCCCGCCCCTGCCCCGCCGCGGGGCCGCTGAAGCCGCGCAGGCCGCCCAGGCCGAGGCCGCCGCGCCCGGGCTCCGCTGCGTGGCCGCCGCCGCTGCCCAGCATGAATGGGGCGCCAGGCGCGCGGATGCGGACCGGCCTCGCTCTCGCCGCCCGCGGAGCGCCGCGCGCATGCGCCGCCCTGGGGGCCGGGCCGGGGCGGGGCCTGCGCGGGGGCGGGGCCGGCGGCGGCCTCCAGGGGGCGCTCGATCCCCGCCGCCGGCCTATGCCCACCGCACGCTGCAAAGGGCAACGCCGCCGCCGGCAGCCGCTGCCCCGGAACCGGACCCAGATGCGGCCGCGATCCGGAACGGCGGTCTCGGCCCGGGATCCTCATAGGGCTGCGGGGCGCGCGGTCCGGGAGGAGGCGGCGGGCTGGGTGCGGGGACTTGAGCGAGGCGCTCGGGGCGGCGAGTGGGGCCCGGGAGGCACACCCGGCGGGGGTCGCGGGGCAGGGGGCCGCAGGAGGCGGGGGGTGGGGGGGGGCGGCCGGACGTAGGAGCTGGCTGGGGCAGGTCAAGGGCCCGCCGAGCGGGGGTCACGGGGCTAGGCTGGGGGCGCACGAGGCGGGGGTCGGGATGTAGAAGCTGGCTGGGAAGGTCCGGGGCGCGCCGGGCGGGAGTCGCCAATCCGAGCTCACGAGTCGGCAGGGCAGGGGCGGTCGCCGTGGCCGCGCCCCCGCAGCAGTGCGCGCGCCCCGGGGCCGTTCGAAGGTGGGTCCGAGCGCGGGCACCTGGTCAGGGCTAGGCGAGGCGGCAGGAGCCGTGGGGACGGCTGAAGGGCCCGGGGCCGGAGTGCGGGGGGACCAGCTGGGGCGGAGCCGCGGCCGCCGGATGGCCGGGAGCCAGGCGGTCACCCGCAGGAGAGGGACCCCGCAGGCTCGGGCGACCCCTGCCCCTCCCCACCTCCAGGGGCTGAGTCCTGGATTCCGAGCTGCTGTTCTCCATCTCCTGTGGGTCTAGCACGAGATGTCGTCCACCGAGCGACATCTGGGGACGTGGGGACGCGGTCTGCGTGGTGGGGGCCCAACCCAGTGGCCGGAGTCACCGGAAGGTGTGCGGATCCCAGCGTGGCTGGTTGGGCGCAGCAGGCCCACCAGCCTGCCCTGGGACCACACCCCTCTCGCTCAGCCTCCGGAATGTCCCTGGCTGCCCCCACCCCCCACTCCCTGCTCCCAACTCCTGTCACCTGTGGGCCCCTCCCCGAAGAACCCCTGACATGACACTCAGCATCACGCAGGGCCATCCTTCCAGGCAGTGGATAAGGCACTCCAGACAGCAGAGCTGGTCGTCTTTATGACCCTCAGCCACCAGAGGAGTTCTTCAGCCTGTCAAAAATAAAGGAAAATAGGGGTCAGTCTGACTACCTTCATGTTGGTTATTTTTGTTCACTAAAAGTTACCAGAGGAAATACCAAAGTAAGCCAGGCCTTAGGACAAGATATTTACAACACCTGTACACTTGACAACAGCCGCATAGCCAGGATTTAGGAGGGATCCCCAAGAATCAACAAGGCCACAATCCATCAGGGACCCAGGACAGAAACCCCAACATGCACAGCGTTGGAGCAAAAATGGCAAATAATTGTTGCTCCCAAGAGCCCCGCACAGGGTCTCTGCCCCTGGGAGGCCAGTCCGGTGCAGATGGAGAGGGGAGCAGAGAAGGGGACCTTGTGGGCTGGAGGCTGCAGCCCAGGCAGCACCCCCCCCACCGTCCCGTCCCCTCACATGGAGGGAAATGAGTCAGCGGGCACTGGGCTCTTCCTCCTTGGGTTTCCTGTGTGGGTTTCGCTTCTGTTGCCATTTGAGAGGGCAGGCAGTGTGCGGGGCTGCGGGAAACAATTGCAAGAGCCAGAATCAAATCCACTGGGGATGGAGGGGGGGGCGCTTCCAAATGCGCACGTTCCTTCGGGATCGCTTCTGCATCTCTACCTCAGAGCTTTGTGCAGAAGGAACTCTGGGGGCCTCTCCGCAAGGGTCGGAGGAGGGAGGGACCCTCCTGGGCAGATCCTCCAGGGGCTCAATTCACACCCTCCGACCCCACTCCCACGGTGTGTGCACACGCTCACACAGAGCTACAGAGTGTGCAGCGCCCTGAGGAGTGAGCGCTGGCCGCCACTGGGCACTCAGGGTGACTGCAGTCACCATCGCCTCTGGGAAGCCCACTCCGGCCACTGGGTGGGGCGAGGATGGGGGTCTGCCAGGGGGCAGGGTCAAGGAGACGCAGATGGAGGGGTGCACAGCGAGCCATGTCCCAGAGCAGGAGCAGGGCTCGCCCAGGCGCAGGCCCTGAGGGAGGCCCCCTGCCCCACCCTCCCTCCCCAGCAGGCCCCGTGGTCGAGCGGACAGGTCTCACCAGACCCGAGCTCCCAGGGGGTCAGGGGAGCTGCAGGGGACAGGGCACATCCCCTCCCACCCCCGTCCCTGGGCTCTGCTGCCTGAGGTCACGCCCATGGTGGCCTCTGTGCCTGGTGGCCTTGGCAGCTCCGGGTGCTCCTTGCCCAGCAGGTCCGGGAAGAGTCCCAGGATGGACCCTCATGAGCGGGCTGAATCACAGGCCCCCACGGACCAGTCACTGCAGCCAGGAGTAGAGCCTCTCAGGGCCATACTGGCGCAGGGAGCTCTCCGAGTGAGGGCAGCTTCGGGGAGGGAGTCCCCAGAGAAAGCCCACGTGCAGGCATTCAGCAAGCTGCTGGAAGTGGCAGACAGGGCCCCAGCCAGCCGCTGGCCTCCCCTTCCTGGGTCCACTGGGTCTGCGCCCCTGCTGTGCCCTTGGCCGGGGGCCCCCACTGCTGCCAACCTCTCAAGGCCCAAAGTGCCCTCCGCCTCCAGGAAGCCTTCCTGACTGCAGTTTCCTTGGGCTTCCTGGCCCACTCTTGGCCAGTGGTGGTGAGCCTGGGCTCAGAATCGCTGTCCTTGGGGAGGCACCCAGGTCACTGTCAGCACCGCACCGTAGGGAAGACAGGAGCAGAGCCCCTGCCTGCCACTCCACAGACACCCCTGAGAGCTGTGGGGGCTCAGGGTCACCTTGTTCTGGGGCTGCAGTGAGACGGCTTCAGGGGACAAGTGGGTGACCAATGTAAACAGTGATGCAGGCTGGCTGGTGGGTTCCTGCCCTGTGGGAAGCAGGGACGAGCATCGGGCAGGCTGGAGGGAACCGGCGGGAAGAGCCCCGATAGGGTCTGCAGCCGGCACAGCACATGCCAGCCCCAGGGGGTCCCAAGTGGGTACCCGTCGCCCTGAGGGTCACAGTCAGCTCACCGGGACAGTCCTTGGAGGACTGGCCTCAGCAGGACCCTGGCCTCCACCCTGGGTGGGGCCCAGTGGCCCCTACACCCCACAGCCCAGGGGTGAGAGCCTGGAAGCAACCCAAGCCCTCGCTGTGCTGAAATTCCCAGGAGGTGGCACTCCCACCCAAAGTAACCGGCAACCCAGCTGCCCACGCCCAAAGGGTCAGAGGAGGCCAGCTGTGAACCCAGGGTGGAGATGCAGATGGGGGTCTCAGCCCACAGCCCCCAAACGTGCAGGACCCCACCCAGTGGCCGTCAGAGGGGCACCGGGGTGCCAGCCTGGTGGTGCAGGGCCAATGAACACCAATGTGCAGGTGACGCGAGGGGGCAGCTGGCTCGGGGGAGAGAACCCGGGGCTTCGCGGGGCCTCTGTCACCACTCCTGCCGTCGGAGGCCTCGGTGTGGAAGGGCCACTCCTGGGACAGCCACGGCGTGGACACGGACATGGCAGGTGATGGGCGCCTCCACTAAGCATCAGACGCGCACTGGATGCAGCACTGGACCGGGTGCCCCTGTGGGCACGCCGTGGAGGGAAGGTGGCCTACAGCACCTAGGAGAGGGCAGCAGCATCAGGTCCACAGCAGGAACTTCTCTGACACGACAGCTTTCGGGGCTGGAGCAGGTTCCGGGGGACGGTGTCAGCCAAGCAGGGCCAACTCTGCGTCCCCGTCGCGGTGACTGTTCCCAGAGCGCTCTTGTGGCAGGGGACACGGGACCGACACACGCCAGGCATGGGCATCAGCCCCCACGCTGCAGGACAGTCCCCTGGGGTGTGGGCGCTGGGGGTCGGGAGAGGGTGCAGGCTTCCGCCCTGCCCTAACACCCCGGGAAGCCGTCCCTGGAGACAACGGTCACCTCCAAGTAGGCAGGTGAAGGGGACCCTCCATGGCTGCCCCTCTGGAAGCAGAGCTGTGCCTGAGGCCTCGTGACCAGGCAGGCTGGACAGTGGACGTCCCACCAGTGGAGACCCCCACAAGACCTGGCCGGGCACCCTGCCTGACCACATCCCCACAACTCCAGTCTTCTAGTGCGTCACCTCCTCAGAGAGGCTCCCGACTGGAGTCCTGAGCGTGCCAACGCCCCACTAGTTCACACATCGTGGGGGGCCCAGGAGTCTGGGAGCCTCGACCCAGGATGTGGGGCCAGGTACCAGCCTGAGTCCCCACTCGGCCACTGAGCCGCGCAGCTGGGCAGGCTGGCCCCCACAGTCAGACCCAGACCCCCGCCCGGCCCACCCTGTGCCCCTCAGTGGCAGCCGGTGGGCACAGGGGGGCTCAGTGCGGGAGCAGTGATGGTGAGAGGGAAGTTGGAGTTTCCAGGGAGGCTTTGGAGCCACCCAAGTTCCCCTGCGTGCCACCCTTTCTGGGAAGACCCTCCCTGGGGGAGGTCCCTGTACCCTTGGGCTCTGTGTAGGAGCAGAGGCTTTGGAGGCAGAGACTCAGGGTTCCAAACACCCCCAGCTCCACGCCTACCAGGGCCCCATCCCTCAGCGCCTTCTGGGGGTCTTGGGGTTGCTGTAAGGGCCAGAGGAGCTCACGGGGACTCCCCAGCTGCCCCGCCTGCCAGCAGGGAGGGACCATGAACATCCCTCTCCAAGGCGAGGACCAGGCTCAGGGGCCCCTTCCTGCCCCCCACGCTGTGTCACAGGGAAATCTGTGATTTCCCGAATCTACCGCAAGCTCCACCGGCAGGGAGGGGCCGTGAACGTCCTTCTCCACGCGAGGCCCCTTCCTGCCCCCCACGCCTTGTCACAGGGAATCTCTGTGATTTCCCAAACCCACCACGAGCTCCCCATGTGATGCTGTTTCCCCGTCCCCATGAGGTCACCCTGCTGACCTTGCCCAGCCCCGCCTCTCCCGGGAAGCCTCCCTAAGCTCTGCCCATCAGCTGGTCATCAGCAGCCCCAGGCCAGTGGGCTCTGGACCTGAGTGCATGTCAGCACCTGGGTCTCCTCCATGCAGCGCCATCGCGGGGTCCCTGGCAAGGAGAGTGAGGAGCAGAAAGGACCAGCCCCCCATCTCCTGTGTCCTTGGCGGGGAGGGCTGAAGGCAGCCATGCCACTCCCTACCCTGGTACAGGCCCTGTGAAGGGCAGGGGGCGGCAGGGAGAGACAAGACTTGGCCACACTGCTGCCTCAGCCCCATGCACTGCGGGACAGGCGGGGCTCTGGGAGGACAGATACTGAGGTGACATTTGCAATCTCTAGCTGCTAGGGCAACACCAGAGAAACAGAAGACAGGAACAGTCCTGATGAAAACCATGCTCCGCTTCACGCAAGGACATGTTCACTGACGTGGGCGCCTGCTTCAGGCACGGCTGGCTCCAGGAGCCCAAGCACGTCCCTGGGCGTCTGTCGCTCAGCCCCACCTTCTTGCGTGAGCACTCTCGGGGGTGATGCCCCAGCGGCACACTGGGCCCACTGGAGTCGTGTGACTGGCCCTTCCCGCTGCCCACTGCAATGTGAACTGCCGGGTGGGGCACGCCCGCCTGGCGTGGCAGCTGCTGCAGCCCTGGTTTCCAAGACGCCTGGCCTCCTGGGTTTCTAAGCAATTACAACAGGGCTTTTAATTATTAAAATATTATGCTCATGGTGAAAAAAATCCAAGTAGTGCATGAGTGAAGCCCCAGGAAAGGCCACCTCCCCACCAGGCCCCGGTCACCTCCCAGGAGCGCGGTGTCCCCAGCTCCCCGCGTCCTGGCAGAGATTCACCCAGGATGCCCCTGCCTCTCTGCAGAGAGGACGCACAGCACCCCTGCCCCCAGCCGCCTCTGTGGGCCCCCATCTCCCACTAACAGGTTTCGGAGATGGTCCAACAGGGCCACCTCGGGACCCCTCGTCACCCTCCTGGAACCCAGCAAGTGAACCGGCCCCGGGAGCCGCTCTGTGGTGTGACCTGACAGGACTGTGGCTGAGAGGGCGGATCCCGCTGGACGCCTGCAGGCCTTGAACCCCCAGAAGTCCAGGTGACAGCCTGCTGAGGCCCTGGGCGGCGTGCTGTCTGCCCACAGCCCCACGCTGGACCCAGAAGGGGACGAACTCTCCAGAAGGCGGGCGCGGCGGACTCTTCGCCGGGCCCGAGTGGGATCCGAGCGGCCAGGCCCGGTCCCCGTGTCTGAGCCCTTGATCCAGCTGCACTGACAGCCTACCCCTGGACTCCCTGTCACACGACCCAGTGGGTCCTTCCCACCTGTCCGCTGCAAGGGGGTCCCTCGTGCTGCGGGTCCAGTCTACCCCAACCCCGGCGCTCCAGGCAGCCTGGGGTGTTGCCCTCCCTCTGCAGGCTTCCTCGTGGGCACCCGCATTTTGAGCTGAACACCATGTCATTGGTCTACCTGTTCCACAGCTAAACCCCAGCAAAAGTGTCTTCATGATCAGTTGATGTTTATTTACCGGGAATGACCAGCCCATTAAATTTAATGAGGCAGGTTGTCAGGTACAGAGCGGAAGTGTCTTCCTGGAGCAGGACCCAGACTTGGTGGGCTGGCTGCTGCTCTGGGTGTGGGCAGCCCCTACTCCCGGCCCCCCAAGCCCTCTGGTCTCCCACAAACACGAGGCAGGCTTCACACCCTCGCTGCCTGCTGGGCAGGTATGATGTCCTTTGCTCAAGGAGGTCGACTCTGCAGAGGGGTGCCCACTGGGCCCACCAGCCAGTGGGAAGTGAAGGCAGGAGCCCCCAAACGCAGGCACGGGTCGGCCATGCCATGAGCCTCTGGAGGCGGGGGCAGTGGTGCTAGAGAGGCATCGCAGTCAGGAGCAGAAAACAGTCACATAAACCCCCAACCAAACAGCATGACCCCGAGTGCACGAAGCGCTCCCCACCCGTCCCCAGGGCCGTCACGTGTGTACGGGCGACCCTGTCCCTCTCCACAACTGAGCTTCGGAATGGACTCCTGAGCTCCAGGCTCAGTCTCTGGGGGCCTCATGGCCGCGGAGCTGGTGGGCAGAGCCTGTGTGCTGCCTTGTCGCCCACGCCGTGATCAGCGCGGGGGGACTCGGCTCCCAGGGGAGGCCTCTCCCGAGCACCGTGACCTCATCGGAGGCCCCAGGTCGGCGCTCCAGACCACAGGCCTGGGGCACGGACGGGGGTGCCCTGGGACTCCCAGGCAGACAAGAACGTGTGGGGCGCCCATCAGGAACTGACCCTGGGGCCAGCACTGCCCACAAGGGACGGTGTGGGGGGCAGGGGCAGCTGGGCGCACAGCCTCTGTGCCCACTCTAGTGGGCAGTTGCCAGGCACGCGGCCTCTGTGCCCACTCCAGCAGGCGGTTGCCAGCCACATGGCCTCTGTGCCCACTCCAGCGGGCAGTGGCCGGGCACGCGGCCTCTGTGGCCACTCCAGCGGGCGGTCGCCAGGCACGCGGCCTCTGTGGCCACTCCAGCAGGTGGTTGCTGGGCGCGCAGCCTCCGTGCCCACTCCAGCAGGCGGTCGCCGGGCGCACGGCCCACTCCAGCGGGTGGTCACTGGGCGCTCAGCCTCTGTGCCCACTCCACCAAGCTGCTCTGAAGCAAAGCTACTTACCAGAGGGAGCGGATTCAGGCCACAGCCGCAGGCTGGAGGGGCCTGAGGGGCCTGAGCGGCAGGTTCCCCGTCCTTGCCGAGCACTGACCATGGCACCTGTCACAGCCCTGAGATGCAGCTGTGAAGGCGGGAGCAGCTGCTTTCCCTGGGCTCGGCCTCCTGTGGGTCACTGCCCACCTTCTCCCCTGCCCGTCCCCAGCCGGGGTGGTGGGAGCATCCTGCTGCTGCGCACGTGGGGCTTATCATGACACCCCCAGGCTTTCACTCCTCCAGGTCCTTGGGGACCACCTCCGTGGATTTAGTCTCTGTCTCATTGGTTGGGACTTTCTGGCTCCTGGCTAGACCCTGGACGTCCCAGCCAGCGTGTCACACTGACCCCAGTGACTGGGTGGGATGGGAACCCACCCCCGTGGACAGTCACCCAGCGGGACCTGGGCCCAGCACGCCTGCCCTGAGCCCTCAGCCATGCCACACTCTCAGGCCCTGCTTCCTGCCACAGATGGCCACGTGCAGGGCCTGGAGACGCGGGCCCAGACACAGGTTCAAAGGCACACACGTGTGCATGCACCCCCACACACACCAGTGACACTCGGAGCCTACAGCCACCCTGGGGGTGGGGGCACTCTGACCAGGGAAGCCTGGCTCGGAACCCAGGGAGCCCAGGGAGGTGCTGGGGCAAAAGGGAGCGGGGGCAGAAGCATGCGGAGGCATGGCCGGCTGAGACACGGGCACAGGCTCGCAGGCGTGCGCACGCGACGGTGCACACAGGCCACTGCACAGCTCTGCCAAGCCTGCCTCCCGGGTGGGAGACCTGGAGGCTGCATGGGGCCCTGGGCACCAGAGGCTTCTGCCGGGGCCTCAGGAGGGCCGTAGGGGCTCCAGCTGAAGGGTCCATGAGCTGGCGACCTGTGACCCCCGGCTGACCACACAGGGCCGGCCCCTCCGGGCGCCTGCCGCACACCTGGCTGCTGCCGTCTCTGCCTGTGTGTCCCCTGCTGAGCCGGGGAGCCGCCCGGGTCCCTGGGGGGCGTCTCCTCAGCCCACGTGCAGCTGGGAGACCAGCCCAGCCCGGATGCTACCCCACCCCAGTCCCGCATCCAGGCGTCACCCCCGTCACACAGTCCCTCAGTCTGCAGTCCCCAGAACCAGCTCACCCGGCCGGAAGTCAGCCTGGTCCCCTGTCCCCACTCACGTCCAGTCCTGCCAGCTCCAGCCCTGGGCTCTGACCCACCCCGGCACTCTTGAGGGCCCCGCACTCCCTCCTTGGGCCCATTCGAGCCCCTCTCCTGTGAGGCCAGGGTGACACTGCTCAGCGGGACAGACCCTGACGGTCTCTGCAGGAGGGGCTGGGGGCTGGGGTGCGGGGGCCGTGCGCGCACGAGGAGGCAGCCCTTGGCCCACCAGGCACAGGACGTCTGCTTTATTTGTCTGCGAGCGGGGCACACACACGCCTTCTCCAGTGCAGGGGCGGGGGCGCCGGCAGGGAGGCCACAGTGGTCTGCACCGTGGCCGCACAGCAGGTCCAGGCTTCATGCTCCATGTCACGGCGGGCCCGGTGCGAGGCTGCGTCAACCCTGCAAGGAGAGTCCGGTCGCTGGGCGTGCTGACCCCGGCTCTGCTCTACCAGCACTGAGTGGGGTCCTCCCCAGTGGCCTCCAGGCCTGGAAGGAGCCCCCTTGGCTCTGTGCCCGCAGCTTCCTGCCCTGGCCCTGGGCCCAGACTAGGTCCAGAGAACGGCTCCCCTCAGCCCAGGAGGGCTCCCTCTGTTCTCTCTGTGGCTCCGATTCTCCCAATGAAACCTCCTGGAGGGCCCCCACCCTAAGGTGCGGGCTGGCGGGACCTGCTCAGCAACGCGGGCAGCAGGGCTGCGGCTGGCCCAGGCCTGGGGAGACCCACGGGCACCTGCCCCTCCCTGGTGCCCCAGGCAGCCCGGAGCTCTCGAGGGCCTGGGGGTCAGCCAGGAGGGTCAAGGCAGGGTCTTGAGGTCAGCCCGGGACCACCACAACCCCCTTCCACCCCCAGGCCACAGCCATCAGGCCGCACCCTGCCCTCTGCCGCCTCACCACTCTGCCTCCCATGGGGTGCAGCCCACAGCCCACAGCCACAGCCCTACCCCGCATTGGGCCTCCTCCCCGGCCACCCAGACGTCAGGACAAGGACACCCCGGAGGCCAGGGCCCGTCTTGACCCAGCCTCGCTGACTTGGTGCCCACCGGCCAGCCCACGCCCCGCCCGTGCCCCGCCCGAGCCCGGGGTAGGGGGAGGCCCCGCGTGCCTTGTGTGCAGAGCTGACGCAGTGCTGGTAGGCCCTCACCAGGTCAGCGCAGAGCAGCACCTCCTGCAGGCGGTCGCGGTAGCAGCGGAGGATCTGGGCCTGCAGCCCAGAGCACACGGGCTCCACCCTGCGCGGCCTGTGGACACAGAAGGGGCTGCGGTCACCACGCGGAGCTCCCCAGTGGGCTCCCCGCCCACCCGCCCTGCTGTGGGCCCGCTTCTCCCCCAGAGATGTCTGAGTTCACAGCTAACACACCCAGGACAGAGGACATGGGAAGACCACGGCACGCCTAGGGCAGAGCGGAGACACCCAGACCCCTTCCCAGGGAATCTCCGCGGGGGCCTGGGGGGGTCACCGTCCCTGCTGTGCTCGTCAAGAGAGGCCTGGGCCACACACTAGACTCCACACGCACTCATCTGAAGAATGGCGGATTTCTCTTTTTCAAAGCGTGAAGCAAATACAGAAAGTGAAGCAAAGCTCACTCTCAAATCAGCTCCTTTCTGACACATCCCCCACGGCCCCTCCACCCTCCCCTCCCTGGGCCTGACATGCTCTCCCGCACACACCCTGTCACACTTGTGTGCGCAAGTACACGCTCGCATGTGCACAAACGTGTATAGACACACATGTACACGCACATGTACACACTTACATGTGCCCACACTCACACAGACACACACGTGCACGCACGTACACACACGTGCACACACTCACATGTGCTCTCACGCCCCAGGACGCATGTGCTGAGGACCCTGCCCCCGCAGCTCCAGGCGAGGTGCCGTCTCTCACCCCGCACCCCACACACCGGCAGCTGAGACCAGGAGGCTCCAGGACACACATTCAGAGAGTGTCCAGGGCTCCAGGCGGGTCCACGAGGGAGCCCTGGGGCCCGGGCCGAGCTCGGGCACCGGGGCAGGACCCTGCTCCCATCTCCCGGGACCTGCAGGAGGACAACGGCCCTACCCCAGGTCCAGCCCTGAAAGTCCAGCCCCATCAGGTACCAGGACGGAACGCTGCTTGTGGCACAGCTCAGACTGCTCCTGTCCGCGGGTAAAGGCAGGAGGGGGTCGGTGGCCCTCGCCCCAGTCTCTGACCACCCGGCCCCCAGCGCTGCACAATGCCCTCCTTTCCAAGCCCCAGGCCCTCTGATGTGGACGAGGCTAACAGAGGGCCTTTCAAATGCCTCCAGACAGGCGTCCCCTCTCCGCCGCCCTCCTTGAAACACCTTCCTGTGTGTTTCCCTCTGCCCTCCTCCACCCCGCTGGCCCTGGGCGGGGAGCCCTGTGCCTGGACAGTGCTCCAGCCTGGCATCCCCTGCTGTCCTTCACACCAGCCTCAATGGGGGGCAGGGGGTGGGACCAGGGGCTGGGCAAGGCTGGAACCTCAGGACGTGGCCTCAGCTGGAAACGAGGTCTTGGTGGATATGGTGGGTGAGGGTGGGTCGGCCCCTGATCCAGCGTGATGAGTGTCCCCCTAGAGGAGGAGGGACACAGCCCACCAAGAGAAGCCATGTGGCACCAGCGCAGAGGCTGCGGAGACATGCCCACGAGCCGAGGACGCCAGGCCTCCCAGCAGCACAGAAGCCGGACACGCTGGACACAGGCCCAAGACCCTCGAGCTTCCGGGGGAGCTGCCCACCAGCCGCAGAAGCCCAGGAAACACGGTCGGCCGTTTAGGGAAGCGGTATAGCGCCAGCTGGGTGGGAGCCAGCAGGAGGCAGACCGCTGGCCGGTCCTTTCTAACAGAGAGGGACCCGCATCCTCCGCGACAGAGGGCTCCTCGGCAAGCGGCTCGGCTGGGAAGGCCACCTTCAGGCTGCCCCGGCTGCACTTGAGGTCCAGGTCATTCTGAGAACCAGCCTGCCAGGTCCGAACCTGCACAGTGGCCCGTTCTGCAGGTGGGGATGCTGGTATCAGAGGGCTTAGGTGACCCGCCTGAGGCCACACCACACGAAACACGCAAGCGTAACGGCCTGCTTGTCTGGCTCTACAGCCCCCAGGCTCCACGCTGCATCCACTGACCAATCCCATTCTGGAAAACTCCCCGAAGATTCTGGGGAAGAAACCACCAAGGGTACAGAAAAGCAGCAGAAGACACATGGGACTCCGGTTCCCCGTGGAGCCGGACATTCCCAACCGGGAGGGCTGACGCCCAGCCACGTGCGGGCGCCCATGCCAGCAGTGGGCTGGCCCCCCCAAACCTGCAAACCCCACTACCCACAGGCCCGAGCCCGGCCCCCTCGCGTGTCCCTCGAAGGCTCTCCTTGCGCCAATGAGAGCGCATCACTGCCCTTCTCCCGTCACCACTGCTGATAAAACCGTGCCCCGGGGGCTGCAGCGGAACCCGGCCAACAGACGTCCTTCCGACACCTCCTTCCTGAGCCACACAGGCGGAGCAGGACTGGGGGGCTCCCTAGGGCCAGACATCCATCTCTTTCAGGGCCGGGCAGGCCTGGCTGCTCCCTGAGGACACTCTGCCCCTGCCACGGCCACTTCTGTGCGCTCAGCCGTCGGCCAGCAGCCACAGGGGCCTCCACCTCAACCCAACCCTGGGAGAGCTAGCCCCCGAGGAGATGGGGTGCAGACTGACCCCCAGGGCTGCTTAGCCGTTGACAGGGCTCCTCTCTGGGCTGTACACACACACACACACACACGTGCACAGACACGTACATGCACAGAGCCAGTAGGCCACTCCTGACTCTGACCCTTTGTGAAAGAGCTGCAAGGGAGGCACATGTCCGCTCCCACCCCCACCCAGGAGCGCAATTCAGCAGACGCGTGGAAGGGACGTGGGCCCAGGGGACAGCACGTCTTGGGGGTCAGGAGTGTCCGAGCAGACCCACGCCAGGACCCGTAGGACAGGAGAGCCATCCCCTGTGGTCCCTCAGAGGCCCGGGGGTGGGAGGCACCAGGGAAGGTGTAGCGATGCCTGAGGACCCCCCAGACCTGGATGCTGGACCCCCTCTTCCCTTGCTCTCTCGAGGTTGCCTGTCTCCTGCTGACCGGAGTCACCCCAGTCTGGCTCCCCCAATCCTGAGACACTCCTGGGGCCTTTCCTAGCCCGCTGGTGGGGCACCCGGGCCAGGATCTCCTGCACAACTGAATTCAGGCTGCCCCCGCCCCCTGCTCCAGTCCCGCCGAGCCCCAGCGTCCCCAGCACCCAGGGTTGACTGGCCACCTGATGTGCTTCCCTGGGAGCCGCCACCCCATGAGGGACGTGGCCTCCACCCTGCTGCGCTGCGCCCCTGCTCTCCTGAAGCCTTTACGCGGGCACAGCCATGCCTGCCCGGCCCTAGCCCTCTGCCCAGAGACGGGCCAGCAGCCCCTGCCCACACGCTCAGGCCCAGCACCCTCAGGGCCAGCTTTCCAGGTGGCGTCCAGGGCACTGCACCCGTGAGAGGCTCACCGGGGGCCGGGCAGGCGTGGCACCGGGTGGGAGCCACACTCGGTATCTCCTCAGGGCTGAGGCCCATCCCTGGGGTCCATCTGCAGCTGCAAGGACACAGTGGTGGGGGTGCTGCCCTTGGCATGTCCGTGGTGGCCACTGTGAGACAGGCATGACGCCCACAGGAGGCGCTGGCAGGGCCCTTGACCACAGGGTCTGGGGGTCAGCCACCAGCAGCAGTGGCCGAAACCTGAGGCTGGCTGCCCAGGCGTGCAGACCTCGGGACGAGGGCCACAGCCACCATTTCAGCCTCAGCTGGTCCAAATGGAGACCCTTGGCCCCGCGAAGTGGTTTGACTGGAGGCACTCGCAAGCAGAGGACAGCCCCAAGCAGCCAAGCCCAGTAGAGCCCCATCGGGGGCCGGCCGGCAGGGCCATACGGGGCTCGGGGACAGGAGACAGGTGCTCGTGGCAGGAGGGGCCCCGTGGGGACACGGGGGCTGCTCGGGGCCTGTGGTCCTCCACCTCGGAAGCAGCGCCCCGACCTTTAAGTCTCCCCGGGCTGGACCCGTCCCCACTGGGGTCACACCCCGCATGCCCAGCAAAGGGAATGGACACGGCCGAGGCCTGTCTCCTACATCCTCTCTGCCGGTTCCCGACCTGTCAGCCCGCCGCCAGGACCCGTCCCCACTGGGGTCACACTGGGTTTGGGTGCACACACCCCATCTGGGCCCACCAGAGCCACAGCGGCAGCTGTCCCGAGCCCACATATCCCCGTGCTTGCCCCCTGACCACACACGCTCCGCACAAGCCCGTGCTGGGGGCGCAGGGGGCCTGGGGAGAGCTGGGTCCCGGCCCCTCACCCGGCCCGACCAGCAGTCACCACGGCAGGGAGGCAGCCAGGCCCCGGGACGCAGAGGGCACCGCGGGCTGCTGGAGGAAGCGAGGCGGACCCCACTCGCTCCAGTTCCTGTGTCTCCGGGTGCCTGTCCCCTCCCCTGGGTCCTCTGTCCTCACCCAGTCGGCCCCACCAGCCCTCTGCATCACCACCTCAGACCCCTGCATTCTGGTCATGGAGGTGCTGGAACAGGAAGGGCCGCAGCAGCCTGGGGGACGTGTCCGGGGTCTGCAGCGTGGCTGCAGACCGGAAGGGCTCTATGGTCACGGAGCGTGGCCTTGGGCAGCTCGGTGGACTGGAGGCCCGGGGGGCAGTGAGTCACCGGGTCAGAGGAAGACGGTGCTTCTGTCTCGAGGCGGTGCTGAGGATGCAGACTCGGGCATGACCACCCGGTACCTGGGTTAACGCACGAGTGCTTATTTCTGTGACCTTTCTGTGGGTTTGAAATCACTTCAAAATAAGACAAAATAAAACTGAACATGCATGGCCATTTGAGACGACTGAATGTATTCAAAAGGATGCGTGTATCCCTGAAAGAGCCCACCGGGGCCCCTTTTCTGGCTGGGACGGGGGCAGGGGGCGGTGTGACAAAATGATTCTGCATCATCTGAAAAAAGCGCTGTAACGAGCTCTCAGGGGCAAGGACTTGCTCTGCTGCATAGCTTATGTCTTAAATAACTGAGTGGCAAGGTGTGTTTACACATATTTGGAATGCACACGCTGGCCCCAAGTGTCCAGAAGGAGACCCAAGGTCAACGGTGCATGGCTGGGTGGGGTTTTCCATCACTGCCGAGGGCACAAAGCTTCCCCGTTTGGTGAAGAACCAAAGTGGGTCTGCACCTCACACCCCACAGCCGAGAAACCACAGGGGGGCCGCCTGAAGCACGCCTGAGTGGGAATAAATCATGGCCGGTGTGTGTGCACACGTGTGCGCCTCCGCACGCGTGTTCTCTGCTGAGCCCCTCTAGAAGGACTGAAAGGTAAGCGCATGAAGGCAGTTCAAGCTGCCTGTCATAGTTGCCATTATATCGGTAGAAGAAAAAAAATTGGGACGCTTCTCAGTCTCCTTCAGTAAGTAATAGATTACATAAACTTTGATGCTAGGACTTCCCTGCTGGTCCAGAGGTTAGACTCCACCTGCCCATGCAGGGGACACAGGCTCTGCCCCTGGTCTGGGAAGACCCACATGTCGGGGGCCATACACTGCACCCGTGAGCACAACTACGGAGCCTGTGTACTAGAGCCGCGCTGGGATGGAGACGCCCGCACGGCGAGCGGCCCGCACACCCCAGGAAGAGTGGCCTGCCCCCCCGCGCTGGAGGAGGCACGTGCGGGGCGACCAGGACCCAGCACGGCCACATGTACCAACAACAATTCTGCGAGGTTTTAAGGAGAATTCTGCCCTTGCAGGACAGCAATGCGGTATTTAAAGCGAGCACACAAGCCCACATTCATGGACATGGAGACAGGGCCACAGGGACCAGGTGAGGGAGTGACATGTGTTTCCAGGAGCCCACTGACGCCCGGCGGCGTGACTGTCCACAGTGTGGGCAGGGACTGAGGACAGGGTCCAGGAAGGGTCTGCCTGCCCCTGCCCGCTGCCCACAGGAACGCCGGCCCCACTGGGCACGGTACATGGGGGACTGCAAGTGACCCAGTGTGTCCAGGCCAAGTGCGCACACACACACACACACACACACACACTGCGAGTGAGCCACCGTGCCCAGGCCAAGCACACACACACACACACACACACACACACACAGAGTGACCCACTGTGCTCCGGCCAAGCACACACACACACACACACACACACTGCGAGTGACCCACTGTGCCCAGGCCAAGCGTGCATGCGTGCACACATGCACACGCACATGCACACTGCACGGGAGGGCCCAGGCCTTCTATGTGAAACCCATGTGAACTCCTTGGCTGAGCACTTCATGCCACGTCAGCCCAAGCAAAAGCCAGAGCCTGCTGTCCCCACCGACCCAGGCTGTCCAGCCCTCACCAAGTGCACTTCACCTCCCGACCAGCTCTGTTCACCATGTGAGAGATCTGCTATGCTGCAAATCACCCTTCCTAATTTTCCTTAATTCCTCAAGACACATTCTGCTGCCTTTGACGAAATAAACGCAGCTTCATTGCTCATTTTACTGTATGGAAAGTGTCATAAATTTCATATCCAGGATGAGCAGCAAGCTTTGTATTACAAAAGTCCTAGTTTTCCTTTTACAGCTTCAACCAGACTTTTGGTCTTTGCTTGCAGAGGCAGTTGTACTAAGCTGCTCACAGTCCTGAGCGGATGCACAGAATGCACAACGATAAACCATGAGAGCAGAGTCTCCTGTCACCAGGCCTCCCCCCTACGCGCTCCAGCCGGGCGCCGGGCGTGGCTGCAGCGTCTCACCATGAGGCACTGTCCTCCCCCGGGACTCCAGCCTGGCCCCGAGGACCAGGCACCCGGGGATCCTGGGCCCAGGGACTGGTCACCGTTCAGACCCGGGCCCCCAGGACTGGTCACCGTTCAGACCTGGATCCCCAGGACTGGTCACCGGTTTAGACCCGGGTCCCCAGGACTGGTCACCGTTCAGACCCAGGCCCCCAGGACTGGTCACCGTTCAGACCCGGGCCCCCAGGACTGGTCACCGTTCAGACCCGGGCCCCCAGGACTGGTCACCGGTTTAGACCTGGGCCCCCAGGACTGGTCACTGGTTTAGACCTGGATCCCCAGGACTGGTCACCGTTCAGACCTGGGCCCCAGGGATTAGTCACTGTAAGGCTGTTGGGGCAGATGGGGCCTGCGAAGCAGCACTTAGACCTGGTTCAAGATCGCCTAGTGGCCAGCATGGCACAGGCTGGTGGGCCTTAATGCAGACCCCAGAGAGTGGGAGGGGCACAGAGGACGCAGCATCACAGGCCCAGGGGCCCCTCGGCTTCATGCCAACACTGACAATCCTGCCAGCAGAAACCAAGACCCAGGGGAAACCCGGCTGCTGCTCTGGCCAGTGTCCTGCGTCGCCGAGACATGGCAGGGCTGTGCAGGCGCCAGGGACCCAGGCCACGCGCAAGACGCACACTCTTTCCAAAACGATTCCCAGACCCGAGTGGCTGTGTCCTTAAAACAAGGAACTAAATGTCATAAAACTGGTTTTGCTATCTAGAACTGAAGTGACCCCATTTTTTACTTTTAAGAAAGTCCGTATTTCTAACCAATATGCAGAAGTTCACCCCTGTCTGAGGCACAGCCAGTTTCCCTGACCAAGGAGACAGCATCAGAGGAGGGGGTGGCCTGGTCCCAGGGACCAGTAGACACAGCAGGGCTCCAACAGCGACAGCCGACGGGCACAGGCCCGGCCCCAGGGCCAAGGACCCCGAGGGGCCACCGGGAGCCGCTTCTGGGACAGGGCTGTGCACCCAGCGCACGGGGAGGGAAACAGTGCACCTTCCGCGAGCCACGGGACCGGACCGCTGTCCCCGGGAGGCGCCTGCAGGCAGTCCCCACACAGAAGGGCGTGGCAGCCACGGCAGTTCTGGGGGCGGGGCTCAGAGGGCCGTGTCCACGACACGGCCAGCAGCCTCCGGGAGGAGCTGGAGGTCAGCCTGCGGAGCGTGAAACGGTCAGCAGCCTCCAGGAGGAGCTGGAGGTCAGTCTGCCAGAGCGTGACCCCAGTGGTCAGTAGGCTCCGGCTGGCGGGGCTGCAGCGGCCATCAAGGGGCTGCCCAGGGGGTCCTGTGGTCTCGGGGTGCCCCAGGCAGTAGCCCCAAAACCTGCCTCATTTGCGAATGCATTGGGGGGTGGGGGTAACAGCAAGATTGATGTTTGGGGACACTCTGAGGGGTTGTGAGCAATCACGGCTGAGTGTATACTCTCCCCTTCCCAGAGGCTGGACGGCAGAGAAGCCTCAGAACCCGGGACCTCGACTCCCTGGGGTCTGACCGCACCAGGGACCCAGGCCCCAGTCCTGGGCAATAACACGTACAGCCTCTGGAGAGCACGCAGGAAGCCCCAGGGTGGCGGTGGCTAGCCTGTGCCCTGCATATCGTTTCTCAGGAGGTGGACCCTCGGGACAGAGGGCTCCTGGGTTCTGGTGCCGCCGCCTTCCGCCGGGGCCTGCAGACTGCTGCCCAGACCTCTCACAGCCGTGCGCACTGAGCCACAATCATCATGCTTCCTGGGGCCGTGGCTCTGGCCTGAGGCACGCGGGCCTGGAGACGACACGGCCCCTGGGAGGTCAGCAGAGCCATGCCCTTGTCGCCGTGCGAGGCCCACTCTCCTGCCCCACGGGGCCCTGCAGACCCTTCCAGGTCTGCACCCCAAGTAACATCTGTGTTTGCCTCAGGCTGTGCCCCATTTCCTGACGCTCTGCCCCCAGGCCCCCAGCGCGGGAGGACAGACGGACACGACGCTGTAGCTCAGCCCTGTGCCGCCTGAGCTCCCCCGACCAGTGTCCTGCAGAGGTGTGTGGCTCAGGGCCAGGTCACCCTGGAACCCCCAGGACCAGGGGGCTGGCAGCACCCCTTCTTGACTCCCTGGGGATCTGAGCCCACAGGACACGCAGGATGTGGGCCTGGAGTGGCTCTGCCCTGACCCCTGGCATGAGACGGACGTGGGGGCCTTGGAGCAGGAAGGGACACATGGCCGTCATTGTCCCTCCGGAAGCCCAGGATGAGGCACAGGGGTGGGTTTCCACGCGGGCGCAGTGCCCTCCAGAAGCCCGGGATGAGGCACAGGGGTGGGTTTCCACGCGGGCGCAGTGCCCTCCAGAAGCCCGGGATGAGGCACAGGGGTGGGTTTCCCCGAGGGGCAGGTTTAGCTGTGACTGAGCTTGCAGGGAGGAGGAGGGGCCCTTACTTGATGGCGCCCTCAATCTTCGTGGCTGCCTCGTGGAACTGCTGTGACGACAGCCTGTACGCCTCGAGGTTCTGCGGAGAGAACACAGAGCCACGGGTCACCACGGAGGACTCCTGCAGCCCCACCCTGCCCGCTGCCCTGCTCAGGCCACAGACTCCCCTGGCAGCACAGCAGGCGGCCCGACGCACACGGACCCCGTGAGCAGGGCCCTCCCCCACCTGTAGGAGAGCTTTATGGACACGTGGTCACACACATGACTCGTGAGCTCACAGCACAGGCCGCTCTGGCTACACAGGTACCTGGAGACTGCAAGGCCGCGGCCCAGGATGTTCACTGTCCCTCGGGCGTCTGCTAAGCGCCGTCTGGTCCAAGCCCGTCTTACAGGCCTCTGCCGCCCAGAGATCTGAAGCGACTTGCCCCAAGCCACATCACAGGCGCAGGTGCCAGACCGCAGCCCAGGACGCCCACCGCACTGCAGGGCCCGCAGGCCCCGGGTACACGCTGCCTTCCGTCCAAGGTCACCCCGCTGTGCAGGCCAGCGGGGCAGGGGCCGTGGGGGGGCCGCAGGGGGTGGAGCCCATGGCGCCCCCAGTCAGTCCCCCTATTTCTCTGTGCCAGGTGAGCAGCCTCAGGCCACTGGACCAGCAGCCCACATGCCGCTCTTCCAGGGGAGACCCACACACGCCTGCCCCAGCACCAGCTCCAGTGAGGCCCCAAGAGGGCCCGACGTCTCCCAGGATGTCCTGAGAAGGACGCCACGGGAGGAGCCTGACCTGGGGCTGCCTTCAGACACCAGCAGGTGCCCAGTGGCCTGCCCAGGCTTGGCCCGCCCCTTCCCACCGCAGTGCGGGAGGCCTGGTCACGTGGGGCCCCCGCGGCCATCAGCCTCCCAGCCCAGCACTGCAACTCCACCTCCACGGGAGACACGGGAAGCCTGGACCCTTCGGACCAGAGGAGGTGACAGGAGGCAGGATCAGAGCTGGGCAGGGTGGGCGCCGGCCCCACGGACCCCACTGTCCACCTCAGGGGCTGAGGTGAAGGGGGGGCACCGGGACCAGGCCCTCAGCCCTGTCCTGGACCCTCGGCCCGGGGATCTGCCTCCTGGTGGGCACACGGAAGGGGCTCTGAGGAGCAGCAGGGCCCAGGAAGGGCGGGAATCAGCTCTGGGCCGTGCTGGGGGGCCAGATGTTGGGCGTAGGCCCCCACCCCAGTGACGGCATGAGCCCCAGCTCCCCCAGCACATCCCTCACCTCTGACCATGCACAGCCCAGGCCCCCCGATGAGCGGTGTGGGCTGAACACCCAGTGCACCAGGCAGGAAAGGAACGGGGCTCCCCTCACCCCACAAGGCTCCCCCAAACCCTGTGGGGACATGCTGACGCCCGGTCTTCCCCAGGGAGCCGCGCGGCTGGATGGGCCTGGGGGCTCCAACTTCCTCCTCCATGCCCGGCCTGGCCAGGGATACCTGGGTCTGTGGGGAGCCTTGGTCCGCGGCCAGGCAGGCTGTGGGCTTGGCCTGTGGCGGGTGAGGTCTGTCACAGGAAGAGCGTGCAGGCCGAGAAGCACCGATAACCCCGGAGCCGCTTCCTCCACAGCCGCAGGACTGAGGCCCGCCCTCTGCCTGCCCATCCGACCTGCCTGAGCAGGACGGCTGCCCCTACCGCTGCCCTGGAGCGAGCAGCAGCCTGCGTCCACCCCGCTTCCTGGGGACGCTGCCAGGTGCGCCTTCTGAGCCTGCTGCCACTGAGAGCGAGGCCCTCACAGACTCCACGCAAGGGTTTCGGGAAGGATGGGGAATCCCCCACGCATGCCAGGACCTCGTGCGTGCCAGGGGTCCCGCCACAGCCCGACCACAGGGACTGCAAGGCTTCATTTTTCAGTGTGGGGGCACCGTGACCCCCCAGCCCTGCTGCCCGGGAACCCAGTGGCACCCCATCTCCTGCATCTGGCGGTCGCCTGTGCCCTAAAGCAGACCCGAGGAATCGGAGCCCCTCCTCCACCTGTGAACAGCCGGCCTCCTCCGCTCCCACTGCTCAGAGTGAGTCTGAAACCAGAAGACCTCATCTCCATTAATTAAAGCTGCCATTAAACATTAAACAACATGAGTAAGGAGGTGTGAGCCTTATCTCCACGGGCTTTAAGAGTCACAGTGTTTCTTCAGTTACTTCGCGAGCAGCTTCCATATCTCATCCTGTCTGATTTCTCCAAGGGCCTGGGTTCTCAGCTCAAAAGAGAGGGTGGAGGTGAGAGGGACGGCGGAGGGGGATGCATCAGGCAGTCCCCATCACACCAGGGTGGGCGCCCGCAAGGCTGGGAGGGCAGCGTGCCACTCCTGTGTGAGGACCCCTGGAAGTTGGAGCCCTGAGGGGCCTGCTGCCCCGCTTCTCTGCCCTGCGAACAGTCACAGAACCCCCTGAGCAGTGTCGTGGGCACTGCCGCAGAGGCTATGGAGACGGCAAGTTTAAGATGCTCGGGGTGCATGGGCCTGCACAGAGGAAACAATGAAACTCTTAAAAACTGAACACCCATCGCACGGCAGCCAAGGGAATTATCTGGAAGGGAGACTGTGTTTCCTGGAGGAAAGCTCCCCATAGGAGGGAGTTCAAGCTGCGTCGCCCCATGCATGCCCAGAGCTGCTGGTGCTGGCGGTGCCCAAGCAGCGGCCCCCAGGAGTGGCTGAGGGGGGAGCAGGGCAGGTCCCCCAGGGCAGGGGGACACGGGGCACACGGCCAGGGCAGAGAGCCAAGGGCCAGGCCGGAGGAGGGGCTCGGACCCTCCCCCAGGAGACAGCATCTCACTGGACACTTCAGGAGAGAGGAGGAGACGGTCTCGGCTCTGCTCTGCGGCCGCAAGGAGCAAACCACCGCGTGCGGCCATGGGGCCCAGGGGCTTCAAGGGGACCCCAGGCCAGGACCAGGCAGCCAGCGGGCCCTCCAAGCCCAGAGCGGCGCTTCCCCTGGGGCCCCCTCCCGCCAGGCCCCCTCATGGCCTGGATCCCCCCACGGTCTGTTTCCTCGCCTGCCCGCCCGGCTGCCGGCGGGGCCTGGCCGCAATGTGAACTGCTAATTGGAGTGGCGCCGGCTCCGGGTGCGAGCCCCTGTGGCACCGGCACCTGTGGGCCGTCAGGGAGGCGGCGCCCTGCCGCTTGCTGCTGCAGCCGCCTGAGGCCCGGGCTCCCCAGGCCCTGCTGAGCACCCTCGCACATCAAGGGGCTGCTGAGTGTGGCTGGGGGGCTGCCACTCACCCTCACAAGGGAGAGAAAACGAGCGTCCTGGGCAGCTCCGTGTGGACAGTCCCCCTGTAGATGCAGATATCAATGCAGACATAGGCGCGCACACACACATGCACACCGCACTAGGCCCATGTGACACGGGGTCCATGCCCGCGCTCTGTAGCAGGGCCCTTCAGGACGGGGGTCAGCTCTGGCTGGAGTGGGGAGCTGCCGGGAGCGCAGACGAGGGACTGGGACACGTGAGCTCTGCAATGGTGGCAGGAGACTGTCCGCCGGGCGGGCAGCTCTGTGGCAGCCAGCCAGGCCTTTGTCAGGTCGGCTGCCTCGCACACTCGCAGAAGTGTATCTGCTGAATGAAGAGCTGAGTAGCGTGAAAACAAGATGCACAGCACAACAGAAAATTTAAAATAATTTTTCAAAATGAAGAGACAAAATTTAACTCCACTTCTGTGACTGGCTGGTGACCCAACCCTGAGCAAAGGGCTGCAGGGTCAAGGTCCCAGGACGGCTCCCCACGGCAGCTGGAGGACCGGGAGCCACCTGGGCCCGGGACTCGGCCACAGGGGTGCTGACTAGGCTCCCCACGCAGGGGTGCTTGGCACTGAGACGGGGTCACTCCTGCGACAGTGGCTGCCGGCACCTGCTCCCAGAAGCTGGCCCCAGGGTGGACCGCGCCCCCGTGCGGCCAGCCGGGCCGTGGGCCCGCTGGAGGCCAGGGCAGGGCCTGCAGCAGCAGCAGAGCTCCCAGGCCGCCTGACGGGCGGGCTGGCCCCGGCCCTGCTGGTCAGCGAGCTCCCGCAGACCTGGGCGCCCAGGACGCCTGGGAGCACAGGTGTGCAGAACCAGGGCGCCCACGGGCAGCACAGCTGCTTTCTAAATTCCTGGGGCCCTCAGTGGGGGCCCGCCCTCCGGCTTCCCCGCCCTGTGGCCTCAGCCCCGGAGCCACAGGGCCGTCGGAGCCCGGCCTGCAGGCTGGTGGGTGGTCGGGGGTAGGCCCAGGCATCGGTGTTTAAAGAAGTTCCCGGGGGGGTCCCCTGGGCACCCAAAGTGAGAAGCACTGCTCCCAGCCAGGGGTGCCTGAGGCTAACCTGCTTTGCTGCTGACGACGCTGTGCCATCAGCCGCAGCTGCTGCTCCACAGAGACCTCCACCCTGGGAAACCTGGCTGTGTTCCCAACCGCATACTACAGAGGAGCCCTACGTTTCCCAGCGGCTTGATACTGTGGTTTGAGAATTTTTAAAAGAAAATCAAAGGAGGAAAGAGAGCGGACTGTCTCATGGCCCTGTCACCTCCCAGGTGACTGGAAGCAGGTCTAGTCCCACAGTCAGCTGTGCAGACAGCCCTACTCCCACTCCCCCTGAGCAGGCGAGGCTTCTGCATGCGGTCACCTCCTCTGAGGCCAGCTTCTAAATGCTGCCAGACAGCAGGCTTTGTGGGCATGACACAGCTCGGTGTGCTGTGGCTGCGTGCAGTCGCTCAGGCGTGTCCAACTCTTTGCGACCCCATGGCCTGCAGCACACCAGGCTCCCCTATCCTTTACCATCTCCCGCGTTGAGTTTGAGCTTGAGCTTGCTCAAGCCATGTCCACTGAGTCGGAGATGCCATCCAACCATCTCATCCTCTGTCGCCCCCTTCTCCTCCTGCCTTCAATCTTTCCCAGCATCAGGGTCTTTTCTAATGAGTTGTTTCTTCACATCAGCTGGCCAAAGGATTGGAGCTTCAGCATCAGTCTTTCCAATGAATATTCAAGACTGATTTCCTTTAGGATGGACTGGTTTGATCTTGCAATCCAAGGAACCCTCAGGAGTCTTCTCCAACATCACAGTTCAAAAGCATCAATTCTTTGGTGCTCAGCTTTCTTTATAGTCCAACTCTCACATCCATACATGACTACTGGAAAAACCATAGCTTTGACTAGACAGATCTTTGTCAGCAAAATAATGTCTCTGCTTTTTAATATGCTGTCTAGGTTGCTCATAGTTTTTCTTCCAAGGAGGAAGCGTCTTTTAATTTCATGCCTGCAGTCACCATCTGCAGTGATTTTGGAGCCCAACGAAATTAAGTCTCTCACTGTTTCCATTGTTTCCCCATCTATTTGCCATGAAGTGATGGGACTGGATGCCATGATCTTAGTTTTCCGAATGTTCAGCCTTCTTTATGGCCTAATTCTCACATCCATATACAACTACTAGAAAAACCATAGCTTTGACTGTATGGACCTTTGTTGGCTCAATGTATATGAAGTGTAAATTGTTACCTAAGTTAAAGAGAATTCCCTCCATTACTGCAAAAATGACTAACTCAGTTCAAGCACCGTAAAGGCTCTCGCTAAGTGTTTACGAATGCCTGTAGGAGACTCTGGAAAAGGGTTTCCTTCTTTCCTCTCTGACTTCATCCACACGAGGGAATGGGGCTGTGATGAGCACCTGCTGTATGCCAGCCCGAGTGAGGTCACACAGCTCACCTTGCTGGTTCTGCAGACAGAGTCCACTGAGGCTGGGAGCTGGATGCACCAGGCAGTCTTCCTGGAGCTGCCTCTGTGGAAGAACTGGACACACATAGCAACAGACACAAGCGAGGGTTTAGCTCCTTCTGCACAATGGACACGAGCTCCTTCTGCACAATGGACGGGAGCTCCGCGGTGCGGGTGCAGAGCACACGCGTGAACGGACATGAGCCGAGACGGGAGCTCCACGGTGCGGGCGCAGAGCACACGCGTGGACGGACGCGAGCCGAGACGGGAGCGCCGCGGTGCGGGCGCAGAGCACACGCGTGGACGGACGCGAGCCGAGACTGGAGCTCCGCGGTGCGGGCGCAGGGCACACGCGTGGACGGACGCGAGCCGAGGCGGGAGCGCCGCGGTGCGGGCGCAGGGCACACGCGTGGACGGACGCGAGCCGAGACGGGAGCTCCACGGTGCGGGCGCAGGGCACACGCGTGGACGGACGCGAGCCGAGGCGGGAGCGCCGCGGTGCGGGCGCAGGGCACACGCGTGGACGGACGCGAGCCGAGACGGGAGCTCCACGGTGCGGGCGCAGGGCACACGCGTGGACGGACGCGAGCCGAGGCGGGAGCTCCGCGGTGCGGGCGCAGGGCACACGCGTGGACGGACGCGAGCCGAGGCGGGAGCGCCGCGGTGCGGGCGCAGGGCACACGCGTGGACGGACGCGAGCCGAGGCGGGAGCGCCGCGGTGCGGGCGCAGGGCACACGCGTGGACGGACGCGAGCCGAGACGGGAGCGCCGCGGTGCGGGCGCAGAGCACACGTGAGACCCTGGTGCGTGGAAATGTCACAGCACGCAGGAAATCCAACCAGTCCTCGTGGAAGCCTAACGTGTGGGTGTTGCTGAAGGGTACTTTTTAAAAGGTCCTATTTTCATATCCACAAATAAAGTCCAAAGACGCGGAGACCGCAAACCAGCAGGAGCTCTTAAGTGGGACGGGCGTAGGGTCCATGTTGCTGGGCTGTGCCTGAGGGCCTGGCAGCCGGCACATGGGTCCACAAGGGGCTCTGAGCAACTTGAAAGCTCAAGAAGAGAGCGAATAAATACATGAGAAACAAGATAGACCCAGAAAGACCATTTCCAGCCCAAGCAGCACATGGCAGCCGCCCGCAGGGGCTAGGGGCCATTTGCCCAAGGAGGGGCAGAGGAGGGCAGGGCTCGGGGCCCCGCCTGCCCACCCACCCACCCGCTCTCTCCGCCTGAAGCCACGTGAGCTGCTTCAGTCACCAGGGCACTTCACCTCCCAGCACTTCAGCCACGTCCCCCTAGAGCGGAGGAACTCGGATATTCTAGATAAACACTGGATTTCTACCGCAGCTGGGACCCTTCACGCCCACAGGAAACTCCCGCCCGCAGGGAGCAGAGGGGACCTGTTTCTCGTGAGCCCCCGACTCACACAGCCTGTGACCCTGACTGGCAGACACTGGACGCCTCTCAGTTTAGGGGCGATTGCTGTGTAGAACGCAGAACCGCGGCCACACAGCGCCCCCTCGACAACAAGCACGTGAGCAGAGGAGGGCTGCTGGAAGACTCCCTCCCAACGTGGAAGTCGCGGCTTTTGCCTGAAGTAATTCTCACTACAACAGCAGTGAGCGGGGGACAGTGCATCGTCCCTTCCACGTTTATCAGTGGTTCTGCTGTAAAGACAGCTTTCCTGTCCTTTCCTCCTTCTGTTTCCGGAGCTGTTTGTGTCAGTTTGGGCTTAGATTTTCTTTTCAAGATCCACCATGTTACAACCCTTGTCTGTCATCACCCACGGTGTCGTGCACACAAGGCGTCTACACCGGCTCGGGGGACCGCTCTCAGGCCAGCTCCCGTGTGCCGTGTGGACGCGCGTGGCCTCGCCATGCTCTGCACACCTCTCAGCATGTCACAAGGAAAGGTGTCCGCTGCCCCGACAGGTACGCACTGCCGTCTAACTGCAGGTCTAATCTGCGTATCTAACGGCTAATGGGAAAACTCTTCTCATGTGCTCATCTGCCATCTGCATATCCCTGTGGTGGATTTTTCTAATTGGATTGTTGGGCTTTATATATTTAACTTTGGGGAGTGCTGTCAGAGTATCTTCTATATTCTAGATCACAGCCCTTTGTTTGGTGTGTGCTTTGCAAATGTTTTTCCCCGTCTGTAGCTCCTCTTTTCATCCTCCTCACAGGGTCTTCCACAGCACCAAAGTTTTTATTTTGATGAGGTCTGCTTACAGATCTTGCTTTTGCTGGCTTTAATCTCAGGATCCAGATGTTGCTAGCACACAGCAGTCTGTAATGCAGTGGAGTCCGTAACGCGGTGCATTCTCGCAGCACACGGCGGTCTGTAATGCAGTGGAGTCCGTAACGCGGTGCATTCTCGCAGCACACGGCGGTCTGTAATGCAGTGGATTCTTGTGTGTGGATCTTGCATCTGGTGACCTTGCTAATGCCTTCATTCATTTCAGGATTTTCTTTTCTTCTGTTGGGCTCCTCTGGTCATCCATGAAGATGTTCAGGTCACCTGAAAGCAGGGACCGTCTCGTTCCTTCCCTTCTGACCTACAGCCTTTGTTTTCTCTTCCTTGTCTCCCTCAGAGGCTGGTGCCTGCCTGGTGCCAGCCCCACTGTGCCCACGCGGGGATGGACATCCAGCCTCACCTTTGTCTCTGGTGCCGGCTGAGGGTCTGGGGACTTGTCTCTGTCTCTCGTCTCACGCTCATTAACAAGTACGGTAGTTCTCTTCCACTCCTGATTTTCTAAGGGTTTTTATTGTGAATAGAGCTGATTTTTGTCAAATACTTCTCTGGATCAATTAATATGCTCTTATGATTTTTCCCTTAGATTGTTAGATATGACATATTTCATTGATTTTCAGGCACTGACCCAATGCACACCCAGAATAAACCCCACTTTGTATACTGTGATGTACACACACGTGGTGTATAATTCTTTTCATACACTGCTGAATTTGGTTAGACACAACTTTTGTGTCTCATTTCATGAGAGACATTGCTCTGTAGTTTTCCCTCATCTTTGGTTTGGTAACACTGCTTGTCTGACAAATATGGCCTCATGAAATGAGCTGGGAAGTTTCCCCTGAGTGTCTGTTTTCTAGAAGAGATTGTGTAGAATTGGTCGTAATTCTTCTTTGTAGAGATCTCCAGAGAAACCATCTGGCCTGGAGATTTCTTCTCCTGGAGTCTTATAGTCATGAAGTCCATTTCTTCAGAGGTTATAGGACAATTTTTGTGTATCAACCTCATCTGGGCTGAGTTTTAGCAGTCTGTGGGTTTCCGAGAAGTGGCCCATTTCTTCCCATCACAGGCTCTACAAGCACGAGGCGGGGTTTCTCCCTCCCGTCGCAGTGGTCGTGGCATCCGCGGGGACACGGCCGCCTTCGCTGCTGAGGGGCTCGTGTCTTCGCTGCCCCTTCACTGTCCCTGCGGGAGGCTGGCGCTTTCACCGATCTTCCCCGAGGAACCAGGGCTCTGTTCCATTAACTCCCTCTGGTGTTTTCCTGTCATGATTATATTTTTTGCTATCTTTTATTATTTCCTTCCTTCTACTTTCTTGGGGTTTATTTTGCTGTTCTTTTCCTAATTCTTTGAGATTTTGAAACTTTTCTAATTTATGGGTTTACTGCTATACATTTCCCATTCAACTCTGCTTTAGTTGTAGCCCATATATTTTGATATGCTGGTTTTGAGTCTTTCAAATTTGTTATGGTTAGTATTATGGCCCACGATACAGACTATCTTGGTCTCAAAGGTGCTTGAAAATATTTGAATTCTGCTGTCGTTAGATTATATGCCATTTGGACCCTTTATATCCTTGCTGATTTTCCATCTGTTGCTGAGAGGAGGGTGTTACGGACTCAGACTCTTGTTTGAGACTGCTTGCTTTTGCCCCGTCGGCTTCTGCTCCACCGAGGTGAAGCCGCCCTTCTCTGGTGCAGACTCACTGAGGGTCGCGATGCCCTCCTGGTGGACGAACCCTTTCATCAGGTAACGCCCCCCCTTGCGTCTAGTGATTTTCTCTGCTCTGAAGCGCTGTATCTGATATTAATGACTGCCCCATGGTTTCCCGGATCAATGTTTATATATCTTGCCTCACCCTTTTACTTTTCATCTGGCACTGTATTTGAGTTTCTCATAGACAGTGCAGCTCTGGGCATGCGTGTGTGTGTGTGTGTGTGTGTGTGTGTGTGTGTGAGAGACAGAGATCCTGTCAGCCTCCAGTGTTCACTGGTTTATTTAGACCACTTACCTTTAGGATGATTACTGACAGCCAGAGCTTCAGTCTACCGTTTCATTACATATTTTGTTTGTTCTCTCTGTTCCTCCTGTTTCTCTCTTCTTTCTTCCTGTGGGTTAAACATCTGACTTATTAATAGTGTGTGTGAGTTACTGCTTAATCTGACTTTCTCAGCGGCTGCGCTGTGTAATATCATAACACACATGTAACATACAACCTGCTGCTATTAACGCTCAGCCACCCAGAGTGAGGTCTGAAAGCCTTACTTCACTTACATTCCTTCGTCCTCACTGTCTACAGTCAGCTTGGATATGCAGACTGTATATGCATATATAGATATAGATATAGATGCATTTGTCTCACATCATAATTTGTTACCTTTTGTAACAATCAAGTATGATTTCAAAAATTACTGTGACAAAAGATAATCTTGTATTTATCTGCATTTTTAATTTATTCTCTGTTATTTCTTTCTTATTCATGTTCCCAAATTATTTATTTTATCGTTTTCTCCGTTTCAAGAACTTACTTTGCCACTCTTTACAGGTAGGCTGGGCAGCCACACCTTCTCCCAGCTCTCTGTGACCTGAGAATGGCATTTCCTGCTCAATTCCTAAAGGATAGCTTTGGTGGGTGTAGCATTCACAGTTCAGAGTTTTCTTTCAGGACTTGGTAACAGACCACTTCCTTCTGGCCTCAGGGATGTTAGACAGGGTTCTGTCACCCATCACATCAGTGTCAGAACACCAATCTTCCCTGACTGATTTCAAGTCCTGTCTCTAGTTTTCAGTGATCTCACGATTGTGAGGGCAGGTGTAGATTCCCTTGGGTTTCCTTTGGAATCTGCTCAGCATCTGGAGACAGAGCCTTGACTGCACGTCTGCACCCATCTGGGTCCTCTGAGACCCTGGGGCAGAAAGTGCTCCCCGCCGGCCACTTGCTGGGGGTCCTCCGGCAGCGCAGGCCCCAGTGTTCCAGATGGGACGGCATCTCTGGCCTACAGGCACCAGGGGCCCTGCTGCCCAGTGGCTCACGGATGGTCTGTGTGGGAGCAAGGACCCTCTCTCTGGTCCACAGGGTGAAGCGCTCCTCCTGGGTCAGTGCCCCTGGCTGCCCCACGGTCCTGCTGGGGCAGGATCCCCCGGTGCGCTGCTGACCCACATGGGGTCTCACAGGAAGAAACGAGTCTCTGACCCCCAGGGATGAAGAAAACTTCTTGGGGCCACATGTCAGGGGCTATCCCCCAACCTCCAGTGTTGCTAGGGGCTCCCTCTTAACCTGGAGGAGCAGGAGCCCGCCTGGGTGGCCATCTGCTATGAGCTTGGGCCTGAGACGTCATCCCTGGGAGGGTGTGTGCGCACACAGGCCAGCCCGCTGCTGCTCCTCCTCTCAGTCCTCGGGGGCTCGCAATGTATCCAGGGCTCCCGGCTGCCCCTGGCAGGGAGCAGGGGAGGGGAACCTGGCCATCCCCCCCCAGGGGCTCCCTCTCTGCAGGCTGCTATCTGCCTGACAGACAGCTGGGTTCATTTATTTCTGCTTCTATTAATTTTTAATCCCATTTCTGTTGATGTAATTTTTTGAATAAGAAAAATAACAACATGATTCAAATGTCAAAGTACTTATAAAAAATATACTCAGGGACATCCCTCACCCTCCCTGTCTTCCGAGCCCATTCCCACTCCTTGCTTGTAGGTAAAAATCTTGTTAGTTTCTGATTTATCCTTCTTGAGCTTCTTTTTGAAAACTGAGGCATTTCGAACATCACTGTCGTTTTTCTCATTTCAACAGAGGCATGATTTTGGCCTCAGAATCTCAGCCAGCAGTTAATCATTCACAGCCCAGCAACTTAAAATCTTCATAATCTGCATGTTTCCCTTTCAAAACCCCTCAGATGCCTCTCAGATTCCATTTAAACCCACTCTCTGCTTTCTGCTCAACTCCTCCATCTGTTGAGTCACTTGCTTGCTTTCCCTCTTTAAATTCTACTGATGCAGGTTTTTTCTGACTTTCTTCATAGTTCTCATTCTTCCTTCCACAGTTAACACATCTGAGAGTCATCTTGGAGAAACGGCATTGCCTCAACTGGAGTCTGCTGTGAGACCGTCTCTGTGAAGCAGGTGTGTCTCCCGGGAGGCCTCTCCTGGGGTAGGGTGGTCACAGGACAGGGTGGGAGCACTCTGGACAGCGCTGCCCACCTGTGTGCTCAAGGTCATGTGCTCACCACGGCGGGGAGGGGGGGGGGGCGTGTTCAGGGCACCACTGATAGGACGGAAGACCTCCAAGGTGAGATTCCAGGGTCCGGAGGAGACCTGCCGCCTCGCACAGTCCACAGTCCTGACAGTCCGGCTCACTACCCCCACCAGCCCCGAGCACCGGTTGCTGCGTCCCCATCGCTGAGCTCCCGGGCCCCTCCCAAGCCCCCCGACCAAGGCCTGCAACACGGCTTCTGGGTCCAGGGCTGGTGGAAACCTGACAGGAGGGGTGTTTCTAGGGTCGCTGGCAGCACCGTCTACCAGCTTCTCCAACAACCAACATGTGTCCCCGGCACCCAAGGGACGGAGCAGTGTTCAGGCGACGCCACAAGCTGGGAACCAACAGCCAGGTGCCGCCACATTGTGTTCACGTAACGGGCACCTGGCGTTCTCGTCGGAGGCCAATAGCACATGCTCAACGCTTGCCAGGTGTGGCCCTCTGAACAGGAGGCGGGATGGCCTGTGCTGCTCCTGGGAGGACGGCAGGAAGCCAGGCCCACAGGGTCCACAGGGACAGTCCTCCCAGAGGCGGGGCAGGCCGGAACTCCGTACATCCCAAAGCACCTCACATAAGATGTGAAGTGCTTTCTTGAGATTCTCACTCGGGTGAATAAGCCAACCTCCCCCTGCTTGAGCTGAGAAGCCAGAACCCTGTGACTCTGAGACCTCCGAGACCCCTGCAGACACTCGGGTTTACTCAGAACGGCTCTGGGTAAGACACCCCCTGGAGCCCCAGTGTCCCTGCAGACCACACAGCCCCATGTGACCCTCAGACAGCACCGGCCCGCTGCCTGCTGTGGGAGTGGAGCCCGCCCGGCCCCACGTCCTGTCTGGAGGTGGGCCTGAGCTGCTGCTGACAGAGGTGGGGCAGCCTGCTCTCTGCAGGGACCTGCGTGGGGCCTGCCGTTCACAGACGGCCCTTCCCGCCCCTTCTCTGCTCTGGGTCCTGCAGGGCTGGTGCTGTGACATGTAAGAACAGTGTCCTGACCTGGCACTCAGCAGGGCAAATCAACCACGTCAGGGCAGAAGCCAGGGCAAGGGCCGGGGGACGGAGCTGGGCCAGGAGAAGGGAGAGGGAAGCACACACCAGGCCCGAGCAGGTGATGTCCAGGGCTGGGCGAGGAGGCAGAGGGTAGACAAGGCAGTGAGAACCGTGGACGGGGATAGGGGGCTGGCCACCAGGCCAGGAGACCATCAGGGCCAACGCCCCTCCTGTGGGTGACAGATGAGGACGCAGGGAGCAGAGGAGGAGTAGGTTCCGCCACCAGGACACGCAGGGCCGGATGGGGCAAGGGGACCCAGAGGCCGGGAGAGGAACGAGCAGGGAGACCTGGGCCTTTCCCGCGGGGGCATGCTCACAGGAGACTGTCCGTGCGGGACGCGGGCCCTCCACATGGGGCTGCTGCAGCCTCCCACACCTCCCACACTCGCCACCACGTGCCACGCAGGCCGAGCCGTCCTGAGAGTGACCGGCGAGGACACAGGGGTCACGAAGTCCGCTCCCCAGAACCAGGGCCGTGTTCCGCGGCTCCCCGGTTTCTCCTGCCCGACGCCGCCGAGCACACAGCGGGTCAGACGGTATCCTCAGGGCAAGAGCCTGACCTTCGTGCCGCCCACACCAGCTCCCAGCTACTGGGAGTCCAGGAGGACCAGCTGAGGTTCCAATGCCCCAAAACAGGTTTCCACCATCAGTGCCTAAGCTTAAGAGGAGATGGAAGAAAAGAAGAGGAGCTTGACATGGCCAGTCCCTGAAGCCCTGTGCACAGAAGCTGAGAATGTCAAGGTCTGAGCCTTCAACAAACGAGGCCCAGTTTAAATAGGAACACAACAGCGATAGCCTCCGTTACAGAAACAGAGCTGTCCCCAGAAAAGGTGCCCAGCCCGCACCAGCCCCTCCGCCTCCCCCAGAGCCCCAGCTCCTGCTGTGCAGAGGGCTGGTGTCTACGCATCTCCATGGGTCTCTTGGACACTTTCAGTAACTGCCCACGACTGGGCAGGCACACCCCACTTAGAAGAAGGGCCCCTCAGCACAAGTAGGGAGTCTGGACGTGACCAAAGACGTGGCACAGGGGGACGGGATGCTGAGGACGCAGCAGAGGAGGGTGGCCCGCTGCCTGCACCCCTCGCACGCTGGCGTCCCCGACACCGAGGGTACCGGAGGGCAGCCATGGAGCAGGCAGCGCCCTCCTGCCCCACGGCCAGGCTCCACGGAACAGGCTGCAGTCAAGCCCACGAGACACCTCCAGCCTCGAAGCTACAAACCGTGATGGAGCCTCCAGGACGCATGGGGACGGCAGGCAGGGGGCCTGGCCCTGGGCTTGGGCGCAGGGAGAGCCACACGCTCACCGCCCCCCACCCCCGCCACGCCCTCAGGCGTTCTCTAAAAAACCAGCAGGACCAGCAAAACGAGCCCCCAGACAGTGAGTGAGTTAAGGCTGGCTTTTCGAGGGTCGCTGCGGGCCTGGAAGGGGCGGGTGCTGTCTCCGCATCTCGTTCACTTCAGAGGCCCACCCTCAGGAGAGCAGGACACGCTGCTGATCGCCGGCCCCAGGAGAATCAGCAACCACATGAGGCTACTGGACGCAAGGCCTCCTCCCAGAGCAGACAGCGGGGGCGGGTTCCCTGGACCCGCGGGACCCACCTGCCTCTCCAGGCGCCCCAGCTGCTCCTTGTAGAAGGCGTCGCGGCATCTCAGCTCCTCCTCCTGGGTCTCCAGCTCCCTAGCCTGTGGGGAGAGCAGAACCCAGTCAGCTGTCGGCGACTTAGGAGCCGAAGCCCACACCGTGCCAGGCCACCACCTGCCATCCAGGGAGGACCCTGCGGCACCAACATGGGCAAGTATGTTCCCAGCACCGGCCAGGTACCCACAGGCTCCACAGACAGGAGGGTGGCCAGACCCCATGACGACGCAGAGACAGAGGGGCTTCAGCGCAGCCCAAAGCTCAAAGTCATGGGGCGGCGGGGGTGGGCAGGGATCATGTCTGGGCAGATGGGACCCCCGGGCTCATGGGATGGAAGCACTGCACACACGTGCCACCAAATCACGCCCGATGTCCTCCTCCTGCTGAGCAAACCCCCTGCGTCTGGGGCCAGGGATCTGAAGGGAGCAGCATGGGAACCCAGCGTCCTAGGTCGGGGGTGGGGGGGGCAGCTGCCCTCAGCCTCCTGAGGGAGCAAAGAGAATGGCCGGTGCACACGCCGAGGGCCTCCCAGGGTCACGGCAGGCTGAGGCCGCGCTACTGGGCCAGCCCCTCCTCACCCTCACCCAGCTGGGGGGCCCTCAACAGCACCCGACCCCCGGCAGGCCTTGGCACACGCTGCATTGGGCGGGGCAGGCACTTGCATCCTGCTCCTCGCGGGGAGGCCGTGTCCCCAGAGCCCTTGGGCCCTCCCGGGTCAGGGACTCCAGCCCACCTCTGCCTGAGAACAGCGAGAGCTGGCCTGGCGCAAGGGCTGCAGAAAGAGCAGATGACGGCACCCGGACCAGGGGCCACACAGGGACCCAGGCTTGGGGGACACACGACAGAGCCCACAGCGGGCTCGCAGCGGCCCCAGGCCAGAGCGGAATGTGGACAGTGCTATGTGACAAGCAGGCCTGGGAAGCAGCCAGGCCGAGGAGGGGTGGGGTCCCCCAGGAAGGGGTGGGGGTGTGTGGAAGGTGCTGGCCTCATAAGGCTCAGATCCCTGCGGATGGAAAACAGACAACTGCAGTGGCCAGGGGCTCGCAGGGTAGCGGCCATCTTCTCCCTAAGGACGCTTCCCAACCATCTTCTGGGCAAAGCACTGAATAAAGCACGCTCTGCCCAACATGGAAGTAAAACGTCCCCACTGTGCAGGCCTGCTCACAGGCCGTGGTCCGGAAGGGGCAGGGAAGGGCGGGGACGGCGCGCAATGAGGTCGGGGGGCAGGGGAGGGCGCTCAGCGTGCCTCTGCTCCAAACACGTGGAGGGGACAACCACGGGGCCAGGCCGTGCGCACAGCCAAGACGCGAACACCCAGCAGCAGACGGGCACGCAGGCTGGGGAGGCTGAAGCCACAGGCCTGGGTAGGGCTGGGCATAGGCCAGCTTCAGCCCCAGAGCCCAGGGCTCCCCCTGAACAAGCAGCTGCGGTGAAAATCCTGAGGATCCCACGTCAGGCCATGGTTCTCAGTCTGCCTGAACTTGCCTTCAGCCCAGACACCCAGGCTCCAGGCCCTTGAACCCCAGGCCATGGCTGGGCAGTGCGGGACGGGCCTGTACCGGGGCAGGTGTAGGCCACCACGAACATGCTCAGCAATGAGACAAGAAAACAGAGAAACAAAGAAAGGCCACAATCAAACCTTCGGCTCAAAACAAGCCTGCAACCCAAACTCCAAACGTGAGAGGAAGTGTAAGCTCAGAAAGGCTGTCAGCAAACTAGCAGTCACTGCAGATTCACGTGACGGGACACTGTGATACGGGACTTCTAAAAACTTTTTATTATGTAAAAATGTGTTCAGTTCAGTTCAGTCGCTTAGTCGTGTCCGACTCTTTGCAACCCCATGAATTGCAGCACGCCAGGCCTCCCTGTCCATCACCAACTCCCAGAGTTCACTCAAATTAACGTCCATCGAGTCGGTGATGCCATCCAGCCATCTCATCCTCTGTTATCCCCTTCTCCTCCTGCCCCCAATCCCTCCCAGCATCAGAGTCTTTTCCAGTGAGTCAACTCTTTGCAAGGGAACATTTCATGCAAACATGGGCTCAATAAAGGACAGAAATGGTATGGACCTAACAGAAGCAGAAGATATTAAGAAGAGGTGGCAAGAATACACAGAAGAACTGTACAAAAAAGATCTTCACAATCCAGATAATCACGATGGTATGATAACTCACCTAGAGCCAGACATCCTGGAATGGGAAGTCAAGTGGGCCTTAGAAAGCATCACTATGAACAAAGCTAGTGGAGGTGATGGAATTCCAGTTGAGCTATTTCAAATCCTGAAAGATGATGCTGTGAAAGTGCTGCACTCAATATGCCAGCAAATTTGGAAAACTCAGCAGTGGCCACAGGACTAGAAAAGGTCAGTTTTCACTCCAATCCCAAAGAAAGGCAATGCCAAAGAATGCTCAAACTACCGCACAATTGCACTCATCTCACATGCTAGTAAAGTAATGCTCAAAAATGTGTTACTGTATTAAAATAATATTAAATAAACCCAGATATTACAATAATATTAAAATCTATTGAATAATATAAGTGTATAATACTTTTAAAAGCCAGACAGTCATCACTGAGCATCGGATGGTAAACGAGGGGAGATCCTGCTCCGTCTCTGGCACCCACCCTCTGTTCCCCAGGCCCCTACAGCAGGCCACCCCACATGCACACACTTCAGTATTTCTCTAACAAATAAGGACTTCTATTTTTCTAAACAGAACCAGCAGCACTACATACCAAAAAAAAAAAAAAACAAAAAACCAAAACCACACACAATGAATTACTTAACATTATCAAATATACACCCAGTGTTCAAATTTCCAGTAGATAAAGGAATTTAAACATGTAAGTTTAAGCTGCTTAAAAAGGTAAATGAACTTCTCATAAAAAAGAATAAATTATGAAACAGGCAAGTCCCCACACACGCAAATATTATAAATTAAAATTCCTTTAAAACAAGGAGTCAAATGCCTAAGACAAGCCCCAAGCTGAAGGCAGTAGAGGAAGCGGGGGCTCAGCACAGAGACGAGGGCCCCAGGATGCCGTGACAGGGGTGCTGGGAGACTTGGGGGAGAGCGCAGAGCTGACCCCAGGGCCCCGTGTCTGCTCAGGATGGGGGTGCTGGGGGGCAGCAGAGGAGGAGGGGATGGGGGGGTCTAAGGAAATGAGGGGGCAGGCGTGGTGGCTGGAGGAGAGGAGGGGAGGAGAGGGCAGAAGAGAAGAGCTCACACAAGGTTGCAGGAATCAGGGATTGCGGCCTCTGAGAGGGTCCTCAGGGTCCCGAGGCCCTGCGCTCAGCCCTGGAGTGACCCCCAAACCCTGACGCGTAGCGGCGGCCGGGCAAGAGGCAGCAGGCTCCAGGGAGGCCATAGTCGTGGTCCCGGTCCAGAGCCCCCAACTCACCCACAGACTCGGAGCCCACCCACCTGGGGTCATGAGCTGCCTTCTGGGGACAGCCCCACAGTGCGGAGCTGAGAAGCCTCGGCCCAGCAGCCTGGTGGGCTCGGAACAGGACTGCGGCCGTGAGAGGCCAGGGCAGGGGCCGAGTTGTGACCAGTGCAGCCCCATGGCCACTGCGCGGTCACATGTGGTCACTGCGCGGTCACACGTGGTCACTGCTTAAAACCACTCAACGTGTGACTTGTTATCTGTCAATAATTAATATAAAATGCAAACCAAATAATCTTACCCTTAAAAAAAAAAATTCCACTTTGGATAAAATAAAAGGAAAAGGAAACCCTACTATACGCCACTTACCAGAGACCCAGCCCCCACACTGAGGATTCCCGGAACAAAAGGAAACCCTTCGCTGGTATAAACGCATGGTGCAGGGCCCGCTGTTGTGATTTGTTTATGCAGAAGGTTCAGCATTCAATCAAAAATTTAAACACACAAACAACACAATAAAGATGTACCACAAGAGGAAACACTCAGCAAAGCCAGCTGCAACAATGGTCCGGATGCTGAAGTTAACACGGAGGGACTTTAAAATAACCATGATTAACACGCCGGAGAATCCAGCAGGAAAGGGTGGGCACCACAGGGGAAGCGGTGGAGACGTCCCACGGGGAGGCGGGCGCCCCCTCACCCCCTCGCCGAGGCCGCTGGCCCCTGCTGGCCTCAAGACCCTGTCTCTGACCGCGGCCTCTGACCGTCTGGCGTGACATGCTTGAGTGTGCACGCCCTGAGGTCTCCCCAAGCACCGCCCGACCCGGCGTGTGGCCTCCAGCTTCTCAGGAAAACGTCAGCAACTTTTCAAAGCCTTCTACGTCCCTCCTTTCTCTAGCTTTTCTTCCCGAGCGTTTGGGTTACCCTACGTTTGCACCGAACTGTCCCCCACCTGTGAGGCAGCCACTGTGCTCAACAACGGGCTCTGATGGTTCACAGCAAACGCCCCGGAGGGAAGTCTGCTTCCACTGGGCAACCTGAGTAACGGCCAATAAGGCTAGCCTTGTGAGTGGGGTCCTCCAGGAAACCCCCAAGCAGGAAAAAGGATGCTGACCTCTGGGGATGGGGCTTTGAAGGACTCCAGTCCTTTCCCAGTCCCTTTTGGGCTTCCCTAGTGGCTCAGATAGTAGAGAATTTGCCTGCAATGCAGGAGACCTGGGTTCAATCCCTGGGTCGGATAGATCCCCCAGAGAAGGGAACGGCTACCCACTCCAGAATTCCTGCCTGGAGAATCCCATGGACAGAGCAGTGTGGCGGGCTAGCGTCCACGTGGTCAGAAAGACTCGGACACGACAGAGGGCCTCACACACACACGCAGCCCTCTTCTGCCCAGGCTGCTGGGTTTCACCATGAATGTGTGTGCTGGTTTTCAAGGTCCCTGCTTAGGTGGGGAGAGGAGGATGGGAATAGCACATTTTGAAATGCCACAAGCCTTGCTGTCCTTACTGCAACTCACCATTTTTTCCTGAACGAACGCCTCTGGATGGCTACAAGCCTTTGGTCAATTTTCAGTTCTGAAAAAAATAGGCTCTGAGCATCTTCATTGCTTTTATGGAAGAGAGGGTCTTCAGAGGCCCCTCCCCCACCGTCACGGACACCACCCAAACTATAGAACAACCAAAGAGAAATGCGAGAGATCGTGGTTCATTAGCAGACTGTGGACAGAGCAAAGAACCATGAACATGGAGATGAGTCAATAGAAATTATTCAGACTGAAACACAAACAGACAAAGCATGAAAAACAGAATGAAGTGGGGCTCCGAGGTCTGCAGGACAGTATCACGTGGCAGAGCACGCGTTTGCCGAAGTCCCAGGAGGAGAAGAGAAAGACGGTCAAAAATGAAGATAAAGGCCAAGAATTTCCCAAAATTAATTGAACGCCACAACTAGACCTGAGAAGCTCAGCAAAGCCCCAGGCAGGGCGCTTCTGTGGAGTTCTTAAAGAATTCCTGAGGTAACCCAACATTTTTTGAGCATAGATTGTCACAGTCTTTTTTAAAAAAGTAATTTTGAGAATAACTACTAAAAATGTAACCAAAAAAGGCACAAATAAAAAGTCAGTAGAGAAGATAAAACGAAATTCTAAAATATACTGATTCATCTCCACCATCTCCCTCAAAAAAGTCTACAAGAAAGTAGCGACTGAGGAACAAAGGGCAGATGAGACAAACAAAGCGAGCACCAAACGGCGCATCTTAAAGGCACTCGCGCCGCGGACCACACCAAACACACTCACCCCTTAGCTCCCTACTGCTACTGCAAGAACTTACCAAAAACTCAGACGCTTAAAACAATGCAGACTGACTCTCGTGCAGTGCTGGAGGGCAGAGGTTCGGGGGTCTCACTCGGCTGAAACTGTGGCGTCAGCAGGGCTGCTTCCTCCTGGCAGCGCCGAGAGGACTGCTCCTCACCTTCCCCGGCGCCCAGCAGTCGCCTCTGCTTCTTGGCTCCTGGCCTCACGGTGCCCAGACCTCTGAGATATCATCACGCCTCCTCCTCTGCCTCTCCTGTTCCCTCTTTCCTGATGAGGACACTGGGCTCCCCGGGGTGATACAGGGTCCTCTCCCCGTCACATACTCTTAAGTCAGTCACATCGCAGAGCCCCATTCATCACAGGCCTGGGGGTCAGGGCACAGACATCTGTGCGGGTCGCTATTCTGCTCACCACACACCCCCATGCAAAGGCAGAACTCCAGCTATACGTTATTCATAAAAATGATGCAAAAACGTTTTTAGAAATGGGAAAAGGATACAGAGGGCAGACTAAGTTTAAGGAAGTTGGTGAAGCTCTATTAATATCAGATAAAAGAGAATTCAATACAAAACACATTACCAGGCATAATATAAAGAAGGCAAGTTCACAGTAATAAAAGAGACAGTTAGTCAAGAAGAGATAACAATTATAAATGTGTACAGACCTAATAGTTTTTTCCAGTAGTCACGTATGGATGTGAGAGTTGGACCATAACGAAGGCTGAGCACCGAAGGATGGAGAAGACTCTTGAGAGTCCCTTGGACTGCAAGGAGATCAAACCAGTCAATCCTAAAGGTAATCAATCCTGAATATTCATTGGAAGGACTGATGCTGAAGCTGAAAATCTAATACTTTGGAGTCAGAAGAACTGACTCCTTGGAAAAGACCCTGATGCTGGGAAAGATTGAAGGCAGCAGGAGAAAGGGATGACAGAGGATGAGATGGTTGGACGGCATCACTGACTCAATGGACATGAGTTTGAGCAGACTCCGGGAGTTGGTGATGGACAGGGAGGCCTGACGTGCTGCAGTCCATGGGGTCGCAAAGAGTCGGACATGACTGAGCCACTGAACAGCAACAATGCACCTAATAACAGAAACCCCAAACACATAAAACAGATCTGACAGACCAAAGAACATGGACAAACCCACAAGCCACAGTCAGAGACCAGCATCTCTGAAAACTCTGACAGAACTGAACCAGGAGCTGCAGGGCAGACAGGTTCCGCGGCGGCAGAGTGAGAGGAGAACCAGCCCGGGAATCGCAGGCTGGCTCCCCCGCGCGACCCCGCATCTGACCCACTGCCCCGCCCCACCCCTCCCCCACTGCCTCTCAGCAGCACCCAGACACGGGGCGGAAGGTACAACTTCAGTTACAACAGAAACGGGGATCAGAGGTAACTCCTCAGCGACAAGGCTGAGGCAGCAAAAAGCTATAAAAAATATAAAAACTCAACAGACAGCAACTCAAGTGCTTCTTCAATTCATCCAATCATCTGGTGAGGAGGGAGCAAGTAAACCCATTTAACAGACAACCAAACCGAGGCACAAAGTGATGAAGTCTCCCAGAGCCACCCAGCGAGGATGCGCAGAGATGAGATGCCGCCATCATGGACTCTCCCCCGGCCCCCAGGACCACACCAGGGAAAGAAGCCTCCCAGGCAACAGGCTGCAGGCTTGACCCGGGGAGCAGGAAGGTGCGGGGAGGCCAGATGTGTTGACCCGAGCCAGCCCAGAGCTCTGAGCAGGAGGCTGATACGATCTGACTGATTCATGCTTTAAACCCAGCTCATAGAAGGCGACCTGGAAGGCTGCTGCCCATGAGGACGGCCTGACCCCCTCTCGTCAGGTGCACGGCATCTGCAGTGGCTGCGAGAGCTGCCTCTGCAAAAGGGCAGCCCGGAGCCTCACGGAGGAAACCCTGCAGGCTTCAGCTGCGCACATCTCACGAAGAAGCGTGGGAGAACAACCCCACCCGCTCGCCCAGGGGCAGCAGCAGGACAGCACTGTCCTGGTGTCTGCAGATGGGTAGGCTGGAGAGACGAGGCGGGAGGGGGCCACCCGCTGCTCCTCAGGCTGCAGCGCCCAGAGCTCAGAGACCGGCTCACACAGCCTGTGCCTGGGCCGGGGCCCTCGTATGGAACCGGGCCGTGGACCGAGGACACAGGCGCTGGGCAGAGCCGGCCGCTGGGCGAGGGGCCCACCCCTCTGCCCAGCCCTGCGGAGGCTCCCCAAGCACCCACCTGCTGGACGTGAGCCGACAGGTCTTCAGAGGAAAGAGGCAGGGACGAAGCCCCGGACACACTGGATGGGCGGGAGGGCCCTGGTCACACCCCAAGCCTGTGCCTGTCCCGAGGCCCCAGAGAGACACGGGCTCTGGGCAGCGCCGTCCCCACACCGTTGGCCCCATGACAGGCGCGACCACAGAGTGTGGGGACTTGGAGGAGCAACCCCGGCGCAGGCGGCCCCCTGCTGCCCCGCAGGGCCCAGGTCAGAGAGCCACAACAGGCCAGGCCTCGGTCACTCAAGGCTGCCGCTGCTTGGAGCTGCTCAGAGCAAACACACTGACACCCGTCTCAGGCAGTGCAGACCTCTCACCCACAGGAGGGATCACCAACCCGGACCAACAGGAGGCGCGCTGTCCCAACGGGGGCAGATCCAGCCACAGCACCTGCAGCGTGCACCCCGAGCCCTGCGGGAGCTCCCTGCCCTGGGAGTGAGCACGGGCTGTCACCCTGCTGAGAGCCGACTCTGTGTGGGCGTGTGCACACGTGTGTGTGCGAGTTGTGGACACTGCCGCCTCCCCTCACTCCCCGGCCCCCGACGCGGGGACTACCCTGGGCCCCGGGGAGCACTCCTGAGGGCGGAGTCTGCGAGCTGCTCCACCCACAGGGATGACCCGGAAGCCAGAGGTCCAGCATGCAGACCGGGCGGGCCGGGCCTGCCCCATGTGGCCCATCCTCCTCTCCCTGGCCTGCGGCAGTTGGGGTCACCTGGTCCCACACCAGACCCCCGCCAGGTCAGGCTGCCAGTGTGGGTCACTTGCGTCCTGTTCCTGGGGATCCAGGAAGCAGAGGGAACTGACCAGCGCCCCACTGGGGACAGGGCACCTCCAGGAGCCCAAGGCCTGTGGTCATCCTGCCCACCTGCCCCTCAGAGGGGTGGCGGGGGAGAACTGACACAATAGGGGTGGGCGGGGCCTCAGCGACGGGAGGCGGGGTGTTTTAGGCAGGGACACGGACACTCAGGATCGCCCCCGTGAAGGCCCGTCTCTGCTGGAGCTGGAAGCTGGCGGCAAAGAGGAGGAAGAGCCCATGGCCAACATCCAGCTCACCCGAGAGGCAAGGAGGCGGGCCCGGGGCGTGGCCCTGATGGACCTCTCTGAGCAGAGGCTGCAGGAGGGGAGGACCCGTCTTGCGGGGGCTGCAAGGGGCGGCGAGCGTCAGGCGCAAGCCTCCAGGTGGGTGGGGCAGAGGGTCCCGGGAGGGATGGAGGCAGAGGCTCAGCTCACAGGGGAGCGATCACGGGGCCTGGCTGAAGCTGCCCGCAGGCCTTTCTGGGCAGGACTCCAGGAGGGGGCAGAGGGCCCTGCCAGCCCCACCCGCTACCAGAGCCCCTGGCATCCAGGATACAGGGCACCCACAGCCCACGTGCTGGAACTACTCGGGGAGCGGCCACCCTGACAAGCTGTGCACCAGACGGAAGAGACCCCTCAGAAGGGCCCAGGTTGGGAGCAGAAACTCTGCCAGGCAGCAAGAACAGAGGCTGCTCCACCCAAATGACCCTCGGGAATCTCGCCTTAAAGCCATCAGGTGCGATTCAGCACATTAATGGAATAAAGGGGAAAAACACACGGGCATGAACAGATTCAGTAAAGCAACTGACAAAACTCCAGACACACTCATGGAAGAACTGCAACTCAGCCGAGAAATGTGACAGAGAGCACCCAGAAAACCTGCCCTCACACCAGACTCAATGGTGAGACGCTGGGCATCCGTCCACGCCCACAGCCAAGAGAACGCTATCCAGACAATGACGACAACCATTTTTATTCTCAATTGTACTGGAGGTCCAGCCAGTACAACAAGGCAAGAAAGTAAATGAAAAGTCTTAAAATTCCCATCCTGGAACTTGAAAGGAAAACGTAAAACTGCCATGACACTCAGAAGACATGACTATATGCAGGAAAACCTAAGGAAACTACACTACAGCAGAGAAACTAACAATAATATGGTAATAAGTGAGTTTATCAAAGCCACAGGGTACAAGGCCAATACACAGGAAGTAATCATATTTCTATATATTAGTAATAAATTAAAAAAATGAAAAGAAAAGCAATACCATTTTCATTAGCATCCAAAAATATAAAATACCTAGTAATTTTTTAATATAAATCTAACAAAAAAGATCTGATATTACTGCACAGAAATCTATGACACGTTTCTGAGGAGACCTAGACACAGAGACAGGGTGAGAGAGACAGGAAGAGAGGGGAGAGAGACTGAAGACTCGAGAATGTTCTGACTGCAGCTCTCTCCAGACTAACCCACAGAGGCTACCCTGACAAACCGATTCTAACATTGACACAGAAATGCACGGAACCTAGAAAAGCCAAGTAACCTTGGAAACAACAAAGCTGGAAGACTAATACACAAGATGAGCAGACCTACCATACAGCTACAACAATAAGGAGCCCTGCTGACCCAAGAAAAGAAAGGGACTGAACTGAACAGAGTCCAGAAACAGCCGTGGCACAGCCAACTGCAGAACGACAGAGGTCCTCCCGCAATCCAAGAGGGAAGAACAAGCTTTCAAATAAAGGTATATCCCTACCTGCACCTTTTACAAACTTTAGTTCACGCTAGATTAGAGACCTAATGAGAAAGATGTTTAAAAGTTGAAACGCAGCATCAGTAGAATCCCTATCAAAACCTAAGCTGCCTTTTTTCTTCTGTAGAAACAAAAATATGCCCTAAAATTCACGTAGAATCTCAAGGAATCCCAAAAAGTCAAAACAGAAAGGAAAAAGTCAGAGGATTCACACCTCTTGACTTCAGAACTCTCCACAAGCTCAGTGGTAAGACTGTGGTGGTGATATGAAGGCATATAAACCAACCGGAGGAATTCAGAGCCCAGAAATAAAGGTTTATCTTTATAGTCAGCTGATTTCAACAAGGGTGCCAAGCTCACATGATACAGAAGTAACAGTCCTTCAGTGGGGCAGGATGATGCCAACACAGTAAGGCATCCACGAGCAAAAGGAGGGAGCTGGACTCCTACCTCACACCACACAGAAAAACCTAAAACGGACCAAAGACCTACATTTAAGAGTTAAAACTTAACACTCATAGAAGAAAATATAAGGGTACATCTTCATGTCTTTTAATTTGGCAATAGATCCTCAGATATGACACCAAAACCACAAACAATCACAAGGAAAAAGCAGGTCGGTTGAGCTTCATCAGAATTTAAAACCTTTTAGTTTCTAAGGACATCACCAAGAAAGTGAAAAGATAGGCACAGAATGTGTGGAAACATCTGCAAATTATTATTTCATAAGGGACTTGTATCAGAACACAGAAAGAACTCTTACAACTCAAACATAAAAAGGGCAAACAGTCTGAATAAACTTTTCTTCAAAGTGAAAGTGAAGTGGCTCAGTCATGTCCGACTGTTTGTGACCCCATGGACTGTAGCCTACAGGCTCCTCCGTCCATGGGATTTTTCAGGCAAGAATACTGGAGTGGGTTGCCATTTCCTTCCAAGAACATATACAAATGGTCAATAAGCACATGACATACAAAGAGCTGCCACTCACACCCCCCATAACAGCTACAGTCAAGAGTTCAGACAGTAACAAGGGTCTGACAGACCAGGGTACAGCCAACGCCACACCAACACGCTGGGGAGGAGCTGAAACAGGGAGCCTCTTTGGGGAACAGTATGGTAGAGCCCCAAGAGGAGAAAGGTAAGAGTCACCAAAGACGTGTGTCCAACAAGAACCCATTTATGGATATTTTTTATAAGCATTATCCAGGATAACCAGACTATGGAAACAATCCAAGTATCACCAGCTGGTGAGCAGAGAAATACACAGTGGTCCATCCACACAGTGGAGCACTGCTCGGCCACAGAGAGGAATGAAACGCAGTACACGCTGCAACATAGGTGGACCTGAGCATGTTATGCTCGATTTAAGCAGCCAGACATAAGGCCACATACCACAGGACTCTATTTGCATGACATGCCCAGAACAGGGAAGTCCACAGATACAGAAAGTAGACCAGTGGTTTCTAGGGGTGGGGGCTGGGGCAATAGGGCATTATTGCCAATGGTAATGGTTTGGGGGGACAGTGTGAAATGTTCTAGAATCAGTGATGATTACTCCAAAATTCTATGAATACTATTTGCTAAGAACAATAACCTGCATGCCTTAAAAGGGTGAATTTTATGTGAATTATACCTACAATAAGCTGGCATTTTTTAAGTGCTTCTAGAAGAAAACAAAAAATGAAAAATATCTTCATGACCCAATATAAGCAAGATGTTCTAGACAGAAAACCAAAATAAATAAATGCAGAAGAAAAATCTGACAAATGGGACTTAACAAAAGAGATTACTCTGAGAGTAAAGAGGCAGGCCCCAGACTGGGAGAGGAGAGGCACGTTATGTACCTTCAACAAAGGCTGGATTCAAAAGGTATAAAGAACGCCTACAAACTGATAGAAAAAGACAACCCAATTTTTTTCTAAATAGGTAAAAGATTTGAACTGACATTTCACAGAAGAGGCTATTTAAATGGCCAATAAACATTTGAAAAGGTACTCAACCTCCATAAGCATCAGTAAATGCAGACTACAACTGCGCTTCACCGCCGGGAGAGCCCCAGCGCCGGCATCTGACACTAAGGAACGGGGAGAGCTGGCGCACGGCGGTCAGCAGCTGCTCTGCTCCTGCCCTCACTCCCAGGTTAGTGTTCTGTGTCTGAACCGTGTGCATACATGCTTTCCAGAATAAAACATCTGACTAAAAAAAAAGAAAGGGGGCTAAGGACCGGAGCCCAGGACCTCACAGGCTACTGGAGGGACTGGAAATCCGTGCAAGCCCTTACAAGCACTGGGTGGTCCCACTTTGGGTGAAGCACCAGAAACCAGCGCTCACAGCCACAAAGCACAGGTGCAGAAATGCGTTCCTGCGTCACCCATCCGGGACCCACACTGGAAACAGCTGTGTCCACATGCGGCCTGGCCGCGAGCAGTGGTCCCCGCAGACAAGGGGACAGCACCAGCGGCACAACAGGGGAGAGCGCGGGAGCACAGCGCGCGGGGGAGAGGCCCCGGGGCGGGAGGGCGGCCCGCGTCCTCTGCGGGGACCGCTGACCAGGCGGGGCGCCCTCGTGATGCACAGCTGACCCAGGTCTTCAGCCAGGCGTGCTCACACCTGGGGAGAGCCCTGTGCCGACTGGATCCCCATGCCCCTTTCTATGCTGCAGTAAAACATACACTTACATGAATACAGTAAACATATATTTAAAGCCCTTGGCCAGCTAAGAAGGTGGCCAGCTCATTAGAATAAGAGCCTCTGGCAGAGGGCTGGCAGCTCCCTGGAGAAGGGGTCCTGGTGGAAACAGGACCATGGGGTGTCTCCTGGGCGCCTGCCACCCCAACAACACGGCTGGCGAGGGACAGGGCTGCGATCGGAACCCAGGCCGGCCTCCAAGCTGGCTCCTTCCCCTGAGCCACATGGCCTGCTGTGATGGAGGAAGCCCAGGAGCTGACCAGGCAGGCGCCTCCCGCTGGCTGGACCCACGGCCCCCGCTCAGTGGGGAGCCCGTCCAGAGTCAGAGTTGGAGCCAGGCCCGCAGCCCCAGGAACATGGCCACACTCTGGGCCTGAGCTGCGATGCAGGGCTCCCCGCATGGGGCGCTGGGCCACTGGGGCCATGGGCACACACCCACAGGCAGGCGCTCTCACACACACATGGACACCACTGTGATGCAAACGCCCTAGAGGCCTCGGTCAGGGGCGGCCATCGTGATCTCAGCCGCTTGGCAGCAAGGGCTGAGGAGCACAGACTGGACGGCACAGTCAGCGCTGCTGCCTGCAGCCACGGGGCAGGCGCCCGTCACAGCCCCGCCCGCGCGGCCTCGTCACGGGAAGGGCCTGCGGCACGCTGCCCCAGCCCTGCCGCCCACTGAAGCTGGAACCGCCCCACACGGCGTGGAGCCTGGGGGACAGGAGAGCCACACACCGCCCACAGATGAGGGGTCAGGAGCCCAGAACCTGGAACCCAGCTGGTCTGCAGTAGCTCTGGGAACAGCCTGCAGCCCCACTCCCATTATGATGTGCTGAGGGACTCAGAGGACAGGCCGGCCCTGCAGGAAGGGCAGAGCCAGCAGAAACAGACACAAGGACAGACGCCGGAGCTGCCTGGACCACACCAGCAGCTGCAGGCCGACCTGTCAGACCCAACCTTAAACCCCATCTGTGCACCTGCCCCACCTCCCCAGAGGCCCCGGAGCAGACACAGCCCTGCGGCTGGCAGCGCAGTCTGCGCTCAGAGGCCTCCCCAGGCCCATGGGTGACGCCAGGCCACCCCGGAGAGCGGGCTCAGACCCAGGGAGGTGGGGTACAGGCCAGGCTGTGTCTGTGCACCCCCCGCCAGCTCCCTGCCCCAGCCAGTGGGGCTTCAGGCCGCGGCTGGGCTCAGGCAGCCACAGCCAAGCTGTCACGTGGGCAGAGGAGAGGCCGTCCTCCTAACCGCCGAGGTGTGAAGGCCACCAGGTTGCCATGGTGACTGGTCTCCGAGCTCACCGGGCCCGCACAGACATGCTACCGCTTCACGTGCCTCCATTTATTTCCTCTTAGAAAACACACGCGGGGTAGAGGCACAGCCGGCACAGCTAACAGATGTGATGAAAGTCAGGCCGCGAGGTCGAGGGCAGTGGACACTCTGCGAGACCAGTGGGTCTCTGGGGACACGCTCCCTCGGCAGAGCCCGGAGCAGGAGGGGGGCTGGCGTCAAGCCCCAGGGCGCCCATCCACAGAACAGGAGGGCAGCTCATTCCTGATCTCTGGGACAGAGGGCCTCGCGATGCATGTGAGCAGAGGGGAGAGGGTCCCTGCACCAGGCCGCCCGGGGCCGCACACGGGAACCTCGCCCTCGGCCACCGCCCCCCAACAGGTCCGGCCACCCGACCCTGTGCCAGGCCCCCAGGCTGTCTGCAGGCGGGGAGGCGAACATGCTAGGGACGGGCCTGAGCCTGCTGAGCAGCTGTGGCTTGGCCCAGCCTGCCGGCGGCACTGACCCAGGCCAGCAGGGAAGAGGTGCAGACACTGGGGCCCATGGAATCCCGGCCTGGGGAGCGGCCTTGCCTCACCCACAGGGCCACAGACATGAGACTGCAGACCGCTGACAGGACGGAGACCTGGGCCCTCTTTGGTAACTCTCAGTGCCCTGGACATGGCATTCCGACAGCTGCCAGGAAAGCTTTTCATTAAAAAAAAAAAAAAAGAACTGAGGAAAATCTATCTGGCAAACCCCCAAGGTAGCAGACTGCAAAGAGAAAACACCAAGACTGCTTCCCACGGGCCCTGCACCCCTGGCTTTTGCTCACTAGTCTGGCTGGTGAGGGGGCTCATGGGCCATGAGCCGGCAAGCCAAGGCCAGTGGCCCCCAATCTGCCGCTCCAGAGCCATGGCCCCGGGGGCTTTCCGCCTGTGGGCCACTCATCGCTTAGGGAACCAAGCCCCTCCAGCTGCCAGACAGGGTGATGCCAACCAGAGAAGCCCACCTCTGCTGGAAAAGCACAGGCCTCGCCCTAACCAAGCCAGAACTAAGACCCCACACCCTGCATCCCCACCCCCTGGTCTGCCGGGACATGCCATTCTCGTCCACCTCTGTGCTCAACCGCTCTTGAAAAATCTGACGAGATGAGCAACTCTGAGGTGCCCAATACTTGAATAAGCCAGAGGGAAATTCTCCAGCTCCTGAAATACAAGTTGAAAAGAACAGGAGAAAAGACGGAGACTGGCTGAGTCCGAAATAACACATCATCAAGTGCATCACACAGCCCTTCCTGCCTCAGGCTTCAGTCCCGTGAGACGGGACGGGCCTTGGACGCCGCACACCCGGGCTCCTGCCGCCGAGGTCCTCCTGGGCCACAGACTCCCATGCATGGCCCGCCAGACTGCGCGCTCCAGGGCGGCAGGACGCACGGCCAAGGCCACTGTGGGGGCCAGCCCTCAGCCCCCAGGATGGACACACCTCTACGGAGCTAAACAAGACTGGAGTACCTCCAGCTGGAAAACCGTAAGACCAGAGGACCCAACACATCAGCTGACGTGTCTCTCCTGATGCGTCTGTTGTCCACGTTTTAACCCAATGTGACAAACACCGATGTCTAACTCACCAAGCACTGCAATAGAGACTAGGTTTACCAAGGTGAACAGGACACCCCCTCTTCCAGGACATTACAGTCGGGAATCCAACGGGGAGTACAACCAGCTTAAAGCAAGTCTGCTGTGGAAAGTACAAAAGCAGGAAGGATTGCAATCCGTCAAGTCTCAGTGGTGACACCAGAAGGCAGAGAAGTGGTTACACATGTTTGTGTGTGCATGGTGGGCATGTGTGTGTATACAAGTTTTATATGATTTACACACGTGTATGTGTGTGTATGGTGGGCGTGTATGTGTGTACATTACCTACTAAAGAATCACTAACATTTTAATGCTCATTTATATTTTATCAGGTTCATTACCACTTTTGCTGGAATTACTTCATCAAGTTATTCTTTCAGAAAAAGTTTGGATGTTACAAACTTTACTCATATCTTTACATGAGAAAGTTTTAAAATTGTAACTTTAAAAACAATGGTTTAGAATGAAAATTGGGGAAAAAACACACAAAAAAAATACAGTCCCAGAAAGAAAGAAGAAAGTGTGTGACTCAGAAATATTTGCAGAAATAATGATTTAAAACTTGGCAAAGTTGGTGGGAAAAAACCCTACAGACTCAAGAAGCTGAATCAATCTGAAACTGGGTGAACCTAAAGAAATTCACTCCCAGACAAATCACAACCAAGTTTTTGAAGACTAAAGACACAGAAAAATCTTGCAAGTAGCCACAGATAAACAGCATGCTGCCTACAGGAGAATGACTGGAGCGACAGTGGGCTTCTCACCAGAAACCGTGGGGCAGGAAGACGTGGCATGTCTCCCAGATGCTGAGAGAAAGGAAGCCGTGAACCTTGAAGTTCGCATCAAAGGACCTTCTGCGCGAAGCAGAAACAGACCTCATCAGTGAAGGAAACTGAAAAGAACCTGTCCCTGCACATCCGCTGTGTCAGAGGGAGTTTGTCTTGAGGAAGGAAGTACCGTGGAAAGAAAGGGACGAGGGGAAGGGAGTGAGGAAGGCAGGGAGGGGACGCTGAGGGAAGGCTGGGGCATCAGAGATGAAGAAAGGGAAGGAACGGAAGCAGGAGGGGAGTGCCTCTCTTCTCAGGTGTTAAGGGTTATTTGAAAGTAAAAACTGCAGCGCTGAGGTGGTTCCCAACAGACATGTGAGCACTTTCATTAAAGGGGGAGGGAGAGCACACGCGCAGGAGGCAAGGCTGGAGCGCTGTGACGCTTCTACATCCCACTTGGAGCCGTGATGCTGGCACCAGAAGACTGGCACGTGGGCCTGTGGGATCCACAGAGCAGGGTTACAACAAAGAAATGAGACTCAAATTAAATCTCATTCGTTATGCAAAAAAACTGAAAACAGATTACAGATCTAAATTGAAACGTAAAACCATAAACCTCTTAAACAAAAATACAGGAGAAAAGTCTTCATGACCGAGGGTTAGCTGAAGAGTTCTTAAATATGACATCAAAGCATGATCCATAAAAGAAAAAACTCATGAGCTGGACTTTATCAAAGTTTAAAAGCTTTGTTCTGAAAGACCATGATGAGAGAAATGTTCACGAATCACATATCTGATAAAGGACAACATGCAGAGGCCTCTGTACAGTGAACAGTGAAGAAATCAACCATCCAATCAGAAAACAGACAGAAGACTTGAATGGACACCTTGCCAAAGAGTATCTACAGACGCTGAGGAGCAGGTGAGAAAATGCACAGCGCCGTCAGCGACTGGGGCTCATCCGGCACCACGAGCTCGTGTGCATCAACCAGAACAGCCAGTGTTTCATTTACCGACATTCTTCCCTTTTAAACGCTGCTAGTGTCTGGCACGGGAGGCATAAACGGAGGCTGGGTCAGCCATACACGGCCATCAGGGACGTGAGATGCTACAGCCCCCCGGGAAGGCAGCCTGGCCGTCTTACAGCGTTGCACACACACTCACCAGACGGCACACCCATCCCCTCCTGTGTGTCTGTGGCGGAGGTCAGGTGGACACAAAACCCTGGACACGCACATACAAATGCTGTGAGTCTATCTGTACAGTCAAAAACTGGACACAGCTCACATGGCTTGCAAACAGGCGAACAGGCACACAGCCTGGTACAGCCACACGATGGAGCACCACTCGCAATCACACGGGCCAAGGTGCTGCTGCAGCAGAGCAGCCTGAGCGGAACAGAAACCAGCCGCACAAGTGACACACGTATAATCCACGTCCATAACAGTCTCATTTCAAAATGAGAAAATTATGCTTCACAGACAAGAGACATAGGGCTCCTACCTCAGGGCTGAAGGAAGGGGGTTTACAGGGCTGATGGGACGGCTCTGTGTCCTTGACTGTGGGGTGGTTACGTGGAAAAGTGTGTGTGTGCTGAACACTTATGACAAGCTTTGCAGACCTGCACCCAGAGCCAGTAGCGCCACAAACAAGGAGGCGCGTGGGAGCGGAGGCCCTGAAGGGCTCAGGGTCAGCTGGGGCGCCACTGCAGCACACCCTCCTGGCTGTGACTTCCGCTGTCTGACAGGGCGTGTCGGGTGGACCCATCAACCGTGTCCACACCGCGACCCCCAGGCTGGACGGGATGAGATCCCCTTGGGCTAACCGGCGGGCCCAGGGCCACCACAGGAGCCCTTAAAAGCACAGAGCCTTTACCAGCTGGTGGAGATCCAAACCCACGAGGGAGCCGATGCCTGCTGCCGGACTGAGAAGGCAGGGTTCATGGGAAGGCGCTGGACTCTGCCAACAGCCAGAGGAGCGTGAGGCCTCCTCGCGCCCAGAGCCCCAGCAAGGACCGAGGCTCTGGCTGGTGCCGTGGCCGCGGCCCGGGGACTCCAAGCCCAGAATGCGGCGCCGCGTCGGACTTCTGACCCACAGTCACAGTGCCGTCTCCAGCCAGGAGGTGAGCAGCGACTCCTCAGAACAGCAAAGGACACTAACAGAGCAGTTTTCAACTGGGCTGCCTTGGGGGCACTTGGGACACCTGGAGACAACGCTGCTTGGTACCTGGGGCGCCACTGGCATCTACCGTGTGGAGGCCAGCGGTGCTGCTAAACATCACGCCGGGCACAGGACACTGCCCCCAACAAAGGCCTGTCCAGTTCCAAACATTGCTGTGCTGCGGAGGAGAGACCCCAGGCTGCAGCGCATGCACAGCGTCATCACTGGGGAGGAATGTGGGATCTCGGCACTGTTTCTGCAACTTCTATTTGAGCTAAGATTATTTCAGAATTTAGATTTTGTTAAATAAACACACATAATCACAAGGACAATAGATGGGGAGGCACGGCGTCCACACCACTAGAAGTGGGTAGAAAATAAAGTTCTTTGGGAATCTTGGGCAAATATAAGCTAAGGGGAAGGAGTCGACAGAGAGGAAAACATAAAATATGTAAGACACTAATGAACAAACCTGAAGACAACACAAACAGATGGAGAGATATACCACATTCTGGACTGGAATGTTGTTAAAATGACCATACTGCCCAAAGCAAGCTACAGACTCAGTGCAATGCCTAGCAACATAGTAACTGTATTTTTCACAGAACTAGAACAAATAACTTTAAAATTTGCATAAAAACACAAAAGACCCTGAATAGCTAGAACAATCTCGAGAGAAAAGAATGGAGCTGGAGGAATCACGCTCCATGCCTTTAGACTACACTACCAAGCCTCAGTGCTGAAAACACTCCAGTTCGGGCACAAAACCAGATACACAGGGACTTCCCTGTTGGTCCAGGGGTTAGGATTCCATCGCAGGCAGCACGGGTCCCATCCATGGTCGGGGAACTAAGATTCCACATGCTGCTCAGCCAAGAAACCAGAAAGGCCACTCCAAAAACAGACACATAGGTCAGTGTAACAGGACAGAGCTCAGAAATAAACCCATTGTCAGTTAATCTACCACATAGAAGGCAAGAATATACAATGGAGAAAAGAAGGTCTCTTTAATAAATGGTGCAGGGACAACTAGATAGCTCCATGTAAAAGAATGAAATTACAATATTCTCTAATATCGTATACAAAAATAAACTCAAAATGGATTAAAGACCTAAATGTAAGACAAGGTTCTATAAAACTCCTCGAGGAGAACATAGGCAGGGCACTCTGACACACTTCACAGCAGTATTGGATCCCTTTCCTAAAGGAAATAAAAGTAAAAATAAACAAAACAAATGGGACCTCATTAAATTTAAAAGTTTTGACACAGTGAAGAAAACCATTGACAAAACAAAGGACAACCTACTGCATGGGGGGCGATACCTGCCAGTGACACACCGACAGGGATTAATATCCCACATGTCCCAGCAGCTCATGCAGCTCGTCAGAAACACAAACAACCTGGTTAAAAAGACTGGGCAGAAGAGCTGAATAGACATTTTTCCAAAGAGGAAATGCAAACGGCCGACAGGCACATGAAGAGATGCTCAACGCTGCTAATCGTCAGGGAAATGCAATCAAGTGAGCCACCACCTCACCCCTGCCAGATGGCCCTCATCAAAAAGAACCAGTAACAAGTGCTGGAGAGGCTGTGGGGAGAAGAGAGCCCTGCACACTGTTGGGCGGGATGTAGCTGGTGCATCCACTGTGGAGAACAGTATGACGGTTTTTCAAAAAATGAAAACTTGAACTTCCATCTGATCCAGCAATTCCACTCCTGGCTATATGAAAAAAATGTACCAAAGACACTAATTTGAAAAGATACACCCAAACCCATGTTCATAGCAGCCTTCACAATCCCCAAGGTATGGAAGCAACCTGTGTCCATCAACAGAGGAACAGATAAAGAAGGTGTGGTACGTATACAATGGAATACAACTCAGTCATACACATGAATGAAATTTCGCCATCTGCAAAACGGATGGGCTTAGCATCGTGGTAAGTGAAACAGAGAAAGACAAAGAATCCAAAAAATACAACAAATTAGTGAATAAAACAAAAAAGGAGAGTCACATACAGAGAAAGACCCACTGGTGCCTGGTGGGGGGAGGGCCAGTGCAGGCTGGAGACTGAAAGGGGCAAACCACCGGGTGTGAGACGAGCGCACGGATGTTCCTGGGGACACAGCCGATACCGCATGGCAGCAGTGAGCGGAAAGCGCCTTCAGAAAATAACACACACACACACACACACACACACACACACGAGGAAGGAAGGACACCGGTGGACGAAAGCCACAGGACAGACCACCCCTAGAACCCCGTCAGAGCACAGGTCTGGGCGGCCGCGCAGGAAGGCAGAGCCCCAAGTGCAGTCGGGTCCCCGCCTCCACGAACCACTACCCAGACTCAGCCCCTCAACACTGAGGTCACGGTTGTAACTCTGACCCCAGTGAGTACCACAGAGGCCCCAGCCTGACCTGGCGGCCTGCACGGCTGCTGGGGCCCCAGCCTGCACCCCAACTCTCACAAATGACACCTGCTGACCGCGGGGTATGCGTGGCTCCCACCATGGGTCCTCACGGGAAAAGACAAGCACACCTGACCCAGGACTGAGCTGAGGGCAGGGCTGTCAGAGGCGCACACCCCGCTGAGGGGCTTCCTGGCACGCTCCTGGTCCAGCACGCACGGACCCGCCCAGGAGCCCCCAGTGCCGCAGGGTGCTGAGGGGCCCCGGAGCCCATGTGAGGACGCGGCCTCCAGCACGCAGGCCGTGCACAGCGGTGTCCCGAGGGGGCCGGGCCCGCCTGGGGCAGATGTCGGTGCACATCGGGCCTTCCTGCCTGTCTCCTCAGGTGCGCTCCTAGGACAGCAAGGTGCTGGACGCCTCATCAGAGCCAGAGGACAGGAGGATGGGGGGTGGGGCCACAGTCAACCACAGGCCGCCCCGGCTCCGGAAGGGGCGCTGCCGGTGTGGGGCCAGCCAGCCAGGCCAGGGAAGAACCCCCGCCCAAGTCCCGCAGGAACAACCACCCCCCAGGCGCACACCCTTCTTCCAGGCCTCCCCGCAGCTTTCCCATTGCCACGACCCTCCCGGAACCTTCCAGGATCCGTCCCACACACGTGGGCTCTTGTGGGCGTCGGCCAAGGCAGGCTTCTGCTACCGGCAGGACCTGATCAGAAGCACGTCAGGATGGAGTCAGACACGGCTGGGACCCCCATCTCTAGGGCTGGTGACATCACCAGCCCGCACGCAGAAGGGCAGAGCCGGCCCCAGGATCCCCAGGGGGCAGGCGCCATCCAGAGACGGAGAGAAACAGAAGGGCCCGCATGGCAGAAACGCCAGGGCAGCCAGCACAGCAAGCAGGCGGCCCCTCGTTATTCAATTACTCACTCTGTAAATCGAGAATTAACGTTCACGGAGCTGCTGACTGACATAATTACAATTTAAAAAGGGCAATTAATCTTCGGCTTGTTCCTCGCCTTGCCAGGAGCCGCGGGCTCGTGGGCACCAGCACAGCTATGAGAGGACCAGCATGCGGGCAAGCACGCCCGGCCTCCCTGCCGCTCTGCCCAGCCTGGGAGTCCCTGCACCCGACTCCCGAGTGGCTGCAGGCAGCACTGAGGTCTGGGGAGAGGTGGGCAGAGCGGGGGAGGGTGGGGCGCTCAGGGAAGGCAGGGGGCGCAGGAGGGCTCCTGCTGCCTGCCTGCATCACCACAGCCGCCTGGGCCTGGCCACTCACGCAGGCAGACTCCACCGAGCCCAGCGAGGCACTTCTGCTTTCTTCTCCCGGTAGACCAACACAGAGTTCTCCCGAAGGACACAGTCCTGGGGGAAGCACCCGGAAAGCAAAAGCCGCGGAACCCAGCTCTATTGCACAGAGCCTGGGTCTCAAAGCGACCTCTGGCCACATCAGAACTCACTGCTTCCTGGCCCTGAGCCCGGAGGCAGCCACTCCAGCGGAGACATCCCAGAGCACAAGGTCTGTTCCAGCCTTGTACCCACATCCCGGCAAAGGCCTGCAGCTGATCTCGGGGGGCGCAGGCCCTCTGCCGGCCTTAGGGACAGCCGTGAAGGCCGCCACCAGCCCCGGGACCCACCGGCTGCCCCAGCGATGGTGTGAGGGCGGCAGGGTCGCAGGTCGGGCCAAGGGGATGTGAGCATGAGTCCCGGGATAGCAGTGCTTCCAGAATGAAGAGACAGGTCCATCGGTGAGCCCGCCCCGCCCCGCCTGAGATCCTGGAGGAGGACCTGGCCCGATGTTACCGGGGAGTGGGGCGGGGGGGCGCCAAGGCCTCAGGTGTGGAGAAGCAGCTGTCTTTCCTGGAGGATGACGGTGCCTGCTGGGCCGCCCGTCTCCCCATAGCTGGGAGCTCTGTGCCCTGCAGCCAGAGGCCGTGCTGACCCGGGAGGAAGGCAGCGCCGCCCTGTGAGCACAGCCTCCCCACGCGCCTGATGAACCCCACGGCTGGAACGTGCACACAGACAGGATGGCCAGGGTCCCGGCATGCGGACCCCAAGGCCCCCGCACATGCGGACGGCCAGTCAGGGTCAAGGGCAACCCTCCAAGGTGAGGAAGAGCCAGGCAAAGCGTAAGAGACCACGGGGGCTTTTTCTTGCAAACGCATCAACTACCTCTGGACAAACAACTAAGAGATGGGTCAGCTTTGAAACCAGTCAGCTTTACCCCAATACAGGAGGCCAGGCAGCCAGAGGAAGCGCTGAATGGCATTTTGTACTTGCTGGCTTTTGAGCAATGTTGATGTATTCTCTATTCATAATAAAATCATATGTGAAAGAAATAGAAAAAAATAAAAGCTGCCCTCCTCCTGCTGTAGGTGTTTCTCTACCCTTCATTACACCAGTGTCCCCGGTGATTTCTGCAACTTCTGTGCATCTCCATTTTCACAGTTGTCCTTAAACTCTACCTTCACTTCTTCACTTAAGTTGGTTTTAAAACTTTAGCTAGCACAAGTGGGAAACTGTGATCATGCGCGGAAGCCATAGCGGGCAGAGATCCAGGAGACGCCCTGAGCTCTGGGCGGAGGACCCGAATCTGACTCACAGGCTGCTAAAGGGAAACCCCGTTACCAACACAAATGGGACAGTGAGAGGTTCTTTTCAAACAAAGATGGTAAAGCGAGACTGATAAGAAGAGCCCAGGCTCTGTGCCGCGCCCTACTGCAGCCTCAGCAGAGGCTCCCACAGCACAGGCTGAGACTCCTGCGGCAGGACCCTGGCACCCTCGGGGAGTAGGGAGGGAATCAGAGATAAAGAAGACAAAGACTTCTTCTTGCCCTGGGGAGTTGATAGCCTACTTAGGCAGAGATAGCTTGAGTGAGACAAAGCTGTGGTTCATGGGATTAGATCCATTAGTTCTCTGTGATTCTGGTGCTACCCAAGACAGAAGGGTCATGGTGGACAGGTCTGACAGAATGTGGTCCACTGGAGAAGGGAATGGCAAACCACTTCAGTATTTTTGCCTTGAGAACCCCACGAACAGTATGAAAAGACAAAAAGATAGGATACTGAAAGATGAAATTCCTAGGTCACTAGGTGCCCAATAGGCTACTGGAGATCAGTGGAGAAATAACTCCAGAAAAAATGAAGACACGGAACCAAAGTGAAAACAAAACCCAGTTGTGGTTGTGACTTGTGATAAAAGTAAAGTCCAATGCTGGAAAGAGCAATACTGCATGCTATGCTATGCCATGCTAAGTCACTTCAGTCGTGTCCAGCTCCGTGCGACCCCATAGACGGCAGCCCACCAGGCTCCCCGGTCCCTGGAATTCTCCAGGCAAGAACACTGGAGTGGGTTGCCATTTCCTTCTCCAATGCATGTAAGTGAAAAGTGAAAGTGAAGTCGCTCAGTCGTGTCCGACTCCCAGCGACCCCATGGACTGCAGCCTTCCAGGCTCCTCCATTCATGGGATTTTCCAGGCAGGAGTACTGGAGTGGGTGCCATTGCATATTGCATAGGAACCTGGAATGGTAGGTCAATGAATCAAGGCAAACTGGAAGTGGTCCAACAGGAGACAGCAAGAGTGAACGTCAACATTCTAAGAATCAGCGAACTAAGATGGACTGGAATGGGTGAATTTAACTCAGATGAACATTATATCTACTACTATGAGCAAGAATCCCTTAGAAGAAATGGAGTAGCCATCATGGTCAACAAAAGAGTCCAAAATGCAGTACTTGGATACAATCTCAAAAATGACTGAATGATCATGATCACACGGACCACAGCCTTGTCTAACTGAATGAAACTAAGCCATGCCATGTGGGGCCACCCAAGATGGACAGGTCATGGTGGAGAGGTCTGACAGAATGTGGTCCACTGGAGAAGGGAATGGCAAACCACTTCAGTATTCTTGCCTTGAGAACCCCATGAACAGTATGAAAAGGCAAAATGATAGGATAATGAAAGAGGAACTCCCTAGGTCACTAGGTGTCCAATATGCTACTGGAGATCAGTGGAGAAATAACTCCAGAAAGAATGAAGGGATGGGGCCAAAGCAAAAACAATACCCAGTTGTGGATGTGACTGGTGATAGAAGCACGGTCCAATGCTGTAAAGAGCAATATTGCATAGGAACCTGGAATGTTAGGTCAATGAATCAAGGCAAATTGGAAGTGGTCAAACAGGAGATGGCAAGAGTGAAAATCAACATTCTAGAAATCAGTGAACTAAGATGGACTGGAATGGGTGAATTTAACTCAGATGAACATTATATCTACTACTGTGGGCAGGAATCCCTTAGAAGAAATGGAGTAGCCATCATGGTCAACAAGAGAGTCTGAAATGCAGTACTTGGATGCAATCTCAAAAATGACTGAATCATCTCTTTGTTTCCAAAGCAAACCATTCAATATCACGGTAATCCAAGTCTATGCCCCAACCAGTAATGCTGAAGAAGCTGAAGCTGAACAGTTCTATGAAGACCTACAAGACCTTCTAGAACTAACACCCAAAAAAGATGTCCTTTTCATTATAGGGGACTGGAATGCAAAAGTAGGAAGTCAAGAAACACCTGGAGTAACAGGCAAATTTGGCCTTGGAATACGGAATGAAGCAGGGCAAAGGCTAATAGAGTTTTGCCAAGAGAACACATTGGTCATAGCAAACACCCTCTTCCAACAACACAAGGGGAGACCCTACACATGGACATCACCAGATGGTCAACACTGGAATCAGACTGATTCTATTCTTTGCAGACAAAGATGGAGAAGCTCTATACAGTCAGCAAAAACAAGACTGGGAGCTGACTGTGGCTCAGATCATGAACTCCTTATTGCCAAATTCAGACTTAAATTGAAGAAAGTAGGGAAAACCACTAGACCATTCAGGTATGACCTAAATCAAATCCCTTATGATTATACAGTGGAAGAATGCTCAAACTACCACACAATTGCACTCATCTCACACACTAGTAAAGTAATGCTCAAAATTTTCAAAGCCAGGCTTCAACAGTACATGAACCATGAACTTCCAGATGTTCAAGCTGGATTTAGAAAAGGCAGAGGAACCAGAGATCATATTGCCAACATCCTCTAGATCATCAAAAAAGCAGGAGAGTCCAGAAAAACATCTACTTCTGGTTTATTGACTATGCCAAAGCCTTTGACTGTGTGGATCACAATAAACTATGGAAAATTCTTAAAGAGATGGAAATACCAGACCACCTGACCTGCCTCCTGAGAAATATGTATGCAGATCAGAAAGCAACAATTAGAACTAGACATGGAACAACAGACTGGTTCCAAATTGGGAAAGGAGTACATCAAGGCTGTATATTGTCACCCTGCTTATTTAACTTCTATGCAGAGTACATTATGAGAAATGCTGGACTGGATGAAGCACAAGGTGGAATCAAGATTGCCTGGAGAAATTGCAATAACCTCAGATATGCAGATGATACCACCCTTTTGTCAGAAAGTGAAGAACTAAAGAGTCTCTTGATGAAAGTGAAAGTGGAGAGTGTAAAATTTGGCTTAAAACTCAACATTCAGAAAACGAAGATCATGTCCTCTGGTCCCATCACTTCATGGCAAATAGATGGGGAAATAAGGAAAACAGTGACAGACTTTATTTTGGACTGCCGGGAGCCAAAGACTGTCCCCACCTGCAGGCCGCCCCAGCTGCCGTGTCTCCCGGAGGGTCCCAGGCCCCAGCCCACCCTCCCACCCGCCTCTGATGCTGGGCCTGGCCAGATGCCCGTGAGTGTGTCCAACATAGGGCACTGGAAGGGGTGCAGACAGAGTGGAGCGCCCACCCCGCCCTCTGGCCTCCCCCCGCCCCCTCCGTCACTGCGCCCTGTCCCAGCCGCATAGGGCCTTGGGCTGCAGCAGCTGACTCCATCTGCAGCTTTCCCCACACCTGCAGGACAGACTTCACACACACCCTCCCTGAAACCCTGGGCTTCCAAGGGGCCCAGTCTGGGGACTGAGGCCTCTTGCCTGAGCACCAGTCCGAGTCAGCAGCTGCCTAATGGGGTGGCTGCCTCCATAACACCTCTGTGTCCCCATATCACCCTTCCAATAACCTAGTCAACGTCTAGCTAGTCGCCAATTCTTGATATCAAATTCCCTGATCAAATGACCCATGGTTTCTGTCTCCTGACTGGACCACAACCAACACAACAGCAGACCACTCACTCACCTTTCCGTTCTCGCTCAGAGGACAAGAGGTGGCACATGACGAGGAAAGAGACTCAGGCCAATAAATACGAAGAACACTCCATCTCCACTCACAACCAAAGAAACAGAAACTAGCACTGTGAGAGGCCAAGTGCCGCTCATCAGACCCACCAGGATTAAACAGGCCAGTCATCCCCAGTGCCAGCACGCAGACCTCCCACACCGCTGACAGGAACGCAAACCGGCAGCACCACGCTGCGGAGAGGAGCTGACGGCAGGTGTCTAGAATCTCTGATCTCTGAGTCTGAAAAAATAAGATACTGCAGGAGAAGAGCGGCTTCTTCTTCTTCCTCTGGCCATTCAGCTAAGGCTTCTAAACATTACACACAAAACAGACCTGAAAGGTGGAGAGATTGGGGCACCTGCTAGGGTCTCAGGACAGGGCAGTGCATTTCCTGGTTCCTGTTTGCTCTCTACATCCTGGACTGTGGGATGCTCAGGGGGATGCCAGTGGGAGTGACCAAAAGCCCCCAGGAAAGCCAGCTTTCCCAGCTGGAGGACCAGGAAACGAGCAGCCAGGCAAGACACAAACCGTCAGATAGGAGCCACCTGGCTCACGTCTGACACAGGAACAACCGCAGCCCACGCTCGCCAGGCTGGCCCCACCACCTTCCTCTGAGGGGGCGAGGGCAGGCCGGCCCCCTGGCCAACCCCCAGGTGGGGAAGCTGGTCTCCACTCTCCCCAACCCCGCCAGGTGGTGTCACAGAGGCCACGGGGGGGCCTAGATTCCTGGTTGCTGGCATCCACACGTGTGGTCAAAAGACACAGAACTACCCGTGACAACGCGTAATTCCCAGCTTCAATGCTGCACTGCACTTACGTGAGACGTAGCTCTTGGGAAAACTCCATGAAGGGTACACGGGGCCTTGCCCCACCATCAGTGCAACTTCCTGTGAATCTATAATTATTCCCCCAAACGGTAAAAACAAAAGAGCCATACAAAGAAGCATGGCAGGACTTTCTAGGGAAAAGGACATGTTCTGTAATCTCATGGAGGTGGTCATTAGGTGGTTGTTAGATGTTACATTTGCCAAGGTCGTCAAGCTGACACTTAGAGTGTATGGACTTTATTGTATATACGTTACATCTCACTCAAGTTATTTAAAATAATGAGCTATTTAAATACCTACATCCATATCAATTCTAATAAGATACATAAACAAAGTGACAGAAAATAAAGCTCCTTTTTGTATTAATAGAACACTGACAACTAATAATGTAAAGGAAATTATAAATATACAAAATGACCATTTTGCAGCCACCAGCATATTGATTCAGATAAGAATCAGCAATGGAGAGAGCGGCTCCAAGCTCTCATCTTTCCACAAAAACTCAGAAGAAAAAAAAAAGCAGAAACTCTCAGAGCCAACTAACAGCCACCACGTGAATGCTGAATTGAGAAAAAGGCAGCAGGAAAACTCAGGGGCATTCTCCAGTGCCCTCCCTGTGGTTTCCAGCATAGGGCCTGGACCCAGGCTGCAGGCTCGCAAAGCAACCACGCACACAAAAATATGGAGGCCGGTGATAAGACACATGCCCAAGCAAGAGTTAAGAAGCCTCTACCTTTCACCTTGGGCTGATCTCTATTTCAACACAAGCTGGCTGACCCTGCTGAAAGGGTTCCCCAGCACAGAGTTGATCTGCAAGGACTGGGAAACGGATTGGGTTTTCTTTTCCTCTTCTATTTTTCTGGTGTTTTTGGTTTTGTTTTAATCCTTTGTCATAAAAGGAAGTGTCTATCAAAACATTCACTGAACATAAGCTAAAGAAATAGAGATTTCAGTGACTACACACAAAAGAATATAGTCTTTGCAAAAATAGTTTGGAAAAGTCATTAGGAAAGAGGAAAAATCTGATTTCCAGAGTTATGACATTATCATATTCAAATGTCCAGTATTTAACAACAGCAAAAGAAAAAAGAAAAAAAAACTCAAATGGCATACAAAAAAATTTAGAAGTTCAGCCCATTCAAAGGAAAATAATTGACAGAAACTATCTCTAAGAATGGCTTCCCAGGAGGCTCAGTGGAAAAGAATCCACCTGCCAATACAGGAGACTTAGGTTCGATCCCTAGGTCAGGAAAATCCCCTGGAGGAAGAAACGGCAACCCACTCCAGTATTGTTGCCTTAAATAGTCCTGTGGACAGAGGAGCCTGGCGGGCTACAGCCCGTGAGAGCTGGACACAAATGAGCACAAGCACTATCCCCAAGAAAGCCCAGACATGAGGCTTATTAAACAAAGTCACTTAAATATGTTCAAAGAGATAAAGGAAGGCATGAACACTTAAAAATAGAAATCAGGAAAGTGACAGATAAACACAAATGAGAATATCAATAAAAGATACAGGATCTATAAAAAGAACCGACTAAAAATTCTGTGGCTGAAGTGAACATTCACTCAAAGGGCTGAACAAGCAGGAGAAAGAACTAGCAAACACAAAGGCAGGACAAATTAAGGCCCTGAGCTCGAGAAGAAGGGAGAGATTGAACAGAGCCAGAGGAGCCTGGGGACACAAACACCTGCCTGAGGGGAGCGTCAGCACGAGAAGAAACAGGGGTGCAGAAAGAGGGTCTGAAAGTGGAATGGCCACAACTCCCCCAGCTGATGAGACATGAGTCTACAAATCCAAAAGCTCAAAAAGTCTCAAGTATGATAAACCCAAAGACACCCGCACCAAGATATATTATAATCACACGACTGAAACAAAGAGACAATCTCGAAAGCAGCAAGAAAGCACTGACTTGTTATACACAAGGGATCCTCAAAAAGATTCACAGTTGATCTCTTATCGGAAACCATAAAGGCAAGAAGACAATGGGAAGACACAATCTATATTGAAAGGGAAAAAAAAACCCTTCAACCAAAAATCCCATATCCAGCAAAAGTGTCCTTCAAAAAAAAGAAGGACAAGGGCTTCCCTGGTGGCTCAGAACCCACCTGCCAATGCAAAAGACATGGGCTCAATCCCTGGTTCAAAAGGATCACACACGCCATGGAACCACTAAGCCCGTGCACCACGACTACTGGGCCGGTGGTCTAGAGCCCAGGAGCTGCAACCACTGTGCTCACACGCCACAACTGCTGAAGCCCACGTGCCCCGGTGCCCGTGGGCGAGGGGAGTCACGCATGAGAACCCCGTGCTCCACGACTACTGGGCCGGTGGTCTAGAGCCCAGGAGCCGCAACCACTGTGCTCACACACCACAACTGCTGACCCCAGAGCCCGTGGACCCCAGAGCCTGTGCACCACAACCAGAGAGCAGCCCCCACTCACTACAACTGGAGAAAAGCCCACAGAGCAATGAAGACCCAGCAGAGCCAAAATAAATAAATGAACTTTTAAACATGAAGGAGACGGACTTTCCTGGTGGTCAAGTGGTTAAGAATTCACTGTGCAATGCAGGAGACATGGGTTCTAGCCCTGGTCAAGGAACTAAGACCCCACGTGCTGCGGAGCAACTAAGCGGATGTGCTGCAATGACTGAGCCCGCGCATCAAGACTCGAGAGTCCATGAGCCACAACAGAAGAGCTCGCATGACGCAATGAAGCTTGCCAAGTGCTGCAGCTAAAATCCACCACAGCCAAACAAAGTAACTTTTTTAAAAAACAAAGGAGAAATTAAATTCCTATATGAACAAGATCTGAAACAGTTCATTATCACTAGACTTGCCCTATAAGAAATGCTGCAGGGAGTCCTTCAGGTTGCAAACAGACACTAGACAGTAACTTGAAACTATATGAAGAAATAAGACCTAAGGTAAATACATAGGTAAAGAGCAGGGAGGGAACACAGCTCCACCCCTCAACAGAAAATTGGATTAAAGATTTATTGAGCATGGCCCTCCCATCAGAACAAGACCCAGTTTCCCCCTCAGTCAGTCACTTCCATCAGGAAGCTTCCATAAACCTCTTTTCCTTCTCCATCAGAGGGCAGACAGACTGAAAACAATCACAGAAAACTAACAAATCTGATCACATGGACCACAGCCTTGTCTAACTCAAGGAAACTATGAGACATGCAGAGTAGGGCCACCCAAGACGGGCGGGTCATGGTGGAGAGTTCTGACAAAACGTAGTCCACTGAAGAAGGGAATGGCAAACCACTTCAGTATTCCTGCCTTGAGAACCCCATGAACAGTATGAAAAGGCAAAAAGATAGGACACTGAAAGAAGAACTCCCCAGGTCGGTAGGTGCCCAATATGCTACTGGAGATCAGTGGAGAAATAACTCCAGGAAGAATGAACGGATGGAGCCAAAGCAAAAACACCACCCAGTTGTGGACGTGACTGGTGATGGAAGCAAGGTCCAATGCCATAGAGAGCAATACTGTATAGGAATGCGGAATGTTAGGTCCATCAATCAAGGCAAATTGGAAGTGGTCAAACAGGAGATGGCAAGAGTGAACATCAATATTTTAGGAACCAGCAAACTAAAATGGACTGGAATGGGTGAATTTAACTCAGATGACCATTGTATCTACTATTGTGGCCAAGAATCCCTTAGAAGAAATAGAGTAGCCCTCATGGTCAACAAAAGAGTCCGAAATGCAGTACTTGGATGCAATCTCTAAAACGACAGAATGATCTCTGTTTGTTTCCAAGGCAAACCATTCAATATCACAGTAACACAAGTCTATGCCCCAACCAGTAATGCTGAAGAAGCTGAAGTTGAACGGTTCTATGAAGACCTACAAGACCTTCTAGAACTAACATCCAAAAAAGATGTGCTTTTCATTATAGGGGCTGGAATGCAAAAGTAGGAAGTCAAGAAACACCTGGAGTAACAGGCAAATTTGGCCTTGGAGTACAGAATGAAGCAGGGCAAAGGCTAATAGAGTTTTGCCAAGAGAACACACTGGTCATAGCAAATACCCTCTTCCAACAACACAAGAGAAGACTCTACACATGGACATCACCAGATGGTCAACACTGAAATCAGACTGATTCTATTCTTTGCAGACAAAGATGGAGAAGCTCTGTAACGTCAGTAAAAACAAGACTGGGAGCTGACTGTGGCTCAGATCATGAACTCCTTATTGCCAAATTCAGACTTAAATTGAAGAAAGTAGGGAAAACCACTAGGCCATTCAGGTATGACCTAAATCAAATCCCTTATGATTATACAGTGGAAGTGAGAAATAGATTTAAGGGACTAGATCTGGTAGATAGAGTGCCTGATGAACTATCAACGGAGGTTCATGACATTGTACAGGGGACAGGGATCAAGACCATCCCCATGGAAAAGAAATGCAAAAAGCAAAATGGCTGTCTGGGGAGGCCTTACAAATAGCTGTGAAAAGAAGAGAAGAAAAAAGCAAAGGAGAAAAGGAAAGATATACCCATCTGAATGCAGAGTTCCAGAGAATAGCAAGAAGAGATAAGAAAGCCTTCCTCAGTGATCAATGCAAAGAAATAGAGGAAAACAATAGGATGGGAATGACTAGAGATCTCAAGAAAATTACAGATACCGAGGGAACATTTCCTGCAAAGATGGGCTCAATAAAGGACAGAAATGCTAAGGACCTAACAGAGGCAGAAGAGATTAAGAAGAGGTGGCAACAATACACAGAAGAACTGCACAAAAAAGATCTTCATGACCTGGACAGCCATGCTGGTGTTGTCACCCACCTAGAGCCAGACATCCTGGAATGTGAAGTCAAGTGTGCTTCAGGAAGCATTACTACAAACAAGGCTAGTGGAGGTGATGGAATTCCAGCTGAGTTGTTTCAAATCCTGAAGGTTATGCTGTTAAAGTGCTGTACTCAGTATGTCAGCAAATTTGGAAACTCAGCAGTAGCCACAGGACCAGAAAAGGTGAGTTTTCATTCCAATCCCAAAGAAGGGCAATGCCAAAGAATGTTCCAACTACCATACAATTGTGCTCATTTCACATGCTAGTAAGGTTATGTTCAAAATCCTTCAAGCTGGGCTTCAGCAGTGTGTGAACCAAGACCTTCCAGATGTACAAGCTGGGTTTATAAAAGGCAGAGGAACGAGAGATCCTTGGATTGGACTGGATCCAACATTCATTGGATCACAGAGATAGCAAGGGAATTCCAGAAAAACATTGACTTCTGCTTCATTGACTATTCTAAACCCTTTGACTGTGTGGATCACAACAAACTGTGGAAAATTCTTAATAGAAGTACCAGACCACCCTACCTGTCTCCTAAGAAACTTGTATGGGAGTCAAGAAGCAACAGTTAGAACGTTATAGGGAACAACAGACTGGTTCAAAATTGGGAAAGGAGTATGACAAGACTATAAACTGTCATCCTGTTTATTTAACTTATATGCAGAGTACATCATGCGAAAAGCTGGGCTGGATGAATCACAAGCTGGAATCAAAATTGCTGGGAGAAATATCAACAAACTCAGATATGCAGATGACACCACTCTAATGGCAGAAGGTGGAGAGCAACTAAAGAGACTCTTGATGAGGGTAAAAGAGGAGAGTCATAAAGCTGGCTTCAAACTCAATGTTCATAAAACTATGATCATGGCATCTGGTCCCATCACTTCATGGTAAATAGACAAGGAAAAAGCATAAGCAGTTGACAGATTTTCTTTTCTTGGGGCCCAAAATCACTGCTGATGGTAACTGCAGCCATGAAATTAAAAGATGCTTGCTCCTTGGAAGAAAAGCTATGGCAAACCTAGTCAGTGCATTAAAAAGCAAAGACATCACTCTGCTAACAAAGGTCCATCTCATCAAAGCTATGGTTTTCCCAGAAGTCATGTAGAGATGTGAGAGTTGGACCCTAAAGAAGGCTGAGTGCCGAAAAATAAATGCTTTCAAATTGTAGTGCTGGAGAAGGCTCTTCAAAGTCCCTTGGACTGCAAGGAGATCCAACCAGTCAATCCTAAAGGAAATCAATCCTAAATATTCATTGGAAGGACTGATGCTGAAATTGAAGCTCCAATCCTCTGGCCATCTGATGAGAAGAGCCAACCTATTAGAAAATACCCTGACGCTGGGAAAGCTTTAAGGCAAAAGGAGAAGAGTACATCAGAGGATGAGATAGTTAGACAGCATCACTGATTCAGTGGATATGAGTTTTGGCAAACTTGGGGAAATAGTGGAGGACAGGGGAGCCTGACGTATTGCAGTCCATGGGGTCGCAATGGGTCAGACACAACTTAGTGACTGAACAACAGATACAAACGACTAAAACAAGAAATGAAAGTGGGAACTGACTGCAAAAATTAAAAGGAGTGAAAGGAAGCATTATAAACAACTGTGTGCCAACAACTCAGGTAACCTAGAAGAAACGTACAAATTCCTAGAAACACACAAATTGCTTAAACTGAGTCAAGAATAAATAGAAAATCTCAAAAGACCTATCACAAGAAAGATGTTGATGTCAGTAATCAAAAACCTCCCACACAGAAGTCCAGGACCAGACAAATTTACGGGTGAATTCTACCAAACAGTAAAAGAATTAATCCCAATCCTTCCCAAACTCTTCCCAAAAATGAAAGAGAAGGCCACACTTTCTAACTTCTTGTACGAGACTAGATAACTCTGACACCAAAGCCAGATAACAACATCAGAAAAAAAGATACAAGCCAATATTCCTTAAGAATATAGAGGCAAAATCCTTAACAAAATACTATTAACACTCAATAGTAAGCCAAACCCAACATCACAGTCCAAGAATTACACACCATGATCAAATTGATTTATATCAGAAATGCAAGGCTGGTTCAACTTGAGAAAAAATTTTCTATATAATACATTGCATTAATTGAAAAAAAGGGAAAACACATGTAATCATCTGAACTGATGCAGAAAAGGCATCTGAAAAAACCCAAAGCCTTTTATATTAAAAACTCTCAAAAAGTAAGAAATAGGTGAACACTTCCATTAGCTATTAGTTCTAATAGTTACAGCTATTATTAATTCTAAGGATATTAAAACTAATGAACTCAGCAAAATTGCAGGGTACAGGGCCAACACTCAAATACCAGCTCCACTTCCACACACCAGCAATGAGCAATCCAAAAATAAACTTAAGAAAGCAATTTCATTTACAATAGCATATAAAAGAATAAAATAGTAAGTAATAAATTTAACAAGAATATGAAAGAATTATACTCTGAAAACTATAAAACATTGGTGAAATTTAAGTGAACTCAATAAATGGAAAAGCACCTGATGTGCATGGTTACAAAGAATTAATATTGTTAAGATGTCAATGTGTGCAGGCGTGCTAAGTCATTTCAGCTGTGTTTGACTTTGCAACCCTATGGACTGTAGCCTGCCAGGCTCCTCTGCCCATTGGATTCTTCTGGCAAGAATACTAGACTGGATTGCCATGCCCTTCTCCAGGGGATCTTCCTGACCCAGGGATGGAGCTCACATCTCTAACGTCTCTTGCATTGGCAGGCGGGTTCTTTACCTCTAGCACCACCTGGGAAGCCCTAAGATGTCAGCACTAACAGTTTAATGAAAATGAACGTGAAAGTCGCTCAGTCACGTCCAGCTTTTTGTGACCGCATGAACCATACAGTCCATGAAATTCTCCAGACCAGAATACTAGAGTGGGTAACTGTTCCCTTCTCCGGGAATCTTCCCAACCCAGGTCTCCCTCATTGCAGGCGGATTCTTTACCAATTGAGCCACCAGGGAAGCCCAAGAATACTGGAGTGGGTAGTCTTATCTCTTCTCCAGTGGATCTTCCTGACCCAGGCATAGAACCAGGGCCTCCTGCATTGTAGGCAGATTCTTTACCAGCTTAGCTACCATGGAACAGTTTAATAGTATCCTCTTAAACTTCACGTCCATTAGAACTTTAGAATGCTGCCTAACTTGGAAAGACGTAATTGTTACAATGAAGTCACAATGGATCAGGGTGTGTCCTACATCCAACATGACTGGTGTCCTTACAAGAGGGAGAAATGGACAAAAAGACACAGGGGGAGGACAGTCATGTGAAGAGGGAGAGAGACTTAAGCCAAGCCAAGGACATCAAGGGTTTCCAGTCAACACCAGGAGGTAAGAGATGACATGGAACAGATTCTTCCTAAGATGCATCAGACTCATCATGGCCCTGAGAAGCCTTTCACTTGTCTGTTAGGCCACCCCAGTCTGTGGTACTTTGTTACAGCAGCATTCAGTCCAGTGCAGTTCACTCGCTCAGTCGTGTCCGTCTCTTTGCAACCCCATGAACCGCAGCACGCCAGGCCTCCCTGTCCATCACCAACTCCCGGAGTCCACCCAAACCCATGTCCATCGAGTCGGCGATGCCATCCCACCATCTCATCCTCTGTCGTCCCATTCTCCTTCTGCCCTCAATCTTTCCCAGCATCAGGGTCTTTTCAAATGAGTCAGCTCTTCACATCAGGTGGCCAAAGGATTGGAGTTTCAGCTTCAGCGTGAGTCCTTCCAATGAACACCCAGGACTGATCTCCTTTAGGATGGACTGGTTAGATCTCCTTGCAGTCCAAGGAACTCTCAAGAGTCTTCTCCAACACCACAGTTCAAAAGCATCCATTCTTCAGTGCTCAGCTTACTTTATAGTTCAACTCTCATATCCATACATAACCACTGGAAAAACCATAGCCTTGACTAGACGGACCTTTGTTGACAACGTAATGTGTCTGCTTTTTAATATGCTGCCTAGGTTGGTCATAACTTTCCTTCCAAGGAGTAAGCGTCTTTTAATTTCAGGGCTGCAATCACCATCTGCAGTGATTTGGGAGCCCAGAAAAATAAAGTCAGCCACTGTTTCCCCATGTATTTGCCATGAAGTGATGGGACTGGATGCCATGATCTCAGTTTTCTGAATGTTGAGCTTTAAGCCAACTTTTTCACTCTCCTCTTTCATCAAGAGGCTCTTTACTTCTTCTTCACTTTCTGCCACAAGGGTGGTGTCATCTGCATATCTGAGGTTATTGATATTTCTCCCAGCAATCTTGATTCCAGCTTGTGCTTCTTCCAGCCCAGAGTTTCTCATGATGTACTCTGCATACAAGTTAAATAAGCAGGGTGACAAGATACAGCCTTGACGTACTCCTTTTCCTATTTGGAACCAGTCTGTTGTTCCATGTCCAGTTCTAACTGTTGCTTCCTGACCTGCACACAGGTTTCTCAAGAGACAGGTCAGGTGGTCTGGTATTCCCATCTCTTTTAGAATTTTCCACAGTTTATTGTGACCTACACAGTCAAAGGCTTTGGCATAGTCAATAAAGCAGAAGTAGATGTTTTTCTGGAACTCTGGTGCTTTTTTGATGATCCAACAGATGTTGGCAATTTGATCTCTGGTTCCTCTGCCTTTTCTAAATCCAGCTTGAACATCTGGAAGTTCACAGTTCACATACTGTTGAAGCCTAGCTTGGTGAATTTTAAGCATTACTTTGCTAGTGTGTGAGATAAGTGCAACTGTGCGGTAGTTTGAAACATTCTTTGGCATTGTCTTTCTTTGGGATTGGAATGAAAACTGACCTTTTCCAGTCCTGTGGCCACTGCTGAGTTTTCCAAATTTGCAGGCACACAGGCATATAAACCTATATATGTGTGGCCAACTGATGCTGGGCAAAGGGAGAAAAACTATCCAATGGAGAAAGAACAGTCCCTTCAACAAATGGCACTGGGATAGCTGGATGTCCACCTGCAAAAGGATGAAGTGCCACCCCTACCTCACACCATATATAAAATTAATTCATAATGGACCAAGGATCAAGACCATGAAATACTTAAAAGAAAACACAGGGATAAATCTTCATGATCTTTTAATTGGAAATAGATTAGATGTGACACTAAAGGCATGAGCAACAAAAGAAAAAATAAGTTGGACTTTGAAATTAAAAACTTTTTATATTAAAGGACATTACAAAGAAGTTACCAAACAAAACACAAAATAGCCTGCAAATGATATATGAGTAGGAACTTATATATAGAATATATAAAGAACTCTTACAATAATTTTTTAAAAACAGCATTAAAAATGGGCCAAAGAATCTAAATAGACATTCCTCTGAATAAGATATATAAATGTCTGAGTAGTGCGTTAAAAGATGCTCAACATCATTACTTAGCACAGAAACGCAACTCAAAACCACAGTGAAATACCATTTCACACCTGAATGGTTTTTTCCAAAAACAGGATGGCTATTTAAAAAAACAAAATGGGACAGAAAAGGATAAATGTTGGTGAGAAGTGGAGACACTGGAACCCTCATACATTGCTGGTAAAAATGTAAAATGGTGCAGCTGCTATAGAATACAGCATGAGAACTGCATGCTCACAATATTAAAAATAGAATTCCCATGTGATCTAGCAATTTCACTACTGGTACCTGCAGCAAGAGAACTGAAAGCAGAGTCTGGAAGAGATGTTTGCACACCCGTGTTCACAGCAGCAATAATCACAACAGCCAAAAGGTGGAGGTAACCAGATGTCTGCAACAGGTGGACGAATAAACAAAACGGGGTCTAAACACGCAATGGACTGTGCTTCTGCCTTTAAAGGGAGAGGGTTCTGACACCTGCCTCAACATGGATGACCCTTGACGACATCATGCCCAGTGAGGTGAGCCACTCAGGAGCGAGCAGGTCCTGTCTGTGTGACCCCACTCACACACGGTCCCTGGGGCAGTCAGGGTCATAGGGACACCACGTGGAACGGGGCTGCCAGGGCTGGGGAGAGGCTGGGAGCTCTTGTCATGGGGACGGCGTTTCTGTGCAGAAAGGTGACAAGTTCTGCAAAGCCATGGTGGTGGCAGCTGTCAGCACTGAATCAGTGCCGCTGAACTCACACGTAGAATAGTTACAATGGCAAAGCTTGTGAGATATATACTTTACCACGGTAAAAGGGCGATTTTAAAATGTGAAGAATGTTATGAATAGAATAGAAAAGCCCCAGCTAAAAGGCTGGAAACGGCACACCACACAGCCCCAAAGCACGACCCAGACTTCTGACCCTTCTGCGAGGGCGAAGCAGCTGTGAGACAGAGAAGTCTGGCCCACCTCGCCTCACCCGAGTGAATAAGCCTAACCCAGACATGGAGACAAGGTGGCAGCACGTGCCCCTGAGGTCACGGGGACAGCGCCCCTACCAAGAGGGACGCAAGCTCTGCCCTGAACCCAATCGTGAGGATGACCAGATGCACCAAATTCAGGGACACCTAGAAAACCCCAGGCTCAGACCCCTCGGCACCACCCGTGGCACGAGAGGACGCCCGGCGCCAGTGGCCATTCTACAGACGGAGGGACACCGGGAGGCACAGTGCCCGCAGGGCAGGCCCCGTGACCTAGCCTGAGATGCTCGGTAGTCAGCCCTCAAGGACACACCCGGCCTCCACGTCAGACGCAGGGCACGGTCAGCTCGCCATCGTCGGGGAGGAGAATGCTCTTGTCCTCAGGAGACGAGGTCCTCGAAGATGTGGATGAGAGAACAGTACCTGCAAGGACCTCACAGGACCAGCAGTCACACGGCGGTCAACACAGGGGTACAGGAAGACGACCCCAGGGAGATGACCTCATCTGCTGCTGAGTCACTTCAGTCGTGTCCGACTCTGTGCGACCCAATAGAGGGCAGCCCACCAGGCTCCCCCGTCCCTGGGATTCTCCAGGAAAGAACACTGGAGTGGGTTGCCATTTCCTTCTCCAATGCATGAAAGTGAAAAGTGAAGTCGCTCAGTCGTGTCTGACTCTTAGCGACCCCATGGACTACAGCCCACCAGGCTCCTCCGTCCATGGGATTTTCCAGGCAAGAGTACTGGAGTGGGGTGCCATTGCCTTCTCCAATGACCCCATCATGTGGCCCCAAAGGAATGGTTGCTGGGAGCGGCCGGAATCAGAGCCACAAGCCAGGGAGAAGCTGGACGCCGGAACTCAGCAGCAGGGCTGGGCCGGGGCGTGGAGGAGCTAAGCACTGCAGAGCCCAGAGGAAGAGCAGAAACCTCCAGAGTGCCTGAGGCCACCCCGGAAGCCAAGAACAGACCTCAGCCCTCCCTGAACTCAGCACCAGTGATGCAGCCAGGCAGAGGGTGGACACGCTGGGAGCGGGCACCTGGCCTCGGCCTGAGCGGGGTCAGCGCGGCCTCCCACTGGGGCCTCTGCAGACAGCCACCTCCCCACCCGGGCACCACTGCACACGGTGGCTAGAGTAGCAGAGCCAAGGACGAGTCAGCCGTGAATTGGTGTAACAGAGACAAGAGCTCACCTCCAGCTGGGAGGAAAGGCACTGCTTGGAGCGACCCCACGAGGACCCCCCGGAAAGGCCCTCCCCACACACCGCCCTCTCCCCAGAGCGCTTCCCTGGAGGGGCGCCTCGCCCTGCCCTGAGCCTGCAGCCAGGCTGGATGGCCGGTCAACAAGATGCAGTGGAACATGCTCTGATTTGCTCTGAGACATGAGATGGAGTTCAACACCACTGTGATTTGTGATACTATTTACATAATTAAACATACCGACAGGGGTCTGGGAGGTAGGGTATGGCTAATGGAGTTACAGAGCTGCTAAAAATAGCAGGCAGCTTCTGGCCGGAGGGGACATGGGGTGGCATCTGCTGACGGGCACTGACGGCCACAGGAAGACCTGTCAACTCACCCAGGGTCTCCTCTCTTTAGCTGTGCCTTTTAATCAAGATTTTAAAGTTCCCAACAGACATGGAGCAGCAGCTGCTGGCAGCCTGTTTTACAGACGACAAACTTAAGGGTACAACAGGGCCACACGGGGCTTGTGGAAGAGGTCAGCTCATCCTGAGCTCTAGCTCAGAAACCTGCCGACAGCCTGCCGCCCCCATAAGGCCTGACGGGGGGTCCACCCAAGCCAGCTTGGAAGTCGGCATACAGCTCTGGCTGGATCTGTTGACACCACATACTTTCTTTCTCCTCCAACTCTTCCACCTCTTGTAAGTCTGAACACTTGCCAACATGTAAAGGTTCCCATAAACCCCCACACCCAGCTCGGCACCCCCGGAGCAGGCAGCGTGGGGGCCGTGTGAGCTCTGGGAGCCCAGTCCTCCCGGCCAGCTGTCCTCTAAGCCCCCTCAGAACAGGCTCGGGTTTCTGGCCCGTGCCACCGCGTGGAGTCCCCGCAGGACGCCCTGTGTTCGGTGAGCCCCACGCTTCCCACCCGGTCCTGGAGATGCCCCTCCAGGCCATGGGCGAGGGTGGTGACAGGGTCTGCGTGTCGGGAACACCATGGCCCTGGTCTGTCGGGCCCCCAGAGTCAGGAGTCTTCCCAGAGGAGCCCGGCTCCTCCTCACCCCACGGTCTCTCTCCCCAACCGTCTCCAGACGGGGCACAGCTTTTCTTTCTGCAGGCAGTGTCCCCAGGTACAACTGCCATTTAATGGAGGAAATCGTAAGTACTGTCTGATTTTTTTTAAGGATTCTTACCCAAGAGGAAATAAGCAGGAGGAACAGGTAGAAGCGTGTGGCCACTGGCCAGCGTGCAGGCGTACGAGGGCACAACCCAAACCCGTGGGATGCCGTCCGGCCTCCCCTGACAGGACACGCGAGGTCTCCAGGCCCAGGTCCACAAGGGGCTGTGATCAGCTGAACCCAGGAGGCGGACGGGAGGAGGCCGCACCTAGTGAGCGCCTGCTGCATGCCCCGCTCCTGCCTCCCAGGCCCCGCCCGTCCCCACCGCCCGCTTCCCCCGACCCCAGAGCAGCAAGGCCCCCATCCTCCCACCAGAAAGCTGCCTGCTGGCCCCTTCGTGTCCCCCGCCCAGCTCACAGGCCCCCGCTCCACGTTCCAGCACACCCGTGGCCCCGCGGCGGGAGGAAAACGCCCTATGACTGTGCCGAGGTGACCGAGGTGACGGCTGCAGGAGAACACAAACGCAGGAAAGGCATGGAGTTCACGAGTCGTGTGCTCACATGAATCCCACCTCAGAGGATGGAGCAGCGCCCCGGGCCCCCGCCCTCCCACCCCTGCTTTCTTCCTCCCGACACCCACCGCCTGCTGTGCGCTCCCCACTGTGTAACACACAGAACACAGGGCCAGCACTGTACTCCGGGGACAGGGCAGCAAACCCGTGTGCTCCCCACAGCCGCAGCCTCGGGGCCGCCCAGCCTGTGTGGGCCTAACAGAGCAGAGGGCCCTGGGTTCACGAAAGAGCTGTGACCCAAAGGAACTGGGTGCAACACAACACCCAGGGCCCCCCACCTCTGCCCGGGCCCCCTGAGGAGGAGTGGGTAAAGAGCAGCTGCCCGACCTGCACCAGGATGCCAGCCGGCTGGCCCCCAGCACCCAGGGCCCCTGGCAGGGCTTCTGTAGGCAAGCAAGGCGCGTGTTAGTGGTGCGCACCTTCCCCAAGAGCAGGAGTATCTGACAGAAGAAGCCTACAGCCTTCAGCCCCGTCCGCCTGCCCGGGACTCCAGCCCACAGAGCAGCTCAGGGAGGCTGAGGATCCCGGCCACACCGGGGTGTCACCTGGGGCCCGGCCCACCGCAGGGCTCTGGGTGGTGACCCCTGGAGCCTCGCAGAGCAGGGCCGAGTGTGTCCCTGCCCCACGGGCGGGGCGTCCAGCCCTGGACCGGAGCAGGAGGGGCTGGCCGGGGAGCCTGCAGCAGGCAGCACCTGAGCAGGTCACAGCATGAGCCCCCAGGGTGCTGCGTGCACACCTCACACATTTAATGAGAAGAATCTCTCACACAGAGTTTACAAGTAAAAAGAACGACTGCTACTCTTTTCTTAGACTAATGGAATGTTCCATTTTTTCCCCCAAGTCATACAAATATATCTGCATTTAATGAGACAGTTGTGCCTACCTGTCAGGCCTAAATAATCAGGCTGCCAAAAAGAGAGCTACAGTGACTCAAATACAGATACACTGCAGAATCCCTGGGGAGCCTGGTGCAACTACAAGATTTCAAGGAATGTGTAAGACACTTCCTGAGGCCACGTGTGAGGCCCAGCCCCAGAGATGACCCCACCCAGCACAGCCAGCCCAGAGCCAGGACACACGCGAGGGGCTTCCAGACACAGGCGGTGGCTCAGGTCCTCGGACAGGCCTGCCCTTCACTGGGCCCCAGGCCCCCAGGGGGCCAGGCTGTGCCAGGTGGGCTGGGAAGCAGCTCTGCACAGTCCAATATTGCACAGCGCCTCCTGCCAGGGTCCTTCCACCACGTGCCAGCTGGAGCGGACCGTACGGGACTGGAGTCTCCCATGCCCTCCCCTCCTGGATGTCTGCTGGTCCCTCTGCGCCTGATGTCCACCCCGTGCTCACCCTGGTTCCAAGAGCATTACTCTCCGCCTCCCGAGGCTCCTTCCTCCCCGCAGACTTCCTCCCCAGACACCAGAAGACAACCACCCCTCAGACACAGGGACAGGCTGCAGCCTTGCCTCCTCCTGGTGGCCACACCCCTGTTCACTGGGAGCTCCTTACTCAGGGCCCTTCCAAGAGACAGCTTGCAAGCTGCCTGCCTTTAGTTTAGCTTCAGTTCAGTCGCGCAGTCATGTTTGACTCTTTGCGACCCCATGGACTGCAGCACGCCAGGCCTCCCTGTCCATCACCAACTCCTGGAGTTTACTCAAACTCATGTCCATTGAGTTGGTGATGCCATGCAACCATCTCATCCTCTGTCATCCCCTTCTCCTCCTGCCCTCAATCTTTCCCAGAATCAGGCTCTTTTCAAATGAATCAGTTCTTCGCATCAGGTGGCTAAAGGATTGGAGTTTCAGCTTCAGCATCAGTCCTTCCAACGAACACCCAGGACTGATTTCCTCTAGGATGAACTGGTTGGATCTCCTTGCTATCCAAGGGACTCTCAAGAGTCTTCTCCAACACCACAGTTCAAAAGCATCCATTCTTCGGTGCTCAGCTTTCTTTATAGTCCAACTCTCACATCCATACGTGACCACTGGAAAAACCATAGCCTTGACTAGACGGACCTTTGTCGAAAAGTAATGTGTCTGCTTTTTAATATGCTGCCTAGGTTGGTCATAGCTTTTCTTCCAAGGAGCAAGCATCTTTTAATTTCATGGCTGCAGTCACCATCTGCAGTAATTTTGGAGCCCCCAAAATAAAGTCTGTCACTGCTTCCATTGTTTCCCCATCTATTTGCCATGAAGTAATGGGACCAGATGCCACGATCTTAGTTTTTTGAATGTCGAGTTTTAAGCCAGCTTTTTCACTCTCCTCTTTCACTTTCATCGAGAGGCTCATTAGTAGTTCTTTAGTCCCTTTAGTCCTTTAGTTCGCTGCGGTGGCTAAAGACCAAATTTATGTGGAGGAAGGCAGTCCCTCAGGGGAAACCTGGGCCCAGTAGCAGTAACACAGGCGCAAGCAATTGCCCCTGATCCCAGTCAGGGTCAGCACGCAGGCTTCTACTTGGCGGACGGGCCGCTCGGAGCAGCTCGCTGTGCAGAGGAGCCGCCAGTAAGAACGTTCCTGGACAGGCAGGTCTCTCGCCCCACTCCCTCCCCTGCCAGCACCAGCTCCTGGAAAGGAGCTCAGCCCAAACAGGGCTGCCAGGGTGTCCCGGTCCAATGGGCACGGGGTCTGAGTGCTTGCTATGGCTGAGCACGGGCGCAGGGGCTGAAGGGGACATGGAGCGGGCCTGACCCCAAGCCTGGAGAAGGCAGCGTGCCCTTAGTACGGGGGGCACTGATGCCTGTCTCCATCCACCTGAAAACGGAGATTGAAGCCCAGGGCCGCTGGGAACTCTCAGCCCAGGGAAGGTGCCCCTGCAGAGGGCCCAGCCGCTCCACCGAGTCTCTCGATGCCCCAGGTCTGGGGTGGCTGGGCTCAGGTGCACGCTGGAGAGCCACAGCCTACGGAGGCGAGAACCAAGCCTGCAGCTCGACTCCTCACTCACAGGGAAGGTGGCACAGGAAACAGGAAGGCTCTGGGCAGGGTGCCCGTCTGCCAGAGAGGGAGGAGAGGCAGGGGAGCGGCAGGAGCTGCTGGTCTCCATTCGAGAGAAGGCCAGGCCTGATTAGGCCGAGGCACCTGAGCTCTGTGGCGTTTACCCGGGACCCACCCGGTGGCCCATGAGCTGGAGGCACTCCACAGCTGAGCAGGGGCCGCGGCCTCCGGGTACACGTCTGCAGACCCCGCCTTGTCAGCCTTGGTGAGAGGGCAGCAAAGCGCCCGTACCCTCAGCAGGGAAGTCCAGTTCAGAGGCCAACTGGAGGCCCCTGACACCCGATAGCCAGTCACTCCGGGAAGGTCTTGTCACCAACACTGGCTGACTTCTCTGGGCCTTGGAAAACTCCGGGGTGGCCAACACCCGTGCATCCACCTGGCAACCACAGCAAAGCCAAGGAGATGCCGCCCATGGTGCCAGGCTGGCAGAGGCACTTGCCGAGGGAAGAGCCACCTCATCCGCACCTGGCTGCCAGCAGGGAAGACCCCCAGGGAGGGGGCTGCAGGCTTCTCACCGGCCGGGAGAGCAGCAACTCTCCTGCTCTAGGAGTAAGTGGCTGGGGATGGGAGCTTCCCACCCGGTCCCATTGCTGCTGCCCGATGGCCGCCAGAGCCTCCTGGAGAAAACGTGGCAGAGAGAGGCCCCCTGCCCAGGCAGCTCCATGGAGGGGCTGGGGGGCAGGTGGTGCCCATCCCGCTGGACAGACCCTCCCCCCTGCCCCACCCACTGGGGCGGACACAGGCGGAGGCCTCGCTCTGCAGGCGCAGGTGCGGGGCGGGAGCCAGGTAGGGCGCAGCCTCCTGAGGTCCCGTCCCCCGCCTGCAACTCCCCAGCCGCCCCCCTGGCCAGCAGGGTCCAGGACTGCCCCCTCGTGGGCCCAGCACATGGGACAAGAGAGGCTGCGGGACACAGCCTGGTTCCCAAGGGTACCGGACACTAGTGTGGCACCACCCACAGCCACCGCCCACCTTGGTGAGGGGGTGAGCAGCAGGAGGGTGGCCGGGTTCTCCCCATCTTCCCAGACCCACGTAGGCAGGGCCGCCCGGACTCCCGGCCCCTCGAACACAGGCAGGGCACCGGCAGGAACCAGGGACCCGTCTGGGCCGGACTCTGCCGTGAACTCTCTAAGATGGAAACCCCTCTGCAGACCCACAAAGGAGAGAGCGTCATGAGGCATGAGGGGGTCTCTGGGTTGGGCAGGGTAGTAGGGGCTGCAAGGAGGCAGGACTTGAGTGTGTACCCATCCCCCCACCCCCCGAGCTGACATGAGGGAAACATTCTGTCAGCCCAAGGAGCCAAGCACCCAAGCCCGTTCTATGCATGATCTCAAGACTCCACGGACAACCTAGGGGCCTCCCGGGCACGATCACCGCCCCCGAAGAGAAGGGCCTACAAGAGCCAAGTGGCGACCAAGGAGAACAGCCAGGATGTAGGGCTCATCCCAGGAGTCTGGCTCCCGAACCCAGGCTAGGCCACAGCCTCCAACACCAGCTGCCGGACACCACCAGAAGTTTCAGTTCTCCACCCTGCAGTCCTAGAGACCCCACAAGTCTCATCCAGAGGACACCCGGCCCTCAGACGCCTGACTGGGCACGTGCACTGCAGTGCCCACGCTCCCAGGGGAGAACCGCCCGACCACCTGGCCCACCCCGCCACCTGGAGGAAGCACGGTGCACCAGGCCGCCCCCTCACACCCGCCCCCAGCCCTCACGGATGCTGGGACCCAGGACAGCCCGCCTGCCTTGAGGCACGAGGGCCGCCAGGAGGCTGCACAAGCCCCCGGCCCCACTGGTGGCTGCAACTCGCCTGCCCGCCCTCTGCCCCGCACACCTGTGCACTGCTGCTCGGGCTCCCTGCTCGCCAGTCGTCCGTCCAGGCCATCATGGCCTCTCAGCAGGACTCCAGCAGTCTCCTGTTGACCCACACAGAACCTTCTGGAAACCATCCCGGGCACGACAGCATCAGGCTGCGTGCCTCCATGCCCACGAGCCCCTCCACGCGCTGCCGTCTTCCCAGGCGTGGCCCCAGCTCCCCAGCTCACTGAGCCTCCAGCCCCAGGGCCCCGGGTGTCACCCGACCACAGCTTAGGTCTGCTCCCCAGAGAAGGCCTTGCGGGCCTCCGTCTAACGGGGTCCTGCTCCTCCTCTCAGCTCCCGGCCCTCGGGCACCTCAAGCTTTCCTGCCTGTGGTCTGTTGCACGTGTACCCTCCGGGGTCTGTCGCGCTCGGCGTGGCCCACAGCCCCCGGCGGAACAGGACAGGGTGGGAGGCGGGTGGAGCTGGCAGAAAGGGGGGTGCAGAAGGAGAGTTTAAAGGCCAGGCAGTAGCTTCCTGCCAAGGAACCCACGGGGCAAACGTGAAGAGAGTCACCAGATTTGGTGAGTCTGAGATCACAGTGCCAATGGCTGTGAAAACCAGACTGCACAGAGTGTGAGAAGCCAGCTCGGATCTGCACACGCCACGGCCGGGGCCAGGCCGAGGGGCAGGGTGGCTTTACGCAGCAGCTGCCAGGCAGGCAGCTCCTGAGGGCTAGGGAAGACGGGGCGGGGGGTGGGCAGGGGCAGTGGGGGGCGGGGAGGGCAGACAGGACCGAGTCAGTGGGTGTGGATAGGCTGGCACAGCGCCCCGTGGGGTGAACGTGGGCCCCTGAAACAGAGCCAGCAGACGCAGGAGCCAGAGCAGGGACGGAGCTCAGCACCTGCACCCGTACTCCAGCCCAGTAGGACCTCGCCCAGGGGTTGGGGGCCAGGCACAGAGGACGGGGCAGCGGGGCAGAGCAGACAGGAAGACGAGGGGAGGCAAGTGAGAGCCTCTGGGGCTTTCGGGGGCAGGCTCCCCCCACCCCTGTTCTGCAGGAGCTCCTCTCAGAGGTATGCAGATAACAGTCCCGACCGCATTCCTGAGCTGCTTACAGATGCTGGAAGCACCAGCAAGGAGCCTGAAAGACGGGGTGTTCACGCCTTGTGGCTCCACCTGTGAGCTCCCCGTCGGCAAAGAGCTGTGCACCAGCTGAGCAAAGCCTCTGAGGCTCCCCACCCCCACCCAACCTGGCCTTTAAAGAGGCTCTCCTGAAACCCTCCCAGGAGCTGCGGGTGCGGAGAAGTTGAGCCACTGTCTCCGTGCTCCGTCCTCCCTGCAATAAGCCTTTCTCTGCTCCCAACTCCAACTTCCCATCTGTTCCACCTCACTGTGCTTCAGATACATGAAGGTGGGGTCGGGAACACGCACGCGGGGGGACCACGCATCCACACGCAGCAGCTCACTGCGGCGGCCCTGCACGCAAAGCAGGCCCTCAGAAGCAGGTCACAGACATGATTACTTTCCTCGTCATTAGTTTTATGAACTTTGCCCAATAACGAGCTCAATCATTCTCTCATGCAGAAGAGGACTAAACAGCCACGCTGCAGAAGCCACAGCAAGGAGCACGCTGAATGCCCGCGACACTCAGCACCCTGGACAGGGACCCTCCAGCCGGCGACAGGAGCAGGGTCGGGGCCCTGGGGGTCAGGAGGCAGGGAGAAGGGCCCCGCCAGGACCCCGGGAAGGAAAGAAACCCTCTGCCCAGCTCAGGTTCTGCTGCCATCCTTCCCCTCCTACCTAAACTCTCAACACACCGTTCTGACACCACCTCCACTGAAGCAGCTGCGAGCACAGGACCAACCGCAGGTGAGGCTGCGGCCTCGCTCCCCTCGCAGGAGCTCCAACGGAGCGCTGATGGCGCCTCTCTGTGTCTGCTCAGGCCAAGCCACTGCCTGACCTCCAGCTGAAGCCCAGGCACCCGGAGGTGCAGGAGGCGACAGCCACACAGCCTCTCAGAGGCGCTTCTCCTGGTCGGCGCCCCTGATGCTGTGGAAGCCCCAGGCCGGCCCCCACGCCCCCAGCACTGCACATCCCAGGTAGGGCAGGACTGGCTACCCTGGGCCCTGCACCCAGACCGTCTGGACCACAGCAGGGAAAGCAGCCGCCAGAATCCCACCTAGGGACACGCAACAGGAAGCAGTAAGCTCCCAAAGGGAGCGGGGCCTCCGGCTGCACTAGGAAGTGGACCGTGACGAGTGCAGAGCGGGGCCTCACAGGAGTCAGGGGCGCCCGCAGAGAAGGCGGCCTCAGGCCCCGTGGGCTCTGCACACTGGCAGAGGGCACCATCCACCCAGACATCCAGGGGAGTCTTCACTCTAAAGCTGCCCTTCATGGAAAGAAACCCACACCTACGCTGGAGGCGGGAGGCCCCTCCCACTGTGGGGGCGTCTCCTCTGGGGACACCTGGGCCAGGGCAGGAGGGAAGCTGTGAACCCCTTGTGCTGTGATGCCCACGATCCAGGTAAGAGTCCACAGTCGCAGGCTGCAATGCTCACCAGGTTTCCATCCCTGGTGTCAACGTTTCTGCTCCGTCCAAACTGATGAACCCCGTGTACCCCGGCCAGGCCCTTCCCACCTGGCTGTTGGGCTGCCTGTCCCCCGCCTGTCTCCACTGTGACAAAGCCCCAGCTATAGGACCCCGGCTCCCAGTCCCTAGAAAGACTCCCTCCCCACAGAGGAGAAGCCGTGACTTCAGTCTGATGCATATCCAGGGCTCGACCTCTGCTCCCTGGACCAACGGAGCCAGGAGGGCTGCCTGGGGACCCGCACTCACCCGCTGAGCCAACCGCTGCTTCTCCTGGTCCACAACGCCCTCCCCACGCCGCAGCGTCACACTCCGGGGATTCGCAGCTGCCTCTCTCTCTGTCGTGGCCACACGGACCAGCTTGTCCTGGAGCACAGCCTGCTCCCAGTCACACCTGGGCCAGAGGAGAGACGGAGACACAGATGCAGGCGCAGCTCACGCAGCTGCTGGGGCAGGGACATGAGGGCCGACGGGACGCCGCGGCCGCCAGGGAGGGTCAGGCACCAGTGACAGTCCCCCGGGGTTGGGGGGACACTGCCACGCGTCCTCAGCCAGCTGAAGAGCCGGAGACCCAATGCCTGATGAGAGATCCTCACGGCAGGGGTCCAACCTCACCACCCGAGGCCCCTTTAGAGACGGGCGGGGGACAGCCCACCTCCCCGCCCCACCTCAGAGCTGCAAGGTCAGGAGCAGCAGCCTTGGTTCTCAATGTTCAACTCTCAGTCCTGAATGCGTCCCTCCCCTTGGACCTGTTTCTAGTCTCCCTAGTAAAATCCTCCTAGAGAAAGAAAAAAGCAGCTGAGAAGATCTTAGAAGTGCTCTTTATCAGCGGGGTGGGGGTGGGGTGGTAAACAACTCAGAGGCAGGTCGGCCCGGGGGCACGGCGGGCATGAGGCCCTGAAAGCTACTCTCTCTGCCGCATTACAGCCCCGAGACCGAGGCCCAGACGTGGTGCCTCCAGCAGTAAACACGCTCACGAGGCAGGTGTGACAAGTGGAAGACAATTAGAAGACCGGGTGAAACGAGCAAGACAACAAAAGTTTACACGAGACACTTGAAAGAAATAGTCCAAAATGTTAATACGGGATGACGAATCTACTGGTGACTTTTTCATTTCGTATATATCCTAAGTCTCCCATTAGCACGTGTTACTTGAACGTTTTTTAAAATGCTTAAAAGTATTTTTTTTTTTAATTCTGGTTATTGCTTGGAGGAGGCCTCTGGGGATTAGGGACTGGACACTCTCAGAAGGTGGGTCCTTCTGAGATCACAGGACGGATGTGGCTGCGCTGACCTGCAGAGGGGACTGCCCAGCAGGGATGACCCAGGCCGCCCGCCCCCCGAAGGCAGCTGCCTGAGTCCGTTACAGAGGCACAGCCTCACGACTGCAGACGAGCCCCTCAGTACCAGCTGAGGGCTTGCTGAGCCACACTGCGAGGACCCCACACCAGCCCCGGGAACCCTGAGGCCTGGAGACACGGTGCGCCCAGGGCCTCCGCCGCTGCCTGCCAGCCCTGCCCCAGCCAGAGCGCTCGCCAGGCTGAGGCCCACGCTGGGGAGGCACCCACACCTGGAGCCAGGCCACGAGCGAGCTCCTCCAAACATGGCTGCACACACCTGCAAGGCCACAGAGCCCTGCCCTCCCCCACCCGTAGTCTCCTCTCGTCACACGAGGACCAGTGGCACCTAAACCGCAGGCCGGGCATCCCACCAACGTAAGACAATGTGAGGGACCAGACCCCTGGCCTCTGGGCGAGGAGAAGGCACCTGTGAGGAAGGCGTGGCCCGGGGCGAGCGGCTTCTCAGCATACCTCTCAAGGGGGTCCACCTGCACCTGCGGAGGCCCCCGGCCACTGCCGCAGTCCGGCCTGGGCGGTTTCGAGTCTGCAGGGGTGGACAAGAAAAGGTCAGCAGCAACCCACGGACGGGGGGAGGCTCAGCATCACCCAGAGAGGGCCCGGGGGGACACCTCTGGGTGGACGCAGTCACGGTGGTCACCCAGGAGAGGGCCTGGGAGGACACCCGTTGGATGGACGTGGTCTCAGTGGTCACCCCAGATGGGGCCTGGAGGACGCCCCTGGATGGATGTGGTCATGGTGGTGACCCAGGAAAGGGCTGGAACTGTGGATGGACATGGTCATGGTGGTCACCCAGGGGAGGGCCCGGGAGGACGCCCCTGGATGGACGTGGTCATGGTGGTCACCCAGGGGAGGGCCTGTGAGGGGACTGTGGATGGACGTGGTCACAGTGGTCACCCCAGAGGGGCCCGGGAGGACGCCCCCAGATGGAGGTGGTCATGGTGGTGACCCCAGAGGGGCCCAGGATGCTGCCCCCAGATGGACATGGTCATGGTGGTGACCCCAGGGGGGCCCAGGAGGACACCCCCGGATGGACGTGGTCATGGTGGTCACCCAGGAGAGGCCCGGGGGACACCCCCTGGGGGGACGTGCCTGGGCCAATAGAACATGGCCTTGCCCTGCTGTCAGGAGGGAGGTGCCCCAAAGGCCCCTGACCCGTACCCTGCACAGACAGGATGGCAGGGTCGCTGGGCAGTGTGGAAGCCTGAGTGCGGTGACTGACACCCCCCTCCCACCTCTCAGCTGCTGGAACCCAGGCACCCTCCCCAGGAGGCGAGCCAGCCGAGGTGAGCTCCCCGTCTCCACGCTGAGAGGTCAGCGGGGGCGCAGCCTGCGTTTCCTGGGCCCCTTCTCCAGGGCTGTGACCTGAACGTGGCCAGCGCCCCCGGGAAGGAAGTCTGCGCAGCTTTCCACTGGCGTCACCTTGAGTGTGACAGCGCTTCAGGCTGTCACGGGAGGCCTTCCTTCCTGCAGCACGAACCCGGGGACCTCCAAGCAACCCACTCACTCTCCTCCCCACACAGGGACCGTGCGGCTCTGTTCCCCCCACGGCTGCAGCTTCAGTGTCCCCACACGGCGGAGACCCTGGTCAGCGTCTCCGCCCCCTCGCAGGCGTGCACGCTTGGCCACGTGGGCCACGGGAGACCCGGCAGGAGAACCAGGCTTTGGGAGGAAGGTTGGGGGCTGCTGCTCCCAAGACCTTCACAGCTGCCAACCACAGAGGCTGGGGGCTCGGGCAGCCCCCCAGGCCTCGCTGTGCACACCCCTCTCCAGAAGGCCGGGCAGGCGTGCTGGAGGGCCTCGCCAGGAGTATGCAGGAGGCACAGCCGCCCAGTGTGGGCCTGACGGAGGCTCCCTGGACTTAGCGACTGGCTTCCAACAGCTCTCCTGACACAAGATTGATCACATTTTGCTTTCTACATAGTTTTCCTTTCTCATGACTACAAAAGTAATGTGTGTACCCACTGCAGAGCCCGTGGCCAGACCCCTACGGCCACATTCCACGGCATTCTGCCGGCCCTGCTGCTGGTGATGGCACGAGTGAGCCAACCGTCTGAGGGGGCTGGGCCTCGTCATGGTGGGGCAGGTGAACACTGCTCATACTTCCCTAGTTTGTCACTCATTCTTCATTCATTTTTTCTAAATTGTCTAATTTTACAGTCATATTTCCCACCCTTCTTTAAAGTTTCTTCATTATATTTTGATCTCTGACTTCCTAACATGCACTTGGGGTACGGTGTGACTTAAGGGTTTAATTTTAACTTCTTTTTCTATTTAGAAAAATTAAAGTAAGAAAATTTATAAAGAAAATTATAAAGAAATTTATAAATTATAAATTTCTATAAATTAAAAAGAAAAGTTAAAGAAGTTTAACTTTAACTTCTTTTAACTTTATCAGTAAAGTAAAAGCAAACACTGCTTTTGAAAGTAAAGGCTGGGACTTCCCAGGCAGTGCAGGGGTTAAGAATCCGCCTTGCAATGCAGGGAACGCAGGTTCAGTTTCCGGTTGGGGAATTAAGATCCCAGACGCCACAACTCCTGGGCTGCACAGCACAAGCAGAGAGGCTGCACAGCAAGGACAGAGCCCGCACGACCCAGGAAGAGCTCATGGGCTGCAACTAAGCCCTGGCGCAGCCAGATCCATAAGACCTCACAGTGTGTAACAGGAAGGACCCTAAAGCCAGGCCACCCACACTGACGCTTCTCCCGCTTTCAGAAAGTCAAAACTCACTCACCGTCAAACATCAAAATGCTTTGTTAAACCAAAACCATGTAATTTATTTTTGGTCATATAGCGTGGCTTGCCGGATCTTAGTTCCTCAACTAGGGATTGAACCCATGTCCCCTGCAGTGGAAGCTCGGAGTCCCAACCACTGGACCGCCAGGGAGCCCCCAAGGCGTGTCGGGAGCCCCAAGGCAAACAGTGCAGGGGACGGGGTGTCACAAGGACCGGCCAGCAGCCCCGACCCCGTCCCTGCACCTCACACTCCAGTCAGGAAACCACACATGGTCCTGAGACTGGTGTGGCCACGCCACACCTGAGCCCCGGCCTCCCCACCCGCAGGGCCGCGCCGCAAAGTCCAGGTCCTGTGCCGGCCCCCTGGGGCCCCCAAGTAACGAGCCCTCTCCTCTGTGCCGCTGGGCCCTGATGGGCGCCGGTGTCCCACGGGCACGAGACACTGTACCCTATAGGGTCACACACTTAGCTCCCGACAGGCTGGGCCTGCCTGCTGGGAGGTCCCCTATCCCCGCCTCGGTGTCCCAGCACGGGGCTCATGACCACAGGGCCAGCACTCAGCTCATGCCGAGTGGACAGGAGGGAGCAGCCCCCTGCGAGCTGGCACCCCAGCGGGGCAGATCAACTGAGAAGGCAGCTCCACCGTGAGGCTGGGTCCCTCCAGCCCTTGGATGTAAAGCACCCACATTGCAGCAGGGAACCCAGCTCCTCATCAAGCTCTGTATTTAACCAGCTGCCACTAGGGCTTTTCCCGTTTGTAACATTTTAACGTTTTTGCACTATACTTTCTCCACTCCTAAATGCGTTGTTCCTTTGTGTTTGCTAACAGGGATTACTTCAATAAAAGCATAGGCTTTTCCTCCCATGACAGACATGCCACTGGGGAATGAAGGCCCTTCCTGCCCAGCACAGGTGGCTCCAGGCGGGCTGGGGGGACCCGGGGGTGGGGTGGTGGCCCTCCCAGAGCCCAGCACCACCATCCCAGGAGCAGGGCCAGGACCCCAGGGCAAAGGGCAGGTCAGAGCTCTGAGGACGACACCAAGGCCACCCCATCACTGCCTCCTCCCGTGCGGAGAGGCTGGCACAGCGGGGACTCTGCCCTAGACTCAGCGGTGGTCATGGAGGCTCTGCAGATACTGCTGTCCCTGGACGGGAGCGCACCCCGTGCGGGTCCCTTGCTCCTGGGAAGTGCTTCCCGCAGGCACCACCCAGAGCTCAGGGCGCTGTCTCCAGGAGGAACTCTCCACCCAACCCCCCGCCCAGACCCGCCACCCTGGCCTACCTTTCTCCCGGCCTCCGGAGGAGCCAAGGGCAGCAGCTGGAGGGGCCAGCGGCCCAACTTTGGACGGCTGGCCGGGCTCCTTCATGCGGTTGACCACGTTTTCAGACAGCTGTGGTAAGGATAGAGAGGAAACGGTTACAGAACCCTGGGGAAGTGAAGACACCCCTCACCCACACCCCGAATTTCTGAGCAGACCACTTCAAGACCAACTCCCATAATACACTGAACTCCACACAGAACCACTCGTGCAGGCCTGGCACCCACCAGCAAATGCCGCGCTGGGTCTGGGCGCCACGGGCTGGCTTCCCGGCTGCACCCACTGGCCCCACACGCAGGGCACCCTGAGCTCCCTGCTCCTCCCCGGCCCTGACACCCGTGCCCCGCCCTGAAGAGGTGCACGTCTCTACCTCTGCCCATCCCACCCTTCCCTGGGGGCATCCAGGGTCCCGGCATGGACAGCACCAAGTTAAGGACCTTCTCTCCTACTCCACTGATTTAGGTCATACCTGAATGGTCTAGTGGTTTTCCCCATTTTCTTCAACTTAAGTTTGAATTTGGCAATAAGGAGTTTATGATCTGAGCCACAGTCAGCTCCTGGTCTTGTTTTTGCTGACCGTATAGAGCTTCCCCATCTTCGGCTGCAAAGAATATAATCAATCTGATTTTGGTGTTGACTATCTGGTAAGGACCACATGTAGTCTTCTCGTGTTGTTGGAAAAAGGGGTTTGCTATGACCAGTGCATTCTCTTGGCAAAACTCTATTAGTCTTTGCCCTGCTTCATTCTGTACTCCAAGGCCAAATTTGGCTGTTACTCCAGGTGTTTCTTGACTTCCTACTTTTGCATTCCAGTCCCCTATAACGAAAAGGACATCTTTTTTGGTGTTAGTTCTAGAAGGTCTTGTAGGTCATCATAGAACCGTTCAACTTCACCTTCTTCAGCATTACGGGTTGGGTCATAGACTTGGATTACCGTGATATTGAATGGTTTGCCTTGAAAATGAACATTCTGTCATTTTTGAGATTGTATCCAAGTACTGCATTTCAGACTCTTTTGCTGACTATGAGAGCTACTCCATTTCTTCTAAGGGATTCTTGCCCACAGTAGTAGGGAATGGTCATCTGAATTAAATTAGCCCATTCTGGTCCATTTTCATTCACTGGTTCCTAAAATGTTGAAATTCACTCTTGCCATCTCTTATTTAACCACTTGCAATTTACCTTGATTCATGGGCCTAACATTCCAGGTTCCTATGCAATATTGTTCTTTACAGCATCGGACTTCACTTCCATCACCAGTCACATCCACAACTGGGCATTTTTTTTGCTTTGGCTCTGTCTCTTCATTCTTCCTGGAGCAATTTCTCCACTCTTCTCCAGAAGCATATGGGGCACCTACTGACCTGGAGAGTTCATCTTTCAGTGTCCTATCTTTTTGCCTTTTCATACTGTTCAGGGGAATTCAAGGCAAGAACGCTAAAGTGGTTTGCCATTCCCTTCTCCAGTGGACCATGTTTTGTCAGAACTCTCCACCATGACCTGTCTGTCTTGGGTGGCCCCACACAGCATGGCTCATCGTTTCACTGAGTTAGACAAGGCTGTGTTCCATGTGATCGGTTTGGTTAGTTTTCTGTGACTGTGGTTTTCATTCTGTCTGCCTTCTGATGGATAAGAGGCTTGTAGAAGCTTCCCATTGGGAGAGTGGACTGTGGGGGAATCTGCTCTGGTTCTTGTTCTGATGGGCGGGGCCGTGCTCAGCAAAGCTTTAATCCGGTTTTCTGTTGATGGGCGGGGCTATTCCCTCCCTGCTGTTTGGCCTGAGGACACACCCTGGCAGGGCAATGGCAGCGATGGCGGCCTCCTGCACAGGACGTGTGCCCGCACAGTGTACCCAGGGCCCCTGACCCCACGGCAGGCCACCGTTGACCCACGCCTCCGCAGGAGACACTCACAGCAAGTCTAGATCAGTCTCTTGTGGGGACACTGCTCCTTTCTCCTGGATTCTGGTGTGCACAAGGTTCTGTTTGTGCCCTCCAAGAGTCTGTTTCTCTGTTTCCCCAGTCCTGTGGAAGCTCTGTAATCCAACCCCACTGGCCTCCATAGTCTAATTCCCTGTGGGTTCCTAGTCCCTTTGCCAGCTCCATTACTTGCTGCAACGGGTACACTCTGGGGAAGTGCCTCACATCCTACCGGCCTCATCTAAAGGTCTGCAAATACCCCAAGGGCAGGGGCCACTGCTCTGTCCCTTCCAATTCCCCCCAGAGCCACACTCACAGCAGAAAATCCAGCACAGCCTGATTCATTCACCCTGGTTCCCCCACGACGACCGGATCATCGTTTCCCTTCACGGAGGAAGTGAGGCAGGCCAGAGTGTCGTGAAACTGTGACTGAGCGAAGCAGCCCGCGAGGGGAGAGGCCCGAGCGACAGCCCCTGAGAGTGCTGAGCCACTTTGCTGAGTGCCCAGTACAGGCGTGGTATCACAGAGCACAGGGAAGGATGTGTTAAAAAGAGGACCTGAGGATGGAGCGCATGGCAGCAGCTCCGCTTCAGGGGTCTGGGAGAGGAAAGTGCTCTCCACGTGCACAGAGGCGCTGGACTCGCACAGGAAGAGGAAACGACACGTATGTGCAGGACAGGCAGTGGCTAGAGAAACCACGGCCTGCTTCCCGTGAGACACCGTAAACCATCGAGAAAGGCAGGCAGGACACGTGCCTGTCAGAATCAGAGGACGTCTCGTGTATCTCAACTTTGTAAAAAAGATTCACAGTTAAAGAGGCAGACACCCACACGGGTTCTCCGGCATGCGCATCCGCTCCAGGGCACCTCGCACGCTCCTGAGGCATATCCCACACCCGGGCAGGAGCAGACGGGCCCGGACTGTCACTTCTGGTACTTTCGGGCTGCAGTCTTTTACCATGAACATTTTTTTAGCAGCTAAAGTTAAAATAATAATAATTGAGCCCCTCTGGTATTTAATCAAATAGCTAATTGATGATTATGGAACAAGAGAAGACCAAGTAAGCACAGCAATGGAAGAGAACTGAGAATCCAGAAAGAAACCTACGTATCTGAGCTTGACTGATGGACAAGGTGCCAAGACCACTTAATGGGTAAAGAAGAGTCTTGTCAACAGACGGTGCTGGGACAGCTGGCCACCCAGGTGCAGCAGGTTGAAGTTAGATCCCCACCTCACACCATATACCAAACCTGACTCCAAAGGGATTGGAGACCAAAATGCAGCAGTTAAAACAATGTAACTCTCAGAAGAAACTAGAGGGGTAAATCTTTATGACCTTGGCTTTGGCAGTGATTTTGTAGATAGGACACTGACAGCAGGAGCAATCAAAGAGAAAACAAATATACTGAACCTCACAAATTAAAGCGTTTTGTTTTTCAAAGGACACAGTGAAGCAAGTTCAGGGACAATACACAGATTTGCAAATCATATATCTGACAAGGATATGTACCTAGAATTTAAGAAGAACTCCTACAACTCAACGATACAAAGAAAAATAATTGAATTAAACAATAGGCAATGAATCTGAAAGATCATGTCCTTAAAGAACATACACAAATGGCTAAAACCAAATGAAAGGGTGCTCAATATCCTTAGTCAAAAGAGATATGCAAGTTCAAACTACAAGGAGATATCACTTCACACCCACTACAATATCCATAATCAAAAAAGTCAGGTAGTAGCAAGTGTCGACCAGGACATGCACGAGTCAGAACTCCAATACCCTGCTGGTGGCAAATAAATGGTGCCATCACCATGGAAACCAGTCTGCAAGTTCCTCGAAAGTTTAACACAGCGTCACCATTAGACCTGGCAGTTCCACTCCTGGTACCCGCTCAAGAGAAATGCAAATTCACGTTCACACTCATCTGCACCTGTGAGTTTACATTAGCATCATCCGTAACAGGCAAAGGTGGAAAAAAACTCACATGTCCATCAACTGGCATGGGGGATGAGTAAAAATAATGGAGTATCAGCCACAAAAAGGGATGAAGAATTCACACAGGCCACAGCATGATGACCTGAGAGCGTCACGCTTAGTGGAGGAGCCCGCACACGGTGCACCCTACCTGTGTGGAACAGCAGCACAGGCAACTCTCCAGAGGTGAAAGGAGGCGAGCTGCCTCGGGGTTGGCTGAAGGCAGAAACAGGGGCTGACGGACAGAAAAGGGTAAGAGATGGGTTTTCCCACATAGTATTTGACATCTCTATTTCAAAACTAACATGTCGTTAAAATTCAAGAAGCATGTGAGTGGTGAGTGCTGAGAAAGAATAAAATACAGTCTTGCAGAGCCGGGCACACGTGGGGATGGTGGGAAGACCCCTCAGAGGAGACAGCACTAAGAGGGACCCCCTGCCCTGAAATGAGGAGGCCTGCCAAGCTCACGTCTTAAGAATCAGGGGAAAAAGATCTAATCCCGAGCAGAGGGATGAGTGCAAACCTCTGAGAAGAACCAAGTCCGGCCTGTCTGAGTGCCTGATGGAAGCCGTGTTAGGAGGAGGTAGACCAGAGGACCAAGCCGGAGAGGAAGCCCAAGATCTAAAGCTCAGTGAACTGGGGAGCAAGGGAGGCTGTGGCGGGTGGGGGAGCTCTGCACAGGGGAGGTGGGCTCTGGTTTCCTCACCCCAGGCCCCCAGGGGGACCCACCAAACTGCACCACCTGGTGAGCGAGGGGTTAAGGAAAACATTGGCAAGCTTCTCAGTGGCAGGAGGAGATTTGTAATATTTTTTAATGTTGCTGCAAAATAAAGCAAGGAATATTTTTAATCAACAAATACACACAGACACACACACAGTAGTCATGCGAGAATAAACACCATCTGGGCAGTGCTCCCTGCACCAAGAGAACCAGAATGGAGGCCCCAGAGCAGACAGGTCTGGGGACTCAGTGCCCGAGGCCCACCAGTCACTGTGCTATCGGAGCTGATCACGGGGAGCTGGGTGCAGTCAGGGGGCGGAGGGCCCAACCCCAAGCAGGGCTGGGAAGGAGGAGCCCACCCACACCTAGCTGTGGGGCCCTGACCCACTCCCCCCTTCTGGAAGCTTCCTCTTGCACACCCAGAAATGGGGCCCGGCACACTGAAGCGGCTGGTGCAGGCCGAGGACAGGGGCTGCAGGGCCAGATGGGCCTGGGTCAGAACCCAAACAAGAGACCACTAGCAGCCTGACCTCGGGCAGGGAACCCTGTCTGCTCCGTGTACCCATCTGTGCCACAGCAGTAACTCACGGTGTGGGCGGTCACACGCTGAGCCACACAGGGCAGCCCCAAGGCCCACGGTGAAGAGACCGCACACCTGGCTGGACACAGGTGCAGAGCGGGGTGACCCACAGCACGGAGCACACAGCGGGGCCTCATTCCTACAGAAACAGGGAGGCAGCACGTCATGGAGGCTTGGGAGGACCTGGAAAGGTTCAGAAAGGCGGCAACTGCTGGCCTGTGAACACAGATGCATCCCACAGCCTTCAACGGGTGCGGAGCAGGTGACTCCCCCTCGCTGGAGAGGGTGCGTCCTCACTGAGCACAGAACCACTGTGTGTGCACGTCCTTAGTGCAGCCCAGCAGTTTCTATCCATGGGAAAATGCCACAGAGAGTGGCAAACCTGGGGCAAGAAATTAGGGACGCCGTGGCCTCAGAGCACCAGGCAGACTAGAGAGAAGTTGAGAAATCCCCACAGTCTGGAAGCGGTGGCAGCTCCCAGCTGTGGGAGGAACTTGACCCAGCAGCTGCCAGGGGCTGCCCTGAAAGACAGGGATGTGATCAGCCTGGCCCAGGCAGTGGGCACCTCCACCCGCCAGGCTCCCGGCCCAGCCCACCCCACTAAACAGACGAAGGCGTGCACGCCTGGCGGTGACACGGCCGCCCCAGAGCAGCACGGATGGGCCTCAGCACAGAGGCCACAGGCAGAGCCGGGCCCTCAGGGGCGCTCGGAGAGGGCAGCCACGGGGAGCCGGGCCGCGGCGAGCGGACAAGTCAGCTCACATAGCACGGCGGGTCCCAGGAGGAGGTCTGCAAGCCACCTTTCCTGCCGCGGACGGTGCTTTACTGAGCCCAGGGCAGGCGGTGGAAGGCGGAGCACGCCTGTGTTCACCAACGGCATACTTATTTAGGAAAACATCAACATGAAATTCAACAGCTTTTAGTCTGAGAAAGCGACCCCTCTAGACTCTGTGAGAGGCGGCTGCGAGGAGGCCGCTTTCCAAGCACTGTTCTTCGCGTCAAGCAAGGCTCTGGGTGCCCCAGGTGACATCTGCATGGCCTCACGCGGGACGTGGGGTGGGGGCCTTCACACCGTGGCCGTTCACGCGCTGTCTTCCGAGGACCCTCTGGGCACCACCTGCCGTGCCCTCCTTCCCTGGCCCACGGCTCCTGCGAGCAGGCCGAGCACCGCACGGGCTCCAAACAAGGCCAGTCTGTCAGAGGCTCCTGGGGCCCACATCCAGCCCCAGGTGGCGCTGCCCTCCTGCGACTCTAAGAAGATGCCTCCGCTTTGCTGCAGCGGTTGCCGTGGAGATTTTGTTGGCTAGTCCTTCAGTTTTCTGTGAGCTGAAATTAGATCCACAGATTAAATCCAAGTGTCTGGACAAGAAGAGTCCTGGAGGGCGGTGACTGCCAGCACCCCAGGGGCCCTGCAGGTGACAAAAACAGATGAGGCGGCCTGGCAGTACAGCGGGGCGGGGACGGTGGTGAGAGCAAGGCCCCAGGGAGGGCAGCGACCTCACAGCTCTAGCCAAGGGTTGCCACAAGGAAATGCAGACCAGTCTTTTGATGTTTACCCCAAAGAACTAAAAAGTGAATTGATGCAAAGCCTCCAAGTTTCAACATGTTGTGAATACCCTGAAGTGCCTGGGCTGATGGTTTCATTCAAGAAGTAAGGATCCAGGGGCTTAAAGCCTTGTCCAAGGGTCCTGCCTGTGAGCCTGGCTCCAGGTCCCATGCTGGAGCCAGAGACCAGGAGCAGAGCTCCCTCCCCCCAGAGCAGAGCCTGCAGGACCTGGGATGGTGACCTCTGACAGTGCAGAGGGAACCTGTGAACAGGTCCTGGGCCCAAGGAAGAAATTCCCCAAGGATGGGGGCGAGTCCTGCAGACAGAGGAGCACAGAAGCATGAAACGGCAGGGCAGGAGCACAGATCCTCCGCGAGGGGCGGGTGGCGACAGGAGGAAGTGATGCCAGCACACACAAGGCCCCGGGAGTCAGGCCTGGGAACCGCGGGAGGCAGCGGGAAGCACCCAAGAATGAGGCGGAAGCGGGCGGCATCCTCAGCATCAACCCTGGGATGATCACTGACCCAGCAGCCGGTGGGGCTGCCTCTGAGAGCAAGGCCGCTGGACCCGCAAGGAAGGAACCTCCATTGCAACGGTCTGGATCCTATCACCACTGCCTGAAACCTGCTCAGAAGTAAAATTTACCTTTTCAAAACACATGACCCTGCTAGCACCAGCAAGGACAGATTTGTGGGAGAGAAGCCTGTTGGGAGAAAGAACAATTTATCAGAGATGCAGGGGAAGGAGGAAGATCAAGTGTTCCTGAAGGGGAAAAGGAGAGGGTAAAACAGAAGCAGCTGGAAGGGAAGACGCAAGAGTTGTCACTGGACGTAGAGCAAAAGTGCACCCAGCCTCTGGGTGAGGACTGGCTGGATGGAGCTTCACATGTGAGGAACATGATGCGTTCCAGAGGGGCAGGGGGACACGCGAGCCCGGGGGAACCGCAGGAAGACCCGGCAGCAGCGTCGGGACAGCTCTGGGCTGGCTTTAGCATCCAGTCACCAACAGCTCACAAGCAAGGATGAAGGAGGTGGCCGGGGCGGGGTGCAGGAGGGAAGGAGGGCTGAACAGGAAACGCTTTGCAGGGGACAGCAGCGGGATCCTGGAAACCAGGGGGACTGCAGGAGACGCACAGTGACCTCCCTCCAGGGTGGAACCCGCGGGGTCCAGAGAGCAAGTGGACTTGAGATGAGCCTATAGGAGCCAAAGCGGACAGCCCCCTTATGTTCACATTAATTGACCGTTGACCCAGGAAGATCTTCAGCAGCGCTCAGCACAGTCACAGGCGTCAGCATGGAATTTCACCTGCCATGAAGGACACACCCGAAAGTCACCTGGGTGCTCACACCATGTAAATTCATTACTGGTTACACCACGGTACTACCCAGAGGACCTTACAGGACGGCCAGAGGTGCCCTGATCGCCAGCTCCGCTGTCCCCACACACCGCCAGCTCTGCTGTCCCCACACACAGCAAGTCTGGGAGCCCAAGTTGAGGAACAAGGGCACCATCCCACCTGTAGAACGACCCTCGTCCTCAGCAGCTGGGGTCTGGGGGAGGGACCAAAAGTGCTCTGCGCCCCTGCAGAATCAGCTCCTTTGTGTCCAGAGAGCTCAGTACCGGGAGAAGTGGTGTTCTGGGAGCATCGAGGAGAACCCACCCGGAAAGTGTCTGGCCTGGGACCAGCACCCAAGCCACACTGCCAGACTCCACACCCAGACGGGAGCACACGTGTGCTCGCAGCAAAGCTGGGGGGAACTGGGTTATCCGACTCCCGGCTGTCTTAGTCGGTGTTTCCTGTTGTGAGCCATCCACAGCACTCACCAATGGTCAGCGCTGAGCCGGGCAAGAGTGCGGAGGACACACCATCAAGCCACTGAGGCACCTGTGCTGAGCACAGCCCTGCCCCGCACGTAAAGAGGGAGCCGTGGCCCCCTGGGAGTCAGGCTCCAGGCCAGGTCCCCTGGCCTCTCCTGTTCTCCACGCTAATCCTAACAGGTGCTAAACCAAAGGATGTGATGTAACGTGACACAGTCAGGAGTGCTGACGACTGCACGGAAACATTCGAGATGCATGTCACTCGGCAATGGCAGGGTGGAAAAGGACCTCTGCTGCACACATGAGGAAAGAGTGAAGCCTTGAAAGAGTGAAAAGCGGAAGAGTAAGGCTCTCAGGTCACAGGTCGCCAGCTTGGATGAAAATGATCCTCAAGTCACCAATCCAACCACACAATGTAACACGCGCATACTAATGATCTGGGAGCTAGTGAGCAAGGCAACCTGCACTCCCCAAGCTTATGGAAGAAAAACAGGCTATAAGGACACAGAGGAAGGGGTGGTGGAGAATATTAAAAGATAAAACCACCAATCTGATAAAGAGTAACTATGAAAAGCGTACAGCTAACATACTCAGTGGCATAAGACAATGTTTTCTCCCTGAATTCAGCAGCAAGACATGCGTGCTCACCACTTCTACTCAGTACTGTAGTGGACATTCTAGCCAACACAACAAGGCATGAAAAAGAAAGTAAGGGCATCCAGACAGAGGAAGAAGTAAAACTGTCTTCATTTTGCAGGCACCATGATCGTACCTACATAAACCCTAAGGAATACACACACACACCAGAAAACCCTATTAGAGCTAATGAATGAGTTCAGCAAAGGTGCTGGACACAAGATCAATATATGAAAATGAAATGCATTTCCATATGCTCGCAGTGAAGAATTCACAAATGAAATTAAGGAAACAATTCCATTCATAATAGCATCATAAAGAATAAAATGCTTGGAAATAATTTTTAAAGAAATGCAAGCCTTATACACTGAAAGTATCAAACACCACTGAGAAAAACTTTAAAAGATCTAAATAAAGAAAAAGAGATTTCATATTCACAGACTAGAAGACTCCATATTGTTAAAGTGACAATTCTCCCAACATAATCTTATAGATTCAACACAAACCCCACCAAAACCCCAATAAACTTTTTACAGACGCTGACAAATTGATCTTAATATATGTGTGGACATGCAAAGGACTTAAAACAGCCAAACAATCGTGGGGAAAAAAGGAACAAAATTGGAGTCTATATACTTCCCTATTTTGAAACTTCCCACAAAGCTTCAATAATCATGACAGTTTTGTACTGGCAAAAAGATAGACATATAGTATACAGAGCAGTGGAATTTAAACAGGATTGAGAGTCAAGATATAAATTCTGAACCCTTATGTTTACTTACATACTGATGTTCAACTGGTCAACTGATGTTCACCAAGGTCCCAAGATATAAATTCTGAACCCTTATGTTTACTTACATACTGATGTTCAACTGGTCAACTGATGTTCACCAAGGTCCCAAGATAATTCAGATGGAGAAAGGGTAGTCTTTTCAACAATGGAGCTTGAAAAATTAAGTATTTCATACAAAAAAAAAAAAAAAAAAGACTGACAGAGCTCAACATGCTCAGGAGCTTGAGCCAAATCCAACTCAAAGCCTGATTTTATAAATGCAGTTTATGGATCAGCCACACCCACTCATTTACATACTACCTGTAGCTGCTCTCACCATAAAGCGGCAGAGTTGAGTAACGGTGATAAAGATTTTCTCCTCAGCAAAACACAAAGTATTTACTTCCTGGTCATCTACAGAAAAACTGCCAACACCTGACTTACAGCCTTACTTCACAACACCCACAAAATTTAACAAAAAATGGATAAATGTAAAAGCCAAAACTATAAACCTCGTAGAAAAAAACACCAGTGAAAATTTCCACAGCCTTGGGTTAGGCAAAGATTTCTGGGATATGACACCAAAGTCCAACCACTCAAAGAAAAACATTAATAAACTAAACCGCATCAAAACTACAAATATTTGCACTTCAAAGACACCATTAAGAAAATCAAAAGACAAACCACAGCTTGGGAGAAAATATCTGCAAATCATAACATCATAAAGGGCTTGTAACCAAGAAATAAAGAAATCTTGCAACTCAATAATAAAGATAAATAACCCCATTAAAAGCTATTAAAAGTGGGTAAAAGATTTGAATACACATTTCACCCCAAAAATATGTGAGTGGAAAATAAGCACAAGAAAAAACATCCAACATGATTAGTTATCAGGAAAATGCAAATTCAAACAACGAGATACCATTTCACACTCAACTAGAATTGCTATAAACAAAAAGACCGTAACAAGGGTTGGTGAGGATACGGAGAAACTGGAATCTCATACACTGCTGGGGGAAATGTAAAACAATAGAGTCACTTTAGAAAATAGTTTGACAGTTTCTTAAAAAGTTAAACCTAATAATTTACCAAATTTAAAAACAGAGTGACGTAGCACTTCTACTCTTAGGTTATTTATCCAAGAGAAATGAAAACATTATGTTCACAAAAAAACATATACACAAATGTTCACAGCAATATTATTCATAACAGTCAAGAATTAGAAACAACTCAAATGCCATCATTGTTTGACTGAATAAATAAAACCCAGAAAGTCCATATGAGATGCCATTTGGCAATAAAAAGGAATTACTAAGTCACACAACGCCGAGGAAGCAACACCAAGACCATTGTTCTCAGTGAAGGGAACTAGACATGAAATATCTATGATGTATTTATTTGAAATATCCTGAAAAGGCAAAAAAAAAAAAACAGAGGCAGAAGGCTTAGTGGTTACATGGTGCGGGTAGTGGGAACGGGGAGTGACTGCAAATAGGTACTAGGGACCTTTTTAGGCTTTGTAATGTTCTAAAATTCCATTGTGACAATTGTTCAACTCTGTAAATTTGCTTAAAAAAAACACTGAAATGGTGAATTTGATATGTAAAACAAATTGCAGCAAAGCCATTTTTTTAAAAACCATCCTCAGATAAAATCTTTCCAAAGCTCCACCTGTTTAGAGGACCACCATGTTGCATCAAGAGTCAAGTGTAAAGAGCCCTGCATCACCTGTCCAGCCTCATCACCTGGCCACTTTCTCCACCATCCCACCCGTGCGGCTGCCAGCACACAGGCCACGGAGCTGGAAAGTCTGAGCTTCCAGCTCTACCACAACTTTGCTGTAACCAGGGGCTCCTTCCCCTCCTTGAACCTGCTCCCACACCTCTGAAACAGGGATGAGATCTCACAGGGTCAGCCTGGGGGCCAGATGACATAGCACCCTGAAACCACTCAACTCGGAACAGACAGTCCTCCCTGCTGACCCAGGCCCATCATCAGCGTCACCTCCTCTGAGGAGCTGTCTGACCAGCCCACCAGGAAGCCCCATCGCTCTTATCCTTTTTGTTTCCTTCATGGCCCTTGCAGGGGGTTTTTCTTCTTTTTTTTTTTTTTTTTCTTTCTCTTAGTTCCTCATCCTGTGCTGAGGTCTCCATAGGGACAGACCTTGTGCTTTGTCCCCTGTTGTCTCTGCCAGGCCAGGCCCAGTTCACAGTGAGCACTTGCTGAGGTGGTGGGTAAGAGTGGTACCCAAGCCTGTGTGGAGGGCACATGGCCTCCGGTGTGGGCACATGGGGGCTGTCTCTCATGTTCCACTACCTCCTCTGGTCTTCCCCTCAGCAGTGCTCCAGACCTGCCTCCTGGAGCACTGAATGATGGTGAAGATGGTGTAGCTCTGAGGGTGAAAGGAGCCTGGAGACATCGCTAGAGCAGCAGCCTTGGGGAGTGACTTGGGCACGGGATCGGGGGTCAACTGGTTGGAAGAGTCTACGTGCTAACAAGAAAACACAGAGCTATACAAAAAAGATCTTAATGACCCAGATAATCACAATCGTGTGATCACTCACCTGTGATCCACCTGGAGGATCACAGACCTCCAGAAGATATCCAGACATTTTGGGTGAAGTCAAGTGGGCCTTAGGAAGCATCACTATGAACAAAGCTAGTGGAGGTGATGGAATTCCAGCCTGAGCTATTTCAAATCCTAAAAGATGATGCTGTGAAAGTGCTGCACTCAATATGCCAGCAAATTTGGAAAACTCAGCAGTGGCCACAGGACTGGAAAAGGTCAGTTTTCATTGCAATTCCAAAGAAAGGCAATGCCAAAGAATGTTCAAACTACCGCACAATTGTACTCATCTCACATGCTAGTAAAGTAGTGCTTAAGATTCACCAAGCCAGGCTTCAAAAGTACATGAACCGAGAACTTCCAGATATTCAAGCTGGATTTAGAAAAGGCAGAGGAACCAGAGATCAAATTGCCAACATCTCCTGGATCATAGAAAAAGCAAGCGAGTTCCAGAAATACATCTACTTTTGCTTTATTGACTACACCCAAGTCTTTCACTGTGTGGATCACACCAAACTGTGAAACATTCTTAAACAGATGAGAATACCAGACCCTTATCTGCCTCCTGAGAAATATGCAGGTCAAGAAGCAACAGTTAGAACCAGACATGGAACAGACTGTTTCCAAACTGGGAAAGGTGTATGTCAAGGCTGTATATTGTCACCCTGCTTATTTAACATCTATGCAGAGTACATCATGCAAAATGCCAGGCTGGAAGAAGCACAAGCTGGAATCGAGATTGAAATAGCAATAATCTCAGATATGCAGATGAGACCACCCTTATGGCAGAAAGCAAAGAGGAACTAAAAAGCCTCTTGATGAAAGTGAAAGAGGAGAGTGAAAAATCTGGCCTAAAACTCAACATTCAAAAAACTAAGATCATGGTATCCGGTCCCATCCCTTCATGGCAAATAGATGGGGCAACAACGGAAACAGTGACAGACTTTATTTTCTTGGGTTCCAAAATCACTGCAGATGGTGACTGCAGCCATGAAATTAAGCCCCTTGTTCCTTGAAGTAAAGCTATGACCAATCTAGACAGCATATTAAAAAGCAAAGACATTATTTTGCTGACAAAGTTCCATCTAGTCAAAGCTATGATTTTTCCAGGAGTTATGTATGAATGTGAGCATTGGACCATAAAGAAAGTTGAGTGTGGAAGAACTGATGCTTTTGAACTGTGGTATCAGAAAAGACTCTTGAGAGTCACTTGGACTGCAAGGAGATCCAACCAGTGTATCCTAAAGGAAATCAGTCCTGAATATTCATTGGAAGGACTGATGCTGAAGCTGAAACTCCAATACTCTAGCCACCTGATGTGAAGAACTGACTCACTGGAAAAGATCCTGATGCTGGGAAAGATTGAGGGCAGGAGGAGAAGGGGACGACAGAGGATGAGATGGTTGGATGGCATCACCAACTCAATGGACATGAGTTTGAGCAAGCTCCGGAAGTTGGTGATGGACAGGGAAGCCTGGTGTGCTGTAGTCCATGGGGTCGAAAAGAGCCAGACATGATTGAGGGACTGAACCAAACTGAACTGAACATGCTGACAGGCAACCAACTTTAACTGAGTCACCTAAGATGGGTATGGGAGGGGCACCGGGAACAGTCACATACAGGACATTCTGGCCATGTGCATACGTCCTCTTACTGGAGGATGACATTAAACATACTAACTGAAATGACATCTGTATATATTTCACACATGCTTGCTCAGAAACAAATGGAGGTGAATATAATTGCAGCATTTTGCATTAATTAAATTTTTTTACTTTCCTTGGAATTAGGACTTGAACTCAATATGTAAATTAATGCTAGTAAGTGTGCAGTCCATGGGGTCGCAAAGAGTCAGACATGACTGAGCAACTAAAGTGTGCAAACTAGCAAGGCCTTGGCACATAATATTAAGGGAACTCGAGGGCTTTCCAGGACCAGGCCGGGGGGATTAAATACAAGAGGTCTTTAGAAATGTTTAACTTTCTCTGAAGGAGCAGGCAGGTTTTCTTCTTTCGCATCCACTTTCTATTACATTAATTTCTCATTTGATTTATCCAATAACCTATGCCAGTAATTTTTACTCACCTGCTTAAAGACAAGGCGGACTCTTCCACCTCGTCACTTTGCTGGCAGGAAAACCTTATGCCAACCACTGCACTGCCGTCACCTCCTTTCTCTGGTTTCCCTCTCTCAAACTAGGCACACGAGTGGATAGAAGGATGGATGGATGGATGGACAGATGGAAGGAATGGAGGAAAGAACAGGGGAGGAAGAGAGGAAAGAAGAAAGGGCTCTCACAGCTTGGGTCCATCACCCACCTGTATGCCTCTGCACGAGTCATTCTCTGATGAGCGTGCGCAAAGCTCCCTCTAGTTGGAACCGTCTCTGGTGGAAGTAAGCAGGGTAGGCGCCGCGCCTAGCCAGCCAGAGGCTGTACCAATTTTCACAGCGCCTTACATATCACTGGGGATGTACGTGGGCTGGAGCTTGCAGTTGTGAGAAAAGGCTATTGCTTGTCCTGGAAAGATCTGGCTTAAAGTCCCAGAAGTAACACTTTGAAGAAGTTCCCTAACCTTTCTAAGTCTGATTCTCCAGTTTTAAGAATTTATACTTTGCAGAACTGCTAAAAGAACTAAAATTAAAATGTACCCATCTGTCATAAAACCCAAACGAGATGATGCTCCTCTATCAACTTAAAGGAGTTCCCTAGGAAGCCTCGGACTGACCAGATTTTCCAACAATCCCCAAACCAGATAACAACGGTGGGCAAGTGCCCAGACAGAGCCTGGAGCATCTTTCTAAATTCTGACTCAGGTCTGCCTCTAACCTTCCAACAGGAGCTGAGCCGTCTTCTCCCCATTTTGTCTTTGCCTCAAGTCAGGTCAAGACTGGATAACACCTAGTAAGCACCAAAAATGCTAAGTAGGCTAGGCAGAGAATAGAGGACCCCACAAATCACTGTACTTTTTCTAAGCACATGCACACGTATCATCTTATCCTAGGCAGCATCTAGGATTATCACAGCGTCTCCTTTTTTTTTTTTTAAGATGTAGTGACTGAGACTCAAAAGATAAAGCTGTTCACTCCAGGCCATACAGGTAATGAGCATCTCTGGAGAAGTCAGAGCACCTGACTTCCTTTTCTGAGCCACCTCCCTAATTAGTGAATTCACCAAGGCCCGGCTGAGTGCCTTCCATGGACACTTGGTGCCTGCTTCACTGGGTTCTCCATTTAATCACTCAGCACCGGTCTAAAAGCACCCATGAGATGCGAGGCACAGGTGCAGGAGGAAGGGGGCTCCTGGAGTCGGCCTCGCTCAGTGCCAACTTGCTAGCTTGACGTGAGAAGTACTTCAAGCCTTAGCTGTCCTCCAGCCACAAAATGGGCCAACAGAAGCCGACTTCTCAGAGGGCCATGGAGAATTAACTGACAGGATACCCGCAAAGGGGGTACCACGCCCGGGCTGAGGACTCAAAACGTGAGCCAGGGGAGGCTGTAGTCAGACAAGAGCTTTGGCCTCAAGGCGGAGACACTGCGGCAGGCACAATTAAGAACTGAAGCCGGCACCTAAGTTTTAAACAGTGGTGAGCGAGAGCCACGACAAAACCCGCGTGTGGCCGCGGGGTGGGCAGGCGCTTCAGACCTTGTCACGGAAGGATGCTGAGGTGAGATCTCAACCACAAGAACTGAGGAGCGGATTTGAGGGAAACTGGAGGCGCGAACACAGCCCCGTGCGGGGGTCGCGAGCAGAGCAGGTGGCAGCTCGACGGACGAGGAGGCCTCCAGGCCAGCGCACGGGGGGCGGGGGCTGGGAGGGGCTGGCACGGGGAGGGGGCGGGCGTCGGGGGGGGCTGGCACGGGAGGTGGTCAGGCAGGTCAGCAGCGCAGCTCCGGGACTCAAGGGGTGCAGCTTGAGGTCCTCTTACAGGCATCGTCGTCCGAAGGCGGCGAGGACGCGGATCCGGGGCGACAGTCAGGCAACGAAGCCCCGCCCCCCATCTCCGCCCATCCTGCCACCCGGAGGAGACGGGGCCTGAGGCGCCCTCCCCCTCGCGGTCCTCTCACGGCCGAGAGACGGCACGCCTCCAAACGCCCTCCCGCCGGCCGCCCGCTCACCCGGATGCCCTGCAGCACCCGGACCCGCTCCTCCTCGTCCATCCCGAAAGACGCCCTGCGGCCCTCGCGGCTCTCGGCGCTGCCCATGGCGGGAGGCGGCTTAGGAGCGCCGGCGCTGACGGGACCGGCGCCACCTGCCAACAAAACCGCGTCCTATTGGCGGCCGTTCGGAGTCCAGCCAATCCCGGCGCGGGCCGCAGGGCATTGTGGGGGCTGTAGTCTCGCGGCGCCTCCCGCCGGACCCGGAGCACGAGGCGCGGCGTCCGAGGTCAGACAGCGCGCGGCGGGATGGCTGAACGAGGGGGCCGGGCCAAGGGGGCCAGGACACCAAGGAGGCCGCAGCGGGCGGGCGGAGCCGCCTCAGATTCGCGGTGAAAAGGCAGCGAACGGGCCTGTGACTGAGCGTCCTCGGCGCTGAGGAAGACGACGACGTCGCGATGCGGAAGAGAAGCTGGACCTGGCGGACGCTCCTCTCGGGGGAGGAGGCGCTGGAGGAGGAAATTCGTGCGAAGCCCCTGAGGCGGAAGAAGGAGGCCTAGGGCCCAGCTCGGAGAGCGTGAGGGAGCAGAGCGGACCGGAGGAGAGCGGCCAGGGCCTTGCCAGCAGGAGGACGGGAAACGGTGCTCAGCGTTCAGGAGACACGCGATGTGCCGGAGCGTCGTGTTCACGCCTGTCTAGCTGGTCACAGGTGTAGTGGTCGCGGCGACCAGAGAAGTGCCGACATCGATCTGCCACCGTGCGCCCCAAGCGGAGTTTGGGATCTGGAACTGGGGCACGCCCTGCGGTGTCCCAAGGAGGAAAGAAGAGATTAAAAAAAAAAACCAAACAAAAACAAGGAGGATCTCGGAACGCAGGAAAGGAAAAAGACCCTTTTTAGTCCTTCCCTCCCCCATGTTGTAGCCATTAAGGAATTTCAGGTGCTCCTGAGCAGTATAACCTGTGTCCCCTTCTACACCGGTAAGGAGAAGGTATTTGCCTGACTCTTCCCTCACCCGGGGAGAAGGCAATGGCACCCCACTCCAGTCCTCTTGCCTGGAAAATTCCATGGGCGGAGGAGCCTGGTAGGCTGCAGTCCGTGGGGTCGCTAAGAGTCGGACACGACTGAGCGACTTCACTTTGACTTTTCACTTTCATGCATTGGAGAAGGAAATGGCAACCCACTCCAGTGTTCTTGCCTGGAGAATCCCAGGGACGGGGGAGCCTGGTGGGCTGCCGTCTATGGGGTCGCACAGAGTCGGACACGACAAATGACTTAGCTTAGCTTCCTTCACCCAGTATACGTGCCTCATCCAATCAGCAAATGACTGGCAAGACCCCTATCCCGCTCCTTGCACCCTAGGTATAAAATTGGACCAAGGACCCCCGTTCAACTGTTGGCTCACCCTTGAGCCAACCCATTGTTTTAACAGTGTCTCCCACTCTAATAAACTTTATTTCTCTCTCATTCTGTCTTGTGTCTGGAAATTCTTTTCCAGCTCGCAATCGGACCACAACACCCCCCCATCCTGACTGCTCCATGAAATAGTAAGGGTCATTTGGAGCCTCTTGGAACCTGGAAGGGCAGGGGTGAGGAGGAGAGAGTGGAAAAGAGAGTGAGCCGCTCTGAGTTGAGAGCAGCGGGTGGCGGGCAGGGGGGAGCCTAAGAGGATTTTTATTCTCCAGGATAACAGGGACATCTGCCAGTTTCCTTCAGATTACTTTGATTAGCAAATCTCCCTGCATCCCTTCCATCCTCCGTCTCTCTCCTATAAACAGAGCCTGAGTGGGGGATTCTGGTGCGAGTTGTTTATTGGCGGACTACCTCAGGAGAAAGCCGAGATGCCATCAAATTTGTGAAGCTCTCTGCAACCCCACAGTGGAGGACATCTTTGCAGTAGCCATGGAGATGGTTGACAAGGACCATCCCTGAAGCACAGCCTGCCCTTCACCACCATCTGAATGTGAGGGGGACAGCAGCAGCCTCCCCACTGCCCCTCCTGGTAGACTCTGGTGGTTGGGGAACCTCCCCTCTCCAGCCAGGAGAAACAGGCATCAGCATGACACTCAGGTAGGCGTTCCCATGAGGTGCCTGCTCAGAGCACGCGCTCCCCACGTGGAGGACTCAGGGCTGAGAGTCTGGGCCGGTGCAGGATGGAGGCGCTTCCCATCTGCCTGCCTGGCAGGTTGGACGTCTCCCCGTGGTCTGGGTGTGGAGGTGCCAGGCCTGGGCTAGTAGCGTCACACCTGCCGTGCCCACCTCCTTCGGCCCAGATGGAGGGGGCGGCTGCAGAAGGCCACTGCCCCTCGTAGCAACAGAATTCCCAGAAGCCAGTCTCTCCTGGAGTGGCACTGGTCACCCCAGCCAGGACCAGGCCCTGGCAGAGGGGCAGGGTGGCCTGGGTGGCTTTGACCAGCCAATCACTCCCGGGGTCTGACGGAACCAGCCGCCAACATCAGGAGGCCTCTCCACCCCTGCAGGTCCCCTGCAGGCTCTCCCTACATCCAGGAAGTGTCGCTGGGGAGCAAGCCTCCAGGTGGGACCTGCCTCCCCCACCCCCCCACCCCCAGCCCCACCACCACCACCACCGCCAGGTTCCTTTTCGCTGAAACTTCAGCCTCAGGAAAGGATGCTTCGGGGGAAGAACCGGCCAGAGAGGCACTCTGGAGTCGAGAGCCTGCGCCCCAGCGCGGCCCCAGGACGGGCAGCCCCTGTCGCGGTTCTCCCACGGCCAGCTTGCAGCACGTGGCCGCGGGTGCCGGGGGACCGTGAGCTCAGTGGGAAGAGAGGGGCTTGGTTCAGCGAAGGCGCGTGTGCCACTGGCTGCGGCGGGGTCGGCGGAGCGGAACCGGTCTGCTGATGGCTGCCTCGTCGCGAAGCGGTCCCTCCTTAGACGCCCCCGCGCACACGGGCGTGCGTGCGGGTACAAGCTGCAGGTACCCACGTGCACGCGCAGTTGCACATGTGCGCGTGCCCCAACCGCCCAAGCTGTAACCTGAGCTGGGCTTCGCGTCTCTCCAGCACAGACTCTGGCCCCGCTCCGGGCAGAGGCTCCACGTCGGGCGGGCACAGCCAGGCCCAAGCTTGCGGAGCAGCCCAGGCACGGCCTCGGGGGCCACCGAACCAGACCTGCCTCGGCGGCTCCCCCGGAATGTCGCGCCCCCACACCCTGCCTCTCACCTCACACTGCTGTATTTTCTTCCCTCCTGATAAGATCGCTCTCTGGATCGTTGTTGCCTGTTATTTGTTTATGGTTGATCTCCAGGCAATACCGCCCACACAGCTCCCAAGACAGAAGCTTCAAAGCCGAGAGACTGCGTCGGCTTCATTCATTCCGGAGTTCCTAGCACCTGGCACAGGCCCTGGGACGGACCGCATGCTCAGGAATGGGCCCTGGCTGGCTGAGTCACTGACCCACTGACCGACTGACTGACTAGGCTCCCCTGCTGGTGAGCCAACCGCTCCAGGTTCAGAGAGGCAAGAATCTGAGTAATTGAGAGGAGAGACTTTCATTTCGGTCCCAGCTGTGCTGCCCAAGTGGTGGCTTCACCAAGTTCCCTCGCTGCCCTCTGTCTCAGTGTCCCCATCTGTAAAACAGGCATAAGCACAGTAGGTGCCTGTAGTGGTGATGTGGGGTTGGCTGGGTTGATACATGGCTGCACAGGGACCCAGAACAACAGCAAAAGGAACATTCAGTTATCACTAGTTACCGTTCCTGGGCTTCCTGGGTGGCTCAGATGGTAAAGCGTCTGCCTACAATGCAGGAGACCTGGGTTCGGTCCTTGGGTTCGGGAAGATCCCCTGGAGAAGGAAATGGCAACCCACTCCAGTATTCTTGCCTGGAAAATCCCATGCACGGAGGAGCCTGATTGGCTACTGTCCATGGGGTCGCAAAGAGTTGGACACTACTGAGCGACTTCACTATCTATCTATCGTTACACTATCCATCATCCAAAGAAACCTCCCGAGGTGGGGCTCAGATAGGGGACATGGCTATGAGATCGCAGAGATGGAATTTGAACTATGGCCCAAACATCTCAGAGGATGAAGCCCTTTCTAAGGCTCCACCGGCTGCAGCGCCTTCCTTGGAGTGTGGTCTGCCTGGCCCTTGGGTGTGAGGCTTGGGATCTGGGATGAAGGCCCAGCAAAGGGTGTGGGCCTGGGAAAGGGGAGAAGGGGCTGCAGCCCCAACTCTCAGACCTGATGGGAGACCATCCTGGCACTGGCTGCCCCACTTCCACCGCCTGCAGCCACACCCCCTCCCCATCACGGGACTCTTAACAGGGTTCTATGAATTCATTCAAATGTATGCACAAACTAAGGAATCGACACTGCGCTGTAATAAGAGCTACAAGCTGACAAGATTCCTCCTAGAGCTAGTGGTCATTCTGGCTGCCTACCTGGCACAATGGTTTTCCAGCCTTTTGCACCTATTAGCAGGGGAAGGAGGTGCCCACCTGGGAGTGTCGGGTGGGGTCTGAGTAGCTGAAGGGGTCTCCATCAGAGCTGCCTGTGCCTTGTCTGCATTCAAGGTCCCACACAGAGCTGGGGCCATACCAGAAAGTGACTGGGGACCGTTCCCTTTCCTCACATCATCTCTAGCACCCTTCTCAGCCAAGCTAAACAAAAACACCTTCCAAGTGGAAGCCTTGTGTTTGCTGAAAGATAGGCTTCCTAGGTTTCCACCAGCGTGAGAGAGAAGAAAGTTTTATTTTAATTTTAGTTGCAATTCCCTGACTATTACTGTATCTAAAGTTAAACATCTTTTTATTTACATGCTGCTCATTGATATTCTTTTGGGCTTCCCAGGTGGCGATAGTGGTAAAGAACGTGCCTGCCAAGGCAGGAGACCTAAGAGACACAGGTTTGATCCCTGGGTTGGGAACATGCCCTGGAGGAGGGCACAGCAACCCACTCCAGTATTCTTGGCTGGAGAGTCCCATGGACAGAGGAGCCTGGCGGTTGCAAAGGGTCAGACACGACTGAAGTGACTTAGCACACATTATGCCGGATAGACTGTTTTCATATAGATCTCCACCAATTACATAGATGTTTATATAGCTCTTATCCTTTATTGAAGATTTCATTGTTTTGCCACTGAATTTAAAAAGCCAGCTTCATGGTAAACTACTTTCCACATGTACACAGTACATATCTAGATTTGTTTCTCTATTCTTTAGCTATTTTTATAGCAACTCACCACTGATTTAACTGCTATAACTTCATCAAGTATTTTGAATGTCTCACAAGGAAACTCCCCTGTTTTACCTTTTAAATTTTCTTGAGGGAAAGAAACCATCTTGTTATATATCATTACCAGTCTTCCTGAGCTTTCAGCTGGGGTTGTGTTGGATTTATAGATTGATTTATGGGAGGCCTGATATAGCTAGCTCTTCTTGAAGGCCATTCAGTAAACTTTGGTAGGTTTCTTTATTTAGTATTTAGACATTTTTATGAGGTTTCTCTCTAGATATTTTATGGAATTTGTTTCTCTTAAGAATGAGTTCATTTTTCATTTCATTTTCTAATTGGTTTTTGCCAGTATGTAATTAAGCTATTGATTTTTCTATGCTGATCTTATATCTGGCTGCACTGCTAAACTCCTATTGGTTTGCCAATTGATTCTCTTGAGATTTTTCTAGGTGGATGATCATATGGTCTGCAGATAATCTCAGTTTTGTTCTTTTTTTCCAGTATTAATGACATTTTCCCTGATACTGGGTTGAATCTCCAATAAAAAGGTTGGATAGCGCAATGATAGTAACTCTGTTTCATTACCGAGCAGTGGCAATTAGTGTAGAGTTTCAGTGCCTCTCATCATATTAAGAGAGAACCTAATTTGCTAGAAATTTTGTTTTTTTTTTATCATAAAAGTACATATGTTGAGCATTTTCAATAGTGTTTTTGTTCTCTATGAAAATAATTACGTGGTTTCTCTTGTACTCTAGAAAAGCAGTGACTTAAACTGGTAGATTTTTTTCTAAAGTTGACACCTACTTGCATTCCTGGGATGGAGCCTGGTGGGCTGCCGTCTATGGGGTCACACAGAGTCGGACATGACTGAAGTGACTTAGCAGCAGCAGCAGCACACAATTATCGTGGTAAGGAATCCACCTGCCAATGCAGGAGATGTAAGAGACTTGGGTTTGATCCCTGGGTTGGGAAGATCCCCTGGAAGAGGACAGGACAACCCATTCCAGTATTCTTGCCTGGAGAACCCCGTGGACAGAGGAGCCTGGCAGGCTACAGTGCATGGGGTTGCAAAGAGTCAGACACGACTACAGCGACTTGGCATGCACACATACACAATTACTGGGGAGAGAAGAGGGAGAAGCAGGCAGGGCCGGGGAAGCGCACTGAGACGCGGGGAAGGCAGAGTGCTGGTTAGGCCGAGAGCGGCTGTGTGGACAGCACCCCGTCGTCTGTGCAACCCTCGGGCCTCTGTTCTATGTGACACGTTAGTTAAGTGTTCTGCGTGTGTGTTTATGAAGGGGATTGGCATACAGCTTTATTTTCCTGAGCTGTTCTCTTTTATCTCTTCATCTCTCGAAACAACTATTTCGTGGATCAGATGCATTGCTCTTGTTTGTATCTCAGTCATTTCTACTTTAGTTTTAATTACATCATTCTACTTTTTTGGATTTTTTAATGGTTTTTAAGTAGTTTCTTGATTTGAAAGTTTATTTCCTTTATTTTCGATCTTTTCTAATAAATGCATATAAGGCCCACCTATTCCTTTGAGTACTGCTGTTGCAGAAAAAGATTCTGTGATATGGCATGTCTGTGATCATTGAGACATAAATAGTTCACACATTATATATTTTAATTTTTGCTTTAATCACGAGCTATTAAGATGTATTGTTAATTTCTATTTCTATTGCATTTCAATCAGCCTAAATAATAGCAGCTTTTGCAGCTGAATAAGATTTCCCTTATGTCATTGCACAGGTCAGTTTTTCAGAATATTCCATTTGTGGTTAAAAGAATATTTAACCTCTGTCAGTTGAGTAGAAGGGTGGTTAGACGAAGCTCATTACTTGTTTTATTCAAACCCGCTTTTACTCACTTTTCTCTATGAGAGTTTTGTCACAGGTGCACACTAGGACGCTGAGGACCTGTTTCCTCTATCTGTGGCTCCGCCACGCTCTGGCTCTGTATATGCACACGTGGAGCTTTAAATGCAGTAAAATGATCATCGGTTACCCTGTCTTCAGCATGACATAGCCCTTTCTTTTTATATTAAACGCTTTGGCCTTGAATTCTATTTCATCTGAATTTAAAACTACCCTCTTTTTTGTTTTATTAGCATTTCTTTCCTTCATGTTCATTTTTGCTGGATTATTTCTTTTAGATATATACTTCACATAGTTTTTACTTTTATCCAACCAGGGTTTTTTCTTTTAATTAATTCAGGTAACCCATTTACACCTAATATGAGGACTGACATTGTTAGAATTGTTTGTTCCTTCTTTTGGGTTTGGTTCTTTGTGTGTTATACTTCTTGATTTTTCTCCCCTTTCTTACATTTTGTTATACCCACTGAATTTTCTTAATCTTCTCACCCTTTAAGAGTGCTACTTAAGGTTACATTTAGAAACCGCTATCTGTAGTTAAATCACCCCAACAAGTCAGACAACTCAGTTGTCCGCTCCATTTACAAGTTCTCTAGAATTTGTGTCCCGTGATTATGCTATTTTTTTCATTAAAGTGTAACACACATACTTTACACGCCCACGTCTTAGGTGCACAGCTTGGTGGATTTCTCAAGGTGAACACGTCCCTGCCAACAGGACGCAGGGCAGCACAGAACACCACCAGATCTCGTCGAGCTTCCGTGACGCCGCCATCACTCCCACCACAGGTGAACAGGGCCCGCCAGCACCACGGTGCCCAGAGTCTCTCAGCCCACACGTCTGAGTGTGCGTCTGTCCCCTCGCCTCCGGCTCGTTCCGCTCAGCGTCAGCCCCTGCGACTCCTGCGCACAGAAGTGCGTGGCGCTGCTGCTGGCCTCGTGCCGTGCAGACGCTCCTTCTGCAGCTGTGTCACGAATGTTTGCGTTGTCCCGGGGTGTGCATGTGGCTGGGCTACATGCATAGCCCAGCACCCATCTTTTGGAAGAGGTATCCACACACTCCTTTTGGATGCTCACCTGGGACAGGGCATGACTGTTCAGAGTTTGAGGACACTGTCAGTGTTCCAGGTGGGGTATCACATTGTCATTTAAAATGCTGCTGCTGCTGCTAAGTCGCTTCAGTTGTGCCCGACTCTGTGCGACCCCATAGACGGCAGCCCACCAGGCTCCCCCGTCCCTGGGATTCTCCAGGCAAGAACACTGGAGTGGGTTGCCATTTCCTTCTCCAATGCATGAAAGTGAAAAGTGAAAGTGAAGTCGCTCAGTCATGTCTGACTCTTCGTGACCCCATGGACTGCAGCCTACCAGGCTCCTCCGTCCATGGGATTCCCCAGGCAAGAGTACTGCAGTGGGGTGCCATTGCCTTCTCCTGTCATTTAAAATACCTTACTTTAAACAACCAACACTCTTTGACTCTGGTTTTTGAGTATTTATTTTACTTATTTCTTTAGCTGCGCCAGGTCTTGGGTCTCACTGCAGCATGTGGGGCCTCGTTCCTGATCAGGGATCGAACCCAGGCCCCCTGCATTACGAACATGGACTCTTAGCCATTGGACCACCAGGGAAGTCCCAACACTCATTTATGCGTTAAAAAAAAAAAAAAAGGCTTTAACTGTTTTACCCGATCACTGTTGTACCCCATCGTTTCTCCTCTGTAGAGCTGATTGCCCAGCAGTTGTGTGTTTTTAGAGAACATCTGTGGGCCTTAAATATCTGGCCTCTTGCATGCCTGGAAGTGTCTTTAGTTTGCCATCACAACGAATGGTAGCATCGTAATAGTTAGACTTCATATAAAGTTATAGATTCCAGCTGATTTCCACTGAGAACTTTGAAAGTGAATGTGAATTCTCTTAGTCGTGTCCAACTCTTTGGGACCCCATGGGCCACAGCCTACCAGGCTCCTCCGTCCATCCATGCGATTTTCCAGGCAGGAGTACTGGAGTGGGTTGCCATTTCCTTCTCCAGGGGGATCTTCCCGACCCAGGAATCAAACCCGGGTCTCCCACATTGTAGGCAGACACTTTTACATCTAAGCCACCAGGGCAGAGAATGTTGAAGATGCCGTTTATTGCTGCTTTGACCCCTTGAGGGGCCCTCATTCTCAGCATTCTTGCATTTCTTCAGTTTGGGGGGAATGTCCTCCGTCATTTCTTGGAACATCTCTCTTTTCTCTCTTTTCAGACCTCCCGTGTGATGGCTTTTACAGTATTTTTGATGTATCCTTCGTGTCCCTTGACTTTTATTTCATGCTTTCTACTTCTTTGTCCTTTTATGATCATTCCTTGCTTAGTTTTCCTAGAATGTGAATATTCCGTTTTTGACCTTTGGTTTTCCCTAACTTAGCAATCAAGTTTTTGACCTTCTTTGGTTTTGTTTCTTTTTGTTGTTGTTGTTGTTTTAACAAAGGCTATACACTTGTGCATCTGTCTGAAGCGATTAATTACATTCAGAATCCCTGTCCTGCTTTCTCTATAAAATTTCCTCCCTCGCTCTTTTGTTGCGTTACTCTTTAGAGAACGTGCTGGAAGGGCTTTCCTGTCACTCACATTCAGAGTCTTGCATCGCCTCACAGGTGTGCGAGTAGGTCTCAGCCGTTAGTGGCACTGGCGCCGGAAGGGACAGTGACCAGACGGCCAGCTGTCTGGTGGGAATGGGGTCCGCCCTCAAGCTGCAGACCCTTGCCTTCCACCCCCTTTCTTCCCCTCCCCCCTCCCAGGCACGCCTTCCCACTGCTCCCTGGTTTGCAGGCTGGCTAGGTGACTCCACAAAGGAATTGTTTGGTGGGTGCTTGGGAGTCAACGCTAGGTGGAGGTGTCCTTGTCCTCCCTAGGGGGAGAAAGAGAGAAGGAGAAAGCCAGGATGTGTGGAAATTCTTCTAAAGCCCAAGGGTTGAGCCAAGAAAATGAGACCAGATGGCAGGAGTGGCCACAAAAGGGAACCCAGCATGGCACAGGTGCACGTGCCAGGCAAGCAAGGGCGTGACCCGGGAGGCTCCTGTGGGCGCTGCGTGTTCATGGCTGGTCCTTCTCAGCCTGTGGGCTGCTGCGTGTTCATGGCTGGTCCTTCTCAGCCTGTGGGCTGCTGCGTGTTCATGGCTGGTCCTTCTCAGCCTGTGGGCGCTGCGTGTTCATGGCTGGTCCTTCTCAGCCTGTGGGCGCTGCGTGTTCATGGCTGATCCTTCTCAGCCTGTGGGCCGCTGCATGTTCATGGCTGGTCGTTCTCAGCCTGTGGGCCGCTGCGTGTTCATGAGTGATCGTTCTTAGCCATCCAGGGACTTGAAGGTGGATGGGTGGGGTTAGCCCAGAGCTTCTTGGTGGGATGAAAGGAAACTTGTAGCCCCAGCCCCACTCCCGCAGGACGAGCCCCAAAATGCCACTCCTTGGACTCCTGAGTCCTCCCCTTTCTGATTTCATAAGATTCAGGCTCCGTGTCTTTTGTTTCTCTGAGGCTCAGTCGTGTCCAACTCTTTACAAGCCTTTGGATTGCAGCCCACTAGGCTCCTCTCTCCATGGGGTTTTTCAGGCAAGAATCTGCAAGTGGGTTGCCATTTCCTCCTCCAGCGGATCTTCCGGACCCAGAGATCAAACCCGAATGTCCTGTGTCTCCTGCATTGCAGGTGGATTCTTTACCTGCTGAGCCACTGGGGGAGCCCTTTGCTTCTCTGAGACTGGGATAAATCCAGTATAGTGCCAGATTCATGGGCTTTGTAAATGGAGAAAACCCCCCTCCCAGCCCAGTCTTGATGTCTCTGCAACTTAGAATTGCACTCTCGTGTGTGTTATAAACATCTTGTCTGCCAGACCTAAGAAATTCACGCACACTCTCTGGCTGGTTGAGTTCCTGCCCTGAATCTGTATCCTTCATCACAACTTGACAAAAGAATGGTGCTCTGAGGCCTGTTTTATAGGCTTTCTATTCTACAGGTTTGCTGCCCATTACTACCATCTGTCAGAATCACAAAGCCGTAGTATGTACCCATTACTGTTGGTTGATTTTATTTAGGCACTAATTCTTGTCCCTACCTACCCATTTGTCACATTTGGGGGCTTCCCCGATGGCTCATCAGTAAAGAATCTGCCTGCGATGCAGGAGCCACAGGAGACGCAGGTTCCATCCCCAGAAAGGGAAGAGCCCCTGGAGAAGGAAATGGCAACCTGCTCCAGTATTCTTGCCTGAAAAAAGTCCCATGGACAGAGGAGCCTGATGGGATACAGTCCAAAGGGTTGCAGAAGAGTCGGACACGACTGAGCACAAGCGCCTACCTACCCAGTGGCTGTCATTGTTTAAAAAAAGGAGAAAGAAAGGCAAGAAGCACACCCACCCCTCCTCTCGGAAAATTCTCACTCATCACAGTTTAAAGACAAGAAGCACAAATAATTCTGCAAGATAAGAAAATACAGAAATAAAACCACCAGGATTCTAATAATCAACAGTAGCTGGTCATTCAGTTTAGATACTGGAACTTGCAGAAAGCAGCCACGTTACCAATGACTATTACTCTGCATCTTCAACCCGCAGATACGACACCTCTACGGTTGAGGAGCAAAATGAATTATTTTAGGTGAGGTCATTTGTGCAAGAGAACAGGAACCGAATCAGGGACCAACGTGCTGGCTCTCGTTTTATGAGGCCACAATGACCAGTCCTTGGGAGGACAAGAGAAAGAGCAGCGAGTGACAGCACCCCGCCCCCCAAAACACAGCCAGCTCAGTCCCCTCCTGGTTATGTCCCTGAGCCAGCCCTTCCAGGGAAGCCGGGGGCTGCACTTGGATATTTCACAGCAGGAAAGCAGCTAAGAGAGTGGTCTCAGAGCCACGGTCAGTAACTCACTCTTGTCCTCTGGACACCGTCTACAGCCACCAAGCAGCCCTCCAGCTCCCTCGAGCTAAAGGACACAGGTGTGTCCAAGGAGAGAGTCATGGCCTGAGACAGGCACGGGCGAGACAAGATGAAAACCGCAGCCCCAGGCCCCCACCCTGCACCCTTGCCACCGTGAACCTCTGTTCTCTGGCTCCACTCCTACCTTCCATGAGAGTCAGCCACAGGGCCAGCACCCACTCAGTGCTGACCCCGAGGCCTGCTCCCAGAGTTCCTGGGACTTCCAGTCTGGGGAAGGGGCGTGCCGACATTAATCGGAAAATCACACAAGTGTAGCATTACAAACTGGTCTGTGCAAGGGCCCTGAGAACCTGTCAGAGTTTGGGCTGATGGCACCGTGATCCAAAGCTGTTTACTAGGGGTGCGGGTCTTGGGCCCAGCTCCCAGAGGGCGTGGCGCCTCCCTGCCCAGGCCTCTGGGGACAGGGGCCATGTCATGTGGGTCCCCTGCAGCCATGGGCTGTGGAGTGCTCCACGCTGCCCCGGCAGGCATCCTTCTCCGGCCTTTTCGCCCCTCAGCTCACTGTCTCTTCCTCTCCTCAGCCCCACCCCCTACCAACTTCATGTCACATCTCCCTTCAGTTCAGTTCAGTCGCTCAGGCGAGTCCAGCTCTTTGTGACCCCATGGACTGCAGCACGCCAGGCTTCCCTGTCCATCACCAACTCCCGGAGTTTACTCAAACTCATGTCCATTGAGTTGGTGATGCCATCCAACCATCTCATCCTCTGTCGTCCCCTTCTCTTCCTGCCTTTACTCTTTCCCAGCATCAGGGTCTTTTCCAAAGAGTCAGTTCTTCGCATCAGGTGGCCAGAGGATTGAAGTTTCAGCTTCAGCAGCAGTCCTTCCAGTGAATATTCAGGACTGATTTCCTTTAGGATGGATGGGTTGGATCTCCTTGCAGTCCAACCCAGGGACTCTCAACAGTCTTCTCCAACACCACAGTTAAAAAACATCAGTTCTTCAGTGCTCAGCTTTCTTTATGGTCCAACTCTCACATCCATACATGATTACTGGAAAAACCATAACTTTGACTAGATGGACCTTTGTTGGCAAAGTAATGTCTCTGCTTTTTAATATACTGCCTAGGTTAGTCATAGCTTTTCTTCCAAGGAGCAAGCATTTTTTAATTTCATGGCTGCAGTCACCATCTGCAGTGATTTTGGAGCCCAAAAGATAAAGTCTCCGTTGGCCACCTACTAAGATGTGGGCTCTAGCTAGTCACGACTTGTCTGGGCCTAAGTTTCCTTGTCTGTGAAAGGAGGGTAACCCAGGTAGCTCAGACAATCGGAAGCAGTGGTGGGGTTTCACCGGGTCAGTATAGGCCAAGCCCAGCACACTTTTTACCCGTCCTTTCTGACGACGATGCTTGTGCCCGAGCCTTCTGGCGCAGGACCTGGAAATTTGAGATCATGGGGACGCCTCCACCGGCCCCCGCTGCTCCGCAGAACCCTCCAGGGTTCACACAGCGTGCTCTTAACCTGTTTTCTCAGTCAACTAGAGACAGGTTCGACCTGTTTAAGAGCAGAAGCGGGTGTCGCTGAGCGGGGAGACATCCTTCGGAGGCCCGGCCCCCGCGGTCCCGGGGCGCCCAGGTGCGCCGGCGCGGGCCGGGGGGACGCACCTGCGCCCAGGTGGCTGGAGAGGAAGCGCCGCCCACTGCCCCGCTTCCTGAGCGGCCACTGCCGCCTGGCGGCCAGTCGGCTCCAGTCCCCGCTCGCTCCAGCTTCTGAGCCGAGCCCTTCCCGGCCCGGTTGTCTGAGAACCCCCGGGGCTGCGCATCTCCCGTGGGGGCCCGAGGTTGGCGGCTGTACCGGCCGCCCCGCAGCGGACTTCGCCCTCCCCGCGGAGTCACTCCCAGGCCGGGGCCGGAGGCCACGTGCTCTAGGCGGGAGGCTCTGCGGCCGATGAAAGGGGACCCGGAGCCGCCCCCACCTCCCTCCCCCTTTCCTGGCGAGCTGGTGGCCCCTGTGCGAATGCGCCACCGTGCCCTCCCTGGCTCTGTTTATTAAGGCCTCTGTGCAGGGCTTCCCGGCCACGCTAGTGGTAAAGAACCCACCCACCAAGGCAGGAGACATCACAGTCGTGGGTTTGATCACTGGGTCGGGAAGATCCCCTGGAGGAGGGAATGGCAACCCACTCCAGTATTCCTGCCTGGAGAATCCCATGGACAGAGGAGCCTGGCGGGCTACAGTCCATGGGGTCGCAAAGAGTCAGACACTACTGAGCTACCGAACTGAACTGACATATAATATTTGTATATATGCAATACTTTTATTATTTATAGGGACTTCCCTGGTGGCTCAGATGGTAAAGCGTCTGCCTACAATGCAGGAGACCTGGGTTCGATCCTTGGGTCGGGAAGATCCCCTGGAGAAGGAAATGGCAACCCACTCCAGTAGTCTTGCCTGGAAAATCCCATGGATGGAGAAGCGTGATAGGCTGCAGTCCATGGGGTTGCAAAGAGTCAGACACGACTGAGCCACTTCATTTTCCTTTCTATTATTTATATATATGCAAAAATTTTATATATAAATGAGTTTTGACAACAGTATATGTCAAACTTCTAAGCATTCTTTCTAGTTTTCTAATTGTTTTCTTGTTTTATTTATTCCTATCTTCTTTAACAACTTAAGATATAATGCATATGCCATGCGATGTACCCATTTAAAGTAGAAACTCACAGGCATTTAGTATATTTACGGAGTTATGCATCCATCCACGGTTTTGTTTTGTTTCTTGGCTGTACTGGGTCATCCTCGCTGCTCTCAGTTTCTCTAGTCGCGTGCACAGGCTTCCCTTGTGGTGGCTTCGCCTGTTGAGGACCAGTGGCTCCGTTGCTCTGTGGCCTGTGGGATCTTTCCGGATCAGGGATCAAATCCATGTCCTCTGCATTGGCAGGCAGATTCTTAACCATTGCACCAGCAGGGAAGTCCCACCATCACCACAATTTTAGAACATTTTTATTCTCAAAAAAGATCCTATAACCCTTAGCTTTCACCCCTCAAGCCTCCCTTTCTTCTTCCCTACTGCCCAGCCCGAGGCAACCACTAATCTACTTTCTGTATCAATATCTTCTTGTCTCTGTCATCTGATTCCTTGACTCTGACTTCAATTAATTAAGAACTCACAAGGGATAAGAGATAATTAATCAGGCTATTTCCTGCCCAAGGAGACATATATGGAAGAAAAAGACAGATATATGTTGAAAATAAAGGATAGAAAAGGGTGTGTATACAGATACTGACAAAAGAAAGTAGATTTGGCCACAGTAATCTTTGGATGAATAGAATTTAAGGACTGAAGAGTTAACAAGGACAAAGGAGGGTGTTTTATGATAAAAAAAAAATATATATATATATATATACTCCATTAAGAAATTGTGAGTCATGAATTTTTCTGCACCTAACATCATATTCCTGAAATAGTTTTAGTTGTTAACATGCTTTTTATTGCAAGTAACAGAAACCACAACTTCAGCTGGCTTACATAATAAAGGGAATTGAAGGGAAATGCAGTGCTGATTCTAGCAAGAGATGACGGGGAACAGAGTCTGTCTCCGAGCCTCCCCACATCCATGTGACTCTGGGAAGATCCTGTTCCTATCTCCGTCCTTAGCTGTGTCACCTGTTGGAGACAATACCCTCTCCTTTCTGGGGCTGCTGGGAGGAGTGAATAATGAGAGCTCACACACAGTACCAGTTGTGTGCTGACCGTGTACCAGGTGCTGTCCTAAGCACTTTACGTGTATTTCTTGTTTAGTTGCTAAGTCGTGTCTGACTCTTTGGTGACCCCATGGACTGTAGCCCACCAGGCTCCTCTGTCCAGGGGATTTTCCAGGCAACAATACTGGACTGTTTGTTCTCCAGGGGATCTTCCTGACCCAGGGATTGGACCTGCATCTCCTGCATTGGAGAAGGAAATGGCAACCCATTCCAATATTATTGCCTGGAAAATCCCAAGGACAGAGGAGCCTGGCAGGCTACCGTCCATGGGGTCGCAGAGTCAGACACCACTGAGCGACTTCACTTCACTTCACTTCTCCTGCACTGGCGGCCATTGGCAGTTGGTGAATCCCCTGAGCCACGAGGGTACTGACTCACTTAAATTCACAATGGCCCTTTGAGGTAGGAGCTGACGTTAGTCTCCTCCTATGACTGTTGTCTCAGACCACTGCCTAGGAAGCAATGGGGCTGAGATTCAGAGCTCAGCTGTCTGTGCTTTTCCGACCTTAATTGAAACAGTTTCCTAAAAACGGTGTCACAGTTCTGAAAGGCCCACCAGTGAAGCTCTGATGGGTTAACTAGATGTCAGGCCAGGAGCAGAGGAATACACCAGCTACCCCTATCCTTCCTGTCGGTGATTTACCCTCTGGCCCAGGAGAAGCTGGGGTTGAGGACAGGAAGGGACACGGTAGTAAGCCCACCCCAGCACAAGGTTTATCGTAAAAATAAAAAATCTTGACTGTGGAAGTCTTAAATTTTGAAAACTAAGGTTAGAGGGAAGCCTGGAGTGCTGCCGTCCATAGGCTCGCAGAGAGTCGGACACGACTCAGCGACTGAACTGAAAGTTAGAGGCGTCCTCAGGGCCAAGGAGATAACTAACTCGGCACAAGGGTACTGAGAACGATAAACCTAAGCTGACGCTGTGGGCGCCCTGTCTCCTTCTTACCCTCATATTTGTCAACATAAAGCCAATTCCACAGTAAGGTGGGAGACACTGAGAAGGGATCTGCAAGGGGCTGTGCATGAAGGGTCAGCAGGAGACCTGCACTGACCTTGGCCTGCCTGAGAGGGGACCTCAGGCGCCTCCCTCTCATACCATCCCCTAGAGAAAGTTAGATTTGCCAGATGAGGAGGAACATCTAGGCTGAGTAAACAGAAAGCGCACAGACCCTAAGGCAGGAGTGTGTCTGACACACAAGGAGCAGGCAGTGGCTGAAGCACGGTGAGCCAGGTGTCAGGAGATGATGCTGAGAGGGGCCAGGCATGCCTGCTGGTCTTGTGGTTGAATGTCTCTATTTGGGTTTAATACATTCACCCTGCAGCCGCAGGGGGCTGTAAGTCGTGGTGAGCAAGTTAGCCCCAAATCCCTCCACCTATCCACCCAAATGATGCATATAGCATTCCCATTCTGGCACAGAAGACTTCAGTTCAGTTCAGTTGTTCAATTGTGTCCAACTCTTTGCAACCCCATGGACTGCAGAACGCCAGGCCTCCCTGTCCTTTACCAACTCTGGGAGTTTACTCAAACTCATGCCCATCGAGTGGGTGATGCAATCCAACCATCTCATCCTCTGTCGTCCCCTTCTCCTCCTGCCTTCAATCTTTCCCAGCATCAGGGTCTTTTCAAATGAGTCAGCTCTTCACATCAGGTGGCCAAAGTATTGGAGTTTCAGCTTCAGCATCAGTCCTTCCGATGAGTATTCAGGACCAATTTCCTTTAGGATGGACTGGTTGGATCTCCTTGCAGTCCAAGAGACTCTCAAGAGTCTTCTCCAACACCACAGTTGAAAAGCATCAATTCTTCAGCACTCAGCTTTCTTTATTGTCCAACTCTCACATCCTTACATGACTACTGGAAAAACCATAACTTTCACTAGACGGACCTTTGTTGGCAAAGTCATGTCTCTGCTTTTTAGTATGCTGTCTAGATTTGTCATAGGTTTTCTTCCAAAGAACAAGTGTCTTTTAATTTCGTGGCTGCAGTCACCATCTGCAGTGATTTTGGAGCCCAAGAAACTTAGGGTCCCTTTATTAGAAATGCCTCCAATTAGCCTCCAGTTAAATAAATTTATAGTAAAAAAAAAAAAAGGCAAAATAATGACAATAATTTAAAAAAATAAAATAAAGTACCAAAGATTAAAAAAAAAATGCCTCCAGAATTCCATGCAATAGGGACTGAGGGGTAGCAACCTAGGAAATTCATTTTAAAATGCCATAGCTATATAAGGAAGCTAACAGAAACCCAGTTGTTGCTGTTTAGTTGCTAAGTTCTGTTCGACTCTTTGTGACCCCATTGACTGCAGCATGCGAGGCTTCCCTGTCCTTCACTATCCCCCAGAGTTTGCTCAAACTCATGTTCTTTGAGTCAGTTATGTCATCCAAACATCTCATCCTCTGTTGTCCCCTTCTCCTCCCGCCTTCAATCTTTCCCAGCATCAGGGTCTTTTCCAATGAGTCAGTTCTTTGCATCAGGTGGCCAAAGTATTGGAGTTTCAGCTTCAGCATCAGTCCTTCCAATGAATATTCAGAGTTGATATACTTTAGGACTGACTGGTTTGATTGATCTCTTTGCAGTCCAAGGGACTCTCAAGAGCCTGCTCCAGCACCTCAATTGGAAAACATAAGTTCTTTAGTGCTCGACCTTCTTTATGGTCCAACTCGCACATCCATACATGACTACTGGAAAAACCATAGCTTTGACTATGGGCCTTTGTTGGCAAGGTGATGTCTCTGCTTTTTAATACGCTGTCTAGGTTTCGCTAGTAGTATTTTTATTTACTTTGTGGGATATAAGCTTTAAAAAAATAGCCATCTTTTGTAAAGATGGTTTTTATTTATTCACTCCTTCCAAAAGGTTGAGACATCCAACCTCACTGAAGACCGTGTATCTAAAGGAGGCCTGAGGGGGCTGGTGGAATGGAAATAAGAGTGGAAGTAAGCTCTTCACGGGGGGCACCCCTGGGGACCACACGGAGACCCGGCGATCCCGCGGTGCGCGCACCATATCGAGCTAACAAGACCCTGAAGCCTGACACCCTCCACTTTGTGAAGACTGGGCGAGTCAAGAACTGCGGAGTCTCAGTGGTTTACTTCGCATGCGCCGAGGGTGGGGCGGGGCGGGGGCGGCCAGCGGCGTGGGTGGGGCGAGCGCTGCGGTGGGACGAGGGTCGGATCTAGCGGTGTGGGTGTGGCGAGCGCCGGGGACGGGGCGGAGCCGAGGGCGGGGCCAGCGGCGTGGGTGGGGCGAACGCCGGGGGGCGGGGCGTATCCGGGATTGGGCGAGAGTCGGGGACGGGGCGGAACCGAGGGCGGGGCCAGTGGCGAGGGTGGGGCGAGCATCGGGGAGGGGCGAGTGTCGTGGGCGGGGCGAGCGCCCGGGACGGGGCGGAGCCGGGGGCGGGGCAGAACCGGGAGCAAGGCGAGCGGTCCGGCCTTCACTCCCACTCGGCGCCCCAACTCGGTGTCTGGTTTCTGGGCAGGTCCTGTCCGTGCCACACCGCTGTCCTGGCGCAGCCGCCGCCGCCGCCGCCGCCCTCGCGGGCACAGACGTTTTCCACGCCAGGGAGGGGCTCGTCCCCCAGCCGCCGACTGGGCAATGTACGCGGCGCGGCCGGGCCGCCGTCGCCGCCCGGGCGCCGGGCCCGCCCGCCGGCTCCCGGGGCCGGCCGCTTGTCCGGCGCGGCCCGCGAGGAGCTGCGGCGCCGCCTGCTGGGTCTCATTGAGGGCCACCGCGTGGTCATCTTCAGCAAGACCTATTGTCCGCACAGCACGCGGGTAGGCGGCCAGGGCCCCGGGCCCCCGCGGCGCCCCGCCCCGGCCTCGGTCCGGGCTCGTCCGATCCGCCCTCGGCTGGGCCGCGCGGTCCGGCCTGCGGCCTCCGACGGGCCGGCGGGCCAGCCGCGGTCCTGCCCTGGCCGAAAGCCTGCTGGACGTGGGCCCCTAGGGGCACCTGAGGGGACAGGTCCCCCGGGTCCCGACCTGGGGACGACGGCGGCGGGTGGCGGGGCTGCTGCGGCTCACCGCGTGCCCCGGGCCGGCCTGGCGGCGGTTTAGGCCGGACTGCACGCGGGGCACGCGCGGGAGCTGAGAGTTGGAGCAGTGATGCTCTGGAGGACGAAGCCGTCTGTAGGATGGGGCTGGGCGATTTTGAAGGCTGCTTCCACGTTTGAGAGTTGAAACAACGCATGAAAGAGGCACAAGCCTAAATTGTCGGGTCAGAGGTGAAATTAGGATTCTCAGTCTTGCTGTCAGGTGGATAATGATTTGCACATTTTTCAAACAAGTGTGTGTGTCACATGTGCACCTTGCAGTTCTCTAGCAGACCACACTCCAGCAGGAGCCTCCTGGTTCATCCTCTCCACTCCTCCCAGGGCAACCACTGGCCAGAGTCACTTGCTTTTCCTTAACAATTTTGCTGCCAAACGTATGTATCCCTAAACAATACTTTGCTCCTTTTGGCTTGTATTGGTACTTTGTGTAAGTAGAGTCATGGATTTTTATATTCTGCATGTTTTTCCCAACAGTTATGTTTTAGAGATCGCTGCATGTTAGTGTCTGTAAGTGTGGTTTGTTCATTTTCATTGCTGTGTTGTTCCTGAGTGTTACCAGGTCTGATGTTCCTAGTATTTTGCTCTCAAATACAATATGGCCATGCCTGTTCTTGCTGCTTCTCCCAGTGCGCACATACAAGAGCTGCTTGAGAGGAGATGTCTTGAAGCTGAATTGCTAAGCCACAGAGGAGGCAGTTTTTTCCTTAGTTAGGTGATACCGAAATGTTTTTCCACACGGTTATACACTTGCTCTCTGACTGGTGTATTACCAGTTGCCACTGCCCTACGTCCTTGCCCACAGTTGATACATGTAATTATTGCCATTCTGGTGTTTATGAGATGGTATTCACTGTAGCCATAGTTTTGCATTTTCTTGATGAACTTAACATCTTTACCTGTGTTTATGGGTCATTTGAGTTTCCGCTTCTGGGAAACATTCAGGCATTTTGCTTCTATCTCTATTAGGTTATTTTTTTATACTCATTTTGTAGACATTCTTTATATATTGTGGATTCTAGTCCTTCGGTTCTATGTGTTGGAAAATCGCCCAGACTCGGTTTTTCTTTTTACTCTCTTTATGTGATGTTTTGTTTAACTGAAGTGGAAGTTCAACATAGTGAATCTATCACTTTTTCTTTTCTGCTGTGTGCCTTTTTTAAGTCTTTCTACTCTGAGGTCACAAAGATAGCCTCCTGTGTGGCCTGCTGGAAGTTTTCAGGTGTGCTTATCACACCCCTCTTCTCTGTTCCACCTGAACTTGAAGCCGAGGACGTGTGGGGATCCAGTTCCTTTTTTCCTTTATAACTTATCAGTTGTCCCTCTTCCTTTTTCGGAGAGTCCTTTCTTTCTACTGTGGTTTGAATGCTCACCAATCACCTGTCAGATTCTCACATATGTGTTGGTTTATTTCCAACCTCTTGTCTTCTTTCTCTGCTTATTGAAGTTGTCCTTTTAAGCTTATAAAAGAGCCAAGCCATCAGAACTGTGCATGGCCACTGCTGGGGCCCAGAACAGTGTGAGGCAGGTAAATGGGTTGAATGAATAAACGGCTTTACATCATTCTGGTCGAAACTTTGCTGACACAGAGCATCTTAGGACAGATGATTTTCTGTTCTGTGTGCGTCACAGCTTCTAACAACATGGCCACTACTTTGAGTCCTGTTACATAATTGGACAGCTTTGATTACTAGAACTTTTTTCAGTTCAGTTCAGTCTCTGAGTCATGTCCGACTCGTCGTGACCCCATGGAGTGCAGCACGCCAGGCCTCCCTGTCCATCACCAAGTCCCGGAGTTTGCTCACACTCATGTCCATTGAGTTGGTGATGCCATCCAACCATCTCATCCTCTGTCGTCCCCTTCTCCTCCCGCCTTCAATCAAAACTTTTTTAATGGAGCCCAGATCTGTCCGTCTGAAACATTTTGGCGGTGCCTGTCAGTCCAGTGCACAGAATTAGGAATCTGGCTTCTAGTTGGATGGCAGATCTTCCAGTATTTTCCCTGAGCGCTTTTCTTTCCTGGCCAAGCTTTTCATGTGTTCGTATCATCTGTCTTTACACATGACCCTTCACTAAACAAGTTGTGCAGTAATTTGACCATGAATCACCCAAACTGGACACCGTATTCCACATCCCTACCTGTGGCTTGCCTTTCAAGAACTCGTGGCCTAAAGGAGCTGTAATCAGCCTGTTCTCACACACTGAAAGACACGTGCGTGCGAGGCAGCTGCTGTGGGGACGAGAGGTAAAGCAGCTGCTTCTGTGGGGTCAGAGGAATTGAAGACGTGGTGTTTAAGCTGGTCCTGGAGAGATAAGTTGGACGTAGGCAAGGTAGAGCTTCAATAGTTGAGGAATTCGTGTGAGCAAAGGCAGGAGATGGAAACATGAAAACACTGGGTTGAACGTAGGCTGTAGGAAGGGAATCAGGAGAGGGACGTGGGAACGGGCTGGCCTGCAGCTGCTCAGTGGAACTGAGGTCTCAACGTGTGCCGCTGCGTGTGGAGGACCTGACGACGTCGGGCTGGAGGAGAGGAGTGACAGGGCCTGCCCGGGGCTGGAGTCCCACCTGGGAGGAGTGCGCTGAGCGGGGGCAGCTGACCGGGCAGGAAGCTCCTTGAGTCAGGCGACCGCACGGCCCAAACTCAAGAGTGAAAAACGTGCCCTTCCCCCAATTAACTTTCAAGCCATGTTTTCCCTAATCCTCAATTCACACTTTTGTGGATTGAAAACATACTTGCATTGGTTAGCTTTTTTCCCCTATAATAAAATATGCATAATATCGTTTACTGTTTTAAGCACTTTAGGTCTCATGGCATTAAGGCCATTCCTGTTCTGTGCTGCCATCACCATCCACCCACAGAGCTTTTCTCGTCTTCCCCAACTGACACTCGGACCTCATTAAACAGTAACTCTCCATCCCACCCCCAGCCGCTGGCAACCACCATCTGCTTTCTGCCCTATGAATCTGAAAGTATTTGCCATTTTCTGACTGGCTTATTTCAGTCTGATGTCCTCAGAGTTCATCTATGCTGTAGCATGGGTCAGGATTCCTTTCCTTTTTTTAATTAATTTATTTTTTTATTGAAGGATAATTGCTTTACAGAATTTTGCTTTTTTCTGTCAAATCTCAACCTGAATCAGCCATAGGTATACATATGTCCCCTCTCTTTTGAAGCTGCCTCCCATCTCCCGCCCCATCCCACCCCTCCAGGTTGATACAGAGCCCCTCTTTGAGTTCCCTGAGACATACAGCAAATTCCCGTTGGCTATCTATTTTACACATGGTAATGTAAGTTTCCACGTTACTCTCTCCATACATCTCGCCCTCTCCTCTCCTCTCCCCATGTCCGTAAGTCTATTCTCTATGTCTGTTTCTCCATTGCTGCCCTGTAAATAAATTCTCCAGTACCATTTTTCTGGATTTCGTATATATGCATTAGACTACGATATTTATCTTTCTCTTTCTGACTCACTTCACTGTGTATAATAGGTTCTAGGTTCATCCACCTTATTAGAACTGACTCAAATGCGTTCCTTTTATGGCTGAGTAATATTCCATCGTGTGTATGTACCACAACTTCTTTATCCATTCATTTGTCAGTGGACATCTAGGTTGCTTCCATGTTCTAGCTGTTGTAAACAGTGCTGCAGTGAACAATGAGATACATGTGTCTTTTTCAATTTTGGTTTGCTCAGGATATATGCCTTGGAGAAGGAAATGGCAACTCACTCCAGTGTTCTTGCCTGGAGAATCCCAGGGATGGCGGAGCCTGGTGGGCTGCTGTCTATGGGGTTGCACAGAGTTGGACACGACTGAAGCGACGCAGCAGCAGGGTATATGCCTAGGAGTGGGATTGCTGGGTCATATGGTGGTTTTCGGAGAAGGCAATGGCACCCCACTCCAGTACTCTTGCCTGGAAAATCCCATGGACGGAGGAGCCTGGAGGGCTGCAGTCCATGGGGTCGCTAAGAGTTAGACACGACTGAGCGACTTCACTTTCTCTTTTCACTTTCATGCATTGGAGAAGGAAATGGCAACCCACTCCAGTGTTCTTGCCTGGAGAATCCCAGGGACGGGGAAGCCTGGTGGGCTGCCGTCTATGGGGTCACACAGAGTCGGATACGACTGAAGTGACTTAGCATAGCATAGCATAGCATGGTGGTTTTATTCCTAGTTTTTAAGGAATCTCCATACCATCTTTCACAATGGTTTGCATTCCCACCAACAGTGCAAGAGCACACCCTCTCCAGCATTTATTGTTTGTAGACTTTTTGATGATGGCCATTCCGACTGGTGTAAGGTGATATTTCATTGTGGTTTTGATTTGCATTTCTCTAATAATGAGCAATGTTGAGCATCTTTTCATGTGTTTGTTAGCCATCTGTATGTCTTCTTTGGAGAAATGTCTGCTTAGGTCTTTTTCCCACTTTTTGATTGGGTTGTTTGTTTTTCTGGTATTGAGTTGTATGAGTTGCTTGTATATTTTGGAAATTAATCCTATGTCAATTGTTTCATTTGCTATTATTTTCTCCCATTTCTGAAGGTTGTCTTTTCACCTTGCTTATAGTTTCCTTTGCTGTGCAAAAGCTTTAAGTTTAATCAGGTCTCACTTGTTTACTTTTGTTTTTATTTCCATTATTCTAGGAGGTGGGTCATAGAGGATCTTGCTTTGATTTATGTCATCAAGTGTTCTGCCTATGTTTTCCTCTAAGAGTTTTATACTTTCTGGTCTTACATTTAGGTCTTTAATCCATTTTGAGTTAATCTTTGTGTATGGTGTTAGGAAGTGTTCTAATTTCATTCTTTTACATGTAGCTGTCCAGTTTTCCCAGCACCATTTATTAAAGAGGCTGTCTTTGCCCCATTGTATATTCTTGCCTCCTTTGTCAAAAATAAGGTGCCCATAGGTGCATGGGTCTATTTCTGGGCTTTCTGTCCTGTTCCGTTGGTCTGTATTTCTGTTTTTGTGCCAGTGCCATACTGTCTTGATGACTGTAGCTTTGTAGTATAAGCTGAAGTCGGGAAGGTTGATTCCTCCAGCTCCATTCTTTTTTCTCAAAACTGCTTTGACTCTTTGCAGTGTTTTGTTCCATATGAATTGTGAATTTTTTGTTTAGTTCTGTGGAAACTGCCACTGGTGATTCGATGGGGAGCACTGAGCCTGTAGGCTGCGTTTAATAGTGTAGTCATTTTCACAGTATTGATTCTTCCTGCCCAGGAGCATGGAGTCTCTCCCCATCTGTTTATGTGGTCTTTGATTTCTTTCATTAGTGTCTTATAATTTTCTGTGTACAGTTCTTTTGTCTCCTTGCTGCTAAGTCGCTTCAGTCGTGTCCGACTCTGTGCGATCCCATAGATGGCAGCCCACCAGGCTCCCCCGTCCCTGGGATTCTCCAGGCAAGAACACTGTTTGTCTCCTTAGGTAAGTTTATTCCTACATATTTAATTCTTTGGTTCCAGTGATGAATGGGATTGATTCCTTATTTTTCTCTTTCTGATTTTTCATTGTTAGTGTATAGAAATGCAAGGGATTTCTGTGTATTGATGTTGTGTCCTGTAACTTTGCTAAATTCACTTGTTCAGTTCAGTCATTCGATCATGTCCGACTCTTTGTGACCCCATGGACTGCAGCACGCCAGGCCTCCCTGTCCCTCACTATCTTCCAGAGCTTGCTCAAACTCACGTCCATTGAATCACTGATGCCATCCAACCATCTCAGCCTCTGTTGTCCCCTTCTCCCGCCGTCAGTCTTTCCCACCATCGGGGTCTTTTCAGATGAGTCACTTCTTTGCATCAGGTGGCCAAAGTACTGGAGTTTCAACTTCAACATCCTTTCAAAGAATATTGAGTCCTTTCAAAGAATATTCAGGACTGATTTCCTTTAGGATGGACTGGTTGGATCTCCTTGCAGTCCAAGGGACTCTCAAGAGTCTTCTCCATTATTTTGCTTCTTGGATATTTGGATTACTGTTTTTCATCAATCTGGGCTATTTGGGGGCATCTCTTCAAATATGATTCTTGTGCTTTATTTCCTCTCTTACTGGTATTCACGCCTTGTGTGTGTTGTGCTCCGTGCTGGCCCATTTTCCCCTAGGCTCCTGTCCTTTATCTTTTCCCTCCATGGCGTGAGGCTGCACACTCTCCACTCACGTCCTCAGCTCTGCAAGTCCTGCCAGCCCGCGTCTACTGTTGAGACACCATAGTGGAATTTTGACCGTAGGTATTGCACGTTCCCATAATTGCTTATACCCAGTTGGTTCCTGTCCATAATTCCTGTCTTTTTATTGGTTTTCCACTCGGTGAGATGTTGCCGTCATGCTTCTCCGGATCTCCTGAAGCAGTTTTCTCAAGCTCCTTGAACGCACTTACACGGGTGACTTTGCCTGCTGGTCACACTGCCGGGGCCTCTCAGAGGCGGCTTCTCTCGCCTGCCTGCTGCTTGTGTGTGGGCCCGCTGTGCTGTTTCTCTGTGTGTCTGGTCACTTTTTTGTTGAAACCAGGGCGTTTCCGGTAATGCGTTATAGCCACTCTAGACAGTGCAGCCGCCCTTCTCTGTGGCTGGTTTCTGCTTGTGTGTCTCTGATGGGTTATTTTCAGGAAGTCTGTTTCCACTCCTCAGAGGTGTGGCCGTGGGTCTGTGCAGCCACGGTTCACAGGGTTCAGCGGCCGCCTGTGTTACACTGTCGGACTCTCAGCGTCATGCCCGGGTGTCACACTCCTCTGGTTGCGGGTCAGGTGCTCTGCTTTCCCGGAGGTGCCCTGGGGTGTGAACTGCTCTGTGGTGGTGGTGTTCAGTCGCTCCAACTCCGTGACCCCACGGACTGCAGCACGTCAGGCTTCCCTGTCCGTCACCATGTCCTGGAGCCTGCTCAAACTCATGTCCGTTGAGTCAGTGATGCCATCCAACCGTCTCGTCCTCTGTCGCCCCTTCTCCTCCTGCCCTCATCTTTCCAGTGAGTCAGCTCTTCATGCCAGGCAGCCGTCAGCCGGGCCCCTCTGCAGCGGTCGTTACTGAGCAGACTTGCAGTTTGTTCTGACCCTGGCAGGGCCGTTCTCCAACGTCTCCTCCTGGCTCTTTGCTGACCGGTGGCTCACAGTGAGCCTGCTGCCAGGGGGAGCCACTGGCATCCTCTGACTCGGCCTCTGACTCTGATAGGCCTCTCAGCTGTGCCTGTGTGTGAACCGCCCCACAGTCCATGCCAGAGGGTCAGTTTCTTAGGGTAGAGCTCGGCGCTCTCTAATCTCGTGGTTTCCCTCTTGCCCCGAGCGGCCTCTGGGACCTTGCTCCAGAGCTGGGGTGCCGACCCACTTCCCCTGGGACAGCCTGCTTTATGAGCGGCTCTGATAGGGCGTAGCCTCTGGTCTCCTTGGCTTGCCTCTCCCAGCCCAGAGCCCTGCCCTGCCAGTGGGCTGGCCAGCGTGATCAGGGCCCTGCTGTTTTCATCTGGGACAGAACTCTGATCTATGAATGAGGTGGTGCAGGAGGAGAGCTTTCCCTTGCTGCCACACTCACCAGTAATACAGCCTCTGCCACTCGGACCTGAGCGATAGAAAGGCAACGGCCCGCCTTGGGGCGGCTGGGACCCCGGAGAGCAGGGCGCCTGGTCTCCTCAGCCACGGCCGCCTGCAGTGGCGCCTCCGTCACGCTCGGGGGCGGAAAACGGGCCCCTGAGGCTCTGCGCTCTTACTGATGTCTAGTAGATTCTCTTGAATATGCGTTGCCTCATTTGCTGTGAGCCCTCAACTTCCAGAGACTTTAGTGGCCCTTTTTAATCAGCTCTCACCAGCCGTGGACATCTGCCAGGGGCAGACAGGCCAAGACCCTTGCACCTCTGTCCTGGAGTTGGAGCCCCTCAGCTTCCCCTCAAGGGCTGAGGTCGCTGAAGGGCCAGAGTCCTTCTGACGGCGGACTCTGATTGACCTCAGTGGCGGCAGTTGGAGAACTCCCAGGAGGTGACTGAGAATTTCCCCTGGAAGGTCTTGCTGGCTCAGGAGATCAGCTGAGAGGGACTGGAAAGAGGAGCCGCTCCATGCAGAGCGCTGTGGAGACTTCTGGATGGATGGGGAGTAGGCGCGGGGCAGGAAGAGGTTGCAGGAGGGGTCTGAAACTCCGTAGTCACGGACAAGCTCCTGGTGACGCCCTGCTGCTGGCCCCTGTCCGCGTGGCAGGGCCCAGGGCTTTGTGTTCAGGCAACTGGCGGACGGTGACAGTGGGGGCGTCCGCCTCCCCTCCTGGCGGGCAGGGAGGGCGTCCTGCTCATCGTCGCGTGTTGAGTTTGGGGAACAATAGATGAGCCATCCTAGGTGTGTGACAGTTGAACAGTTTAGTGACTGTTGAGAGAAAACAGAGAGGAGAGGGCATGTGGACACAGGTGGGTTGGTGTGGGGCGCGCTCCATGTGAGGCGTCTGGGGTCACCCAGCTGGAGAAATGCTGCTTGTCTTGAGTTCCAAGAAAGAGGCTTGAGCGAAAGGTGCAGATTTGGAAGTGAGACAGCAGGTTGTAAAAGAAGGGAAGAGGCGGGCTGAGGTCATTCTGGGAAGGTGGCCCGGGGCTCGCAGCCCTGAAGGGCCTGTTTGAGCACCCCGCTGCTTTGCCCGCACTCCGTAGCTGTGTCTGGCCTTTGCGGGAGGAGAACACGGTGCATTTTCATTGCAGGTTAAAGAACTCTTTTCTTCTCTGGGAGTTGACTGCAACATCTTGGAACTTGATCAAGTTGGTAAGTAGAATGGTTCGTACCTGTTGTTTGTAATCAATGTCCACAAGATTGACTTCTTTCCTTGTATTGCCTCGTTCAGTTCAGTTTGCTCCCGTCTCTTGGGGTTCGATGAGCTGGTTTCACCTACCTCCAGCCCCGCAGAAGATGAACCTGTGTGTGGAAATGCTTTGCGTGGATTTTTTGCGTACATTGCATTTGAGGGGGGAGTGGAAGGCAGCCGTGGAAGGCAGCGCTGGTGGTCCTCAGGCGTGTCTGCCCGCTGTCCGGCAGCCTAGAGGAGTCAGTATCAGGACGAGGCGGGTCTGCCCGTCTCCTGAGCGCAGCCCCAGGAGGGCCGGCGCGCCAGTGTTCCCGCTTTCCTGCTTCTGAATCCCATGCACTTTCCACAGGTGTGCGTGGAGAACAGAAAGCCCAATCTCTGCCTTCACAAGACTTCACCCCTCTCTTTAGCCAGGTCAATTTAATAAGTGAAATGCTTTTGAATCTTTGAGACTTTGCTGAAGAGTTTACCACATGGGGAGCCTGAAGGACCAAGGGCCCGGTTCAGTTTTTAGGAGTGCAGGGATGTTTTGGACTATGAGCATAAAGATTTTTTCAAATGTAATTGTTGGATATATTTTCTGTGTTACCACCGTTAGAGCATGTATTATGTTTGCTCTTTAAAGACGATTCTTATCTCTCTGCCTAGCCAGTGGATTATAGATCAAATTCTAATTTGAAAGTGTTCATTTGAAAAGGAGTCAGGAGTCTGCTCTTTATTCTGTAAGGCTTCCTTTGAACCCCTGAGTCGTCGCTTCGTGAAGCTGACGACGCGCATGTGGGCATCTAAGTGGCACAGCGCTTCAGCTCAGCTCGCGGAGCCTCGGGACCTTTGCAGGGTCTTCCGTCTCTGATCTCTCATTCCTTAGATGAGGGGGCCGGCGTCCAGGAGGTCCTGTCGGAGATCACCAGCCAGAGGACTGTGCCCAGTGTCTTCGTGAATAGAGTGCACGTGGGCGGCTGTGACCACACTTTCCAGGTAAATAGTACCGTGTGTTTCTGAAGGCTGTCTGTCCAAATTTTGTTTTTAAGAAAATATTTAAAAGAGGTTGAAATGGTTTTTACAAATCTGTTCATTTGTGTCTTTTGGAGCTTGTAAAATCGAAAGCTTCCCCAGTGGCTCACATGGTAAAGAATCTGCCTGCAATGTGGAAGACCCGAGTTCGATCCCTGGGTTGGGAAGATCCCCTGGAGGAGGAAATGGCAACCCACTCCAGTATTCTGTCCTGGGAAATCCCATGGACAGAGGAGCCTTGTGGGCTACAGTCCATGGCATTCTAAAGAGTCAGACAGGACTGAGCGACTAGGCACTATAGGATGATTATCAGATAATCATGATTACTTTAAGAGAAATTAACTTTTCTACCAATTCAAACTTTCAACGCTGAGAAGAAGGTTTCGAGTGAGTTTGGAAGACAGAAGGGTGGGCTGCCCTGCTCTCTCTCTCCAAATGGGGACAAATGAGGCCTCCTTCCACCTCGAGGTTTAGGGAAATGAGGTCAGCACTGGCAGTCCAGCCCAGCGAGCACAGCTCTCCTGCCAAGGCTGCTGGCCCTTTGAGAAGCTCTGTTTGGTTCCTAGAATGCAGAAATGAACAGGAATCATTTGGTTACGTAGAAATAGATAAAAATTGATATGTAATAATAAGGATCTTATTTTAACTATCTGTTTGCTTTTATTAAAACTCTGCTCTTAGGTCCTTTATATATGTAATCATCAGCAGTGATGGATTAAATATTTAGGTTTAGATTCAATTAAGAACTACATTTTTGGGGCTTCAGCGGTGGTACTTTGGATAAGAACCTGGCTGCCAATGCAGGGGACATAGGTTTCATCCCTGGTCCAGGAAGATCCCACATGCAGCAGAGCAACCAAGCCTGTGAGCTGCAACTACTGGGGCCCTGCACCCAGAGCCCGTGCTCCCCGTCAAGAGACGCCACCGCAGTGGGAAGCCCGCGCACCGCAGCTAGAGAGCTGCCCCGGTCACTGCAGCTGGAGGGAGCCTGCACAGCAACAAAGACCCACACAGCCAAGAAGAAAGAAAGTGATTTTTAAAAAGCTTCATACATTTAAAAAGAAAGAATTACACTTTTGTGGGGAGAAAAGGCTGTCTACATCGCACGCTAATCTGGGATCAGCATCAGTTTCCGGTAACTGCCGCCTCATCCGCCCGGAGGCAGGTGCCATGGCTGCAGCCTCCAACGCCCTCGGAGGCGCCGGGCTCGGCAGTGCCGCTGGCAAAGTGCATCACGGGGTGTGCGGGGTGCTTCGGGCTGCAGAGACGCCGGGTCTCCTCGGAGGCTGAAAGCCCTGCCCCGGCAGCAGCTCTGTGCGAGGTGGACGCACCTAAGAGCACCCGAGGCGGGGGCTGCCGGCCGGGGCCGCGCGCCTCGCCGGGTCTGTAAGGTGGACGCGCCTAAGAGCACCCGAGGCGGGGGCTGCCGGCCGGGGCTCGCCGGGTCTGTAAGGTGGACGCCCCTAAGAGCACCCGAGGCGGGGGCTGCCGGCCGGGGCCGCGCGCCTCGCCGGGTCTGTGGTCCTGCAGCACTCGCACGGCACTCGCAGGACAAGCCGGCTCGGGAGCCAGCGTGATGACTGAGCAGCCGACCTCGCACAGACAGAACTGCCGTTCAGCCTCACGTGGAGCCTCCAGCCTTGTCCACGCTGCTTCTGGCTGCAGGGAGGGCCACGTGGACATCAGGTTGTGCCTCCGGGTCAGCCCTGACCTTTCGCAACAGATGAAGCAGAAGGCTTGTGTTGTACCGGAAGTTGCACGATTTAGGTCAACCTATGAAAAATCAGGAGAAAACCTACAGTGCATGCCCGCCGATGATGCGTGAGCACTGTTTTCAGAGAAGACTAGCGCAGGTGGACGCGGGCAGAGGATGCCGCTCCTGGTCTTACATCAGGCTCATGTGCTCGCCCCTCCCAGCCATCCTCGGAGCCAAGTGCTGGTCGAAAGGAAAGTCGCTTCAATCAGAAAAGCCGGTATCTGGGAAGAAGGGGACCCACGTCCCAGAACCAGCTTGCAGGATTCTGCTTGGCCATGAACGTTTTTAAAGGGAAAAGAGGGAATCAGTTAATCGCTAAGGTGGGAGGTCAGCTTCTCCGTCGTCTTCCATCGTGTGCAGACCCGCTGACACCTCCAGCCCTGCTTGGCACTCCATCGTGCCCTCTCGGTCCACCTGCACGCTTGCTGAGCGGAGAGTGTGCTCGAGAGTCACTCACTTTTTAACTACTCAGTTCCTCATGCTTTTTTACAGCTTCTAACCCGGGAGGGGAGTGCACCGCTTAGCAAGGCGTGTGTGCCTCCAGTGGAGCAGAAGTCAGGGGCCAGGTTAGGTGTCACCAGTGAGCTCATCTTTATGGTTAAGGTCTGAGGAGAACAGAGTGAGCCGGCAGGAAGGCTAAGAGAGCTGCTTACGGAGCGAGCTTGTCTGACATGGGATGAGGCCCGACCTCCCCGCCATCTGACATGTGCCTCGCTGTTGGGTGATAACCAGTGCGTTTATCTGCTGTGGCATCGGTCTGACTAGTTGGGCCCAGCCGAACACCCTCCAGCTTACCTGCACTGCAGGTTAACTGTCCCTGAGGTTTCTATAGAAGCCGTGTGTGCTGAGTCAGCTCGGTCGTGCTGTGTTCTGTCCTTTGACTCCCCCCAGGCACATCAGAGTGGTTTATTACAGCAGCTCCTCCAGCAGGATCCGGCGTATGACTACGACCTCATCGTCATCGGTGGGGGCTCCGGGGGCCTCTCGTGTGCTCAGGTGAGAAGAAGCAACCCCCACGGATGATCCTCACGGCGATGGCCATAAGCCTCCTTCTGCCGTCGATACTTAGGCCGTTCCAGACTGTGCCGCTGTTGTGGCGTGGCTGGGTTAAGAAAGAGGAGAGACTGTTTCGTCACAGACACGGTCTCATCCTTCAGGGGAAGGTCAGGAACACGACGAGGTCTCCGTGTGTCTCTGTTCGCAGGAAGCCGCCGTCCTGGGGAGGAAGGTCATGGTGCTGGACTTCGTGGTCCCGTCCCCCCGTGGCACGGCCTGGGGTGAGTGGCTCTCCTGCTGTCGTCGGGGGGCTTGTTGTCTTTGGTTCTCGTTGGTCTGCCTCGGTCCTCACCACAGCCCCAGAGGGTGACCCGCCTGCCTTGGGCTGAGGACACTGTCCCCGGTCCTGTGTTAACAACAGACACCAGAAAGATAACACGAAAATGATTAAGGAGGATTTTGCAAAGGGAAATTCCATGCCCCAAGTGTTCCACCGCGTGTGCCAGGATAACTTTGCACCCACATGGGGGTGTTTCACGGTTGTGGTCTCGGAGCGGGGTGTACCCCATCATGCTTGCCTAGGTTGGCCGTGACGCTTTTCTGTGTCTCTGCGTGGATATTATAACCGACACCCTGGCTGCAGGAAGGTCAGCTGAGTACTGTGTGCTCACTCCAAGTCCATTTGGTGCACACTTGTCCTCCTCTCTTGCCGCCTCCCCATCCCGGGCACAGCCCTGCCTCCTGGTACCAGGGGCATGCGCTCTCGGAGGGCACAGGTGTGAATGTCTGTCTCACCCCATGTTGGTGAGAGTCCAGGCGGCTGGCGGCGGGTGGTACCGGCCCAGAGGAGTCAGGGCTGCCCAGGGAAAGGCTGGAGGCAGGCCCTGCCTGGCCTCAGAGCAGCGTGTGCCCAATTAGCCCGACCCAGTCCTGACCACCTCGTGCTTGGGACTCAGGTGGAAGTCTTGGGTTCTGTACCCAGGAAACTGTTCAAATGCACATCAGAATTTGCTCATTCCTGGGCCTCCTGCAGGGACCCTCGGTCACTGTAACGCAAATCATTCTGTGTACTGGTGTGTGATGCTGACCCCACAGTCGTCAGGGCTGTTGTTTCCACATTTTCATAGCACCCACTCTGCGTGTGAATAAGCCACATGAACACACACTTGCACGCACAGCATCACAGCTGTGGCTCTCACTCAGGTCTTGGTGGCACGTGTGTGAATGTCGGCTGTATCCCGAAGAAGCTGATGCACCAGGCCGCGCTGCTGGGGCAGGCGCTGATCGACTCCAGGAAGTTCGGCTGGGAGTACAGTCAGCAAGGTGGGTGATGCGTGAAACCGTCCAGACTGGGAGGAAAGAGGGAAGGATAGGTTTCTTAGAAATGCTTGCTCTTTCTGTTTCTGTAGTCGGCTTTTATGCTAGTTTAATAAACACTCGTTAGGAGCTCACATGTGCCAGCGGGACCCAGGATTCCAAGACGGTCATTGCAGACCTGCTGTCGGGGCCTTAGGGCTGGGGAAGGGTTGTTGCAGCCCCGGCCATCCCAAACGCACAGCAGAGTGTGCGGGAGCTTTCAGGGCAGGAGTTAGGATGCGAGTCTAAGGAGAGCCCTGACTTGGGTGGAACTCAGCGGGCAGGCTGGATGGACCAGGGTGGAGTGATGTTCACGCTGGCCTGGAGGTGGTCCAGGGGCCTCTGAGCGCGTCTGAGAAGGTGGAGGAGTGCGGCAGGCCTGGAACACACAGAACAGTGAAGAGGGGCGTGAGAGCCGATGAGGCTGGAAAGCTGTTGAGAAGAAGAGTGTGCAGAACTTCCGTACCAGCAGCAGTAACTCACAGGAAGTGGAATAACGGGGATCACAGCAAACGTGATACAAGGCTTGGAAGGCCCTCCGCTGGGGTGTACAGAACACTCAAGGGAGGATGAAAGCACAGCAAAACCGTGCTCTGATTCTGGAGGGGATGCTTACGTACTGTGAAGGCATTATCTCAGAGCTATTTCATAAAGTTTATTTAAAGTCCAAGGAAAATGTCAGAATTTTTTTTTCCTTTTGGAACTGGACAGATCATTCTCAAGTTCATATTGAAAAGTAAACGCGTGAGGGTAGCTGTGCCACCTTTGAGGAACCAGGGGAGCGACGTTTCCACCTGAATTTAAGATGCTGTTGCTCGTCACACGACCGAGTGGTCAGCTGACGCAGCAGAGCAGGCTTTCCATGGACCTGCCACCTCAGGGCCCTGGGGACCTTCCAGGTGTCCTGCTCCTGACTCTGCAGGTCTGGGGGAGGGGTCCCCAGGAGCCGAGTATCTCAGCCTGCTTCTCAGGGTGCTGACATGCAGGCATGTTGTGAAACTTCTGAAAATGTCTTTTACACAAACCAGAAGCAAAGGTCCCCGGGGCCATGAGATGCACAGTTCTCTGAGGCCTGGGAGCCTGGCCTGTCTGGAGAGAGGGGCCGACAGAGGACGTGAGCCTGGCAGAGAGCTGCTCAGTGGTGGTCGTCACCCCGGGATCAGGGGCGTGGGGTTGGGGAACACAGTCACCAGACTGACCGTCTTGGCCACACGTCTTAGACCTGTTGTCCTGTTGCTGAGGTTGTAGGAAGGGTGATGTGACATCTGGGCCGTAATCACTGATGTCGCCCAAGTCCCCACGCGCAGTGACCTCTGTCCTCCGCTGTGCTCTGGGGTCCCTCAGCCTGGTGGGCGGGTCCCTGAGTGCGCTGGAGGGTCAGGGTCCAGATGGACCGAGGGTGAACCCCCGGTCGGCCGGGTTTGTGGTTGAGGGTCTCACCCAGCTTGACAGGACCCTGGACCAGTGTTTCCCTGGGGAGCATCAGCAGATGGGGTGAATCCAGGAAATGAGCCCCACCTGGCAGGCCCAGGAGTAAGGAGGAGCCTTGATCCCACCGGCCTCAGCCTGGCTTCAGCAGGAAGTGGGCGAGCTCTCGCCTGAGCTCCGGTGTTGACTGTTACAGGCCTGCCTGCGGGGACCCGTGTCCCACCTGTGCATCCTGGGCCCGGCTGCGGGAGGGCTGTTTCCCGCCCCACTCCATGCATTTTCATCATGTTCAGAACTCTGCTTACGACGTGTTTGTGATATGAAAGAAGCTGTGTGTGTGAGTCGCTCAGTCGTGTCCGACTCTTTGCAACCCCATGGACTGTAGCCTGCCAGGCTCCTCTGTCTATGGTATTCTCCAGGCAAGAGTACTGGAGTGGGCTGCCATTTCCATCTCCAGGGATCTTCCCGACCCAGGGATCGAACCCGGGTCTCCTGCCTTGCAGGTGGATGCTTATCTCCTGAGCCACCAGGGAAGCCATGGTGGCTGTATTTGGCATACGAAGACTTCTTGCTAATTATCTTCTGTTCACTTCTGGATCCTTAAAGCGATGGACGCGCGTGTGCCATGCGTGACTTCACGGTGGCCGTGCAGCCCCTCACGCCCGCCTGCCCCTGGTCTTTCCCCAGTGAGGCACAGCTGGGCCACCATGACAGAGGCCATCCAGAGCCATGTCGGCTCGCTGAGCTGGGGCCACCGGCTAGCCCTGCGGGAGAAGGCAGTGACCTACGCCAACGCCTATGGGGAGTTTGTTGAGCACCACAAAGTCAAGGTCAGTTGGGCCTTTGGCCCCGTTGGTTGCCCCCCTTACTTGCGCCTGTGCCCGCGTTAACCGGGACTCCGTGTTGAGGGCTGCAACCAGTGTGCGGGCGTCCTGGTGTCCGATCAGTCTGGTACTAAAGGAAAAGTGAAGTTTGCTTTGCTTTTTTCAAGGCAACCAACGAAAAAGGACAGGAAGCGCTTTATACTGCTGCGAAGTTTGTCATCGCGACAGGAGAGAGGCCGCGCTACTTGGGGATCCCGGGAGACAGAGAGTACTGCATCACCAGGTGGGGTTAACTAGGCCGTCTGCCCGTAAGTCGCGTTACATTTGTGTCTCCAGACTGTTCACTCCCTGTTTCATTTCACGAGAGATTTGCGTTGACGACAAGCGGAAGGGCACACAAGGCAGAGCTGAGAGCACAGATGCACAGTGTCTCCAGGCCTCCAGGCGGGAGAGTGAGTCTGGGCTTTGCTCCACACTCGCTGGAGCCCTGAGCGAAGCAGCAGATGCCGCTAGCTTCAGGCTTTCGTGTCTGTGATGGTGGTGGACCAGGTGACCAGGAGACTCGCTGTCCCGATGATAGGACTTGACAGGAATTCCCAGGGGACAGCTGTCAGGAGGACCTGTGACCTCGATGTTTGAAGCAGGACAGCGACTGGCACACTTTCTCGACCAGACGCACTTTAAGAAACACGCTTTTCACTGTGTGGCTGTTCAGGTGAACACCCAACGCAGGCTTTGCACGTGGGCCACCGTTTGATTTCCAGTCTCCTGGCTGGACGTACTCCTCCGAGGTGGACACACCTGCAATCCCCGAGAGCCACTCCCCCCAGTGCCCACTTGCTCTGGCCCCGGCGCTGTCCCACATGGAGCCTCTTCTCTCTGCAGCGACGACCTGTTCTCGCTGCCCTACTGCCCGGGCGCAACCCTGGTGGTGGGTGCGTCCTACGTGGCGCTGGAGTGTGCGGGCTTCCTGGCCGGCCTGGGCCTGGAGGTCACGGTCATGGTGCGCTCGGTGCTCCTGCGGGGCTTCGACCAGGAGATGGCCGAGAAGGTGGGCGCCTCCATGCAGCAGCTCGGCGTGCGCTTCCTGCGCAAGTTCGTGCCTGTGGAGGTGAGTCCCGGCTCCGGACCGCCTTGGCCGTCGCGCTGCCGGTCCAGCTCCACAAGCTCCCCTTCTGTTTGGTTTTTTAAAAAATCCTGAGGCATTTGGGATGTCAGTTCCTCGACCAGGGATCGAACCTGTGCCCCCTGCAGTGGGGGTGTCGAGTCCTAACCTCTGGACCACCATCTCCAGGAGGGAGAGGTTCCTCCTGGGGCTGCTCAGGTTACCCTTGTTCACGCTGCTCCCCAGGGACCCTGAGGGTGGGGTGCCCCTTCCAATCCCTGCCCGCCCCCCCCGCCCACAAGTCACGTCTCAGTGCAGACGGCTCTACTAGCATCCGCCTCAACTCCACGCCGTTCACACAGCCGCCTGCTGGGCGCCTCCGCTTGAATGCCTCTCAACATTTTAAATGCAACAAGAGAAAATAAAGCTCCCGATTTCCCGCCCGGTGTCCTCCCGCTGCCGTCCTGGCCTGTCTCCATCCCTGGGAGGTGGTCCCCTGGTGCACACGGACCCCTGCGGCTTCCCGCCACTCTTCCCGCTCACGCAGGGGCTTGTCTCTCCCTCGACCACCCTCGGGCCAGTCCTCTGTCCTCCGGCCCTGCTCCGTGCAGACGGAACATGCCTGCCTGCACACACGCCCTGTGCCCCTCCCCCCCGTGTGCTCCGTGCACACGGAACACGCCCACCTGCACACACGCCCTGCGCCCCCCACCCCCCGTGTGCTCAGATGGAACACGCCCGCCTGCATACACACGCCGCGCCCCTCCCCCCATGCCGTGTCACCTGCGGACAGAATCCGCGCACTGTCCATCCCTGCCAGGTCCAGCAGCTGGAGAGGGGCCTGCCCGGGAGGCTGAAGGTAGTGGCGAAATCCACGGATGGGACAGAGACAATGGAGGGCATCTACAACACGGTGAGCATCTGCCAGGCGAGCGGGGGTGGACAGACACTCTTGTGAAATGGCGCAGATGAAACACGTGGGGAGATGATACCAGGGTTGACTTTTTTGACTCTCTGTGAGAGTCTAGTACATATGGAACATGTTGGGCTGTTGATATTTGATGGTTTTTGGTGGCACACGAAGAATACGATGCTGAAATATGCGGGTGTGTGTAACTGTGCAGGGAACAAAATCTGGAAGCAGGTGTGAGTGCAAGTCGCTCAGTCGCGTCCAACTCTTTGTAACCTTGTGGACTAATACAGTCCATGGAATTCTCCAGGCCAGAATACCGGAGTGGGTAGCTGTTCCCTTCTCCAGGGGATCTTCCCAACCCAGGGATCAAACCCAGGTCTCCTGTGTTGCAGATTCTTTACTAGACGAGCTACATGGGAACCTGGAAGTAGGTGTGCCTGCCTGCTCTCAGCGCTCACTTCTGGGTAGTTAGATGTCTTATACATTTCTGCATTTGACTATTTTTGCAATAAGCATTGATTATATTTTATAATCAAAAGCAACAAAAACGAGCTATGTCAAATCTGCAAACAGTGTGAGTAGTCCGCGGACTCTTGGGTGGCAGTCGTTATAACTGAAACTCATGCAAGTCAGACACCAGCATTTCTCGTGTAAACTGTAGTTTATCGCTAACCTGGATCACACTATTCATGTATGGTTCATATACTCTAACAGTATGTTTGTTTTTTCAACTAAAAGTGAATGATGTTGTGAAGATGACCAAAGCCAAAGGTAGGTGTAAGGAAAACAAGCATAAGAACCAGCCCCTGTCGGGATTGATCAGGGCCGCGGTGCCCCTGTCGGGATTGATCAGGGCCGCGGTGCCCCTGTCGGGATTGATCAGGGCCGCGGTGCCCCTGTCGGGATTGATCAGGGCCGCGGTGCCCCTGTCGGGATTGTGATCAGGGCCGCGGTGCCCCTGTCGGGATTGATCAGGGCCGCGGTGCCCCTGTCGGGATTGATCAGGGCCGCGGTGCCCCTGTCGGGATTGATCAGGGCCGCGGTGCCCCTGTCGGGATTGATCAGGGCCGCGGTGCCCCTGTCGGGATTGTGATCAGGGCCGCGGTGCCCCTGTCGGGATTGATCAGGGCCGCGATGCGTGTGTAACCACTGGAAGCGCCCGGTGCTGCACTGCCCAGGCTTCCGGCTCACGGTGCGTCTGCCCTTCGACCTAGGCCGTCTGTCGTAGCCCCCAGCAAAGTTAGTACATTTCTCTATAGACATCAAGAACATCTTCCGTTAGGCTTGTTCCTAGGCATTTACATATTTTTGTATAGTTACAAGTGCTGGTTTTCAAAACGTGTCATTGTCTTTCACAGTCTGTTGCTGATACATAGAAAGGCTGCTCACTTGTGTGACTGTGTGATTGAATTGTGTGATTCGATTCAGCTGAGCCCATTTGATCACGTGTCCTTAAACGGTTCAGCGTCTTTGTTATACATGTGTAGCAAGGACTTGCTTCCTTCTGTTGACTCTTCCTTTTCTTCCTTTTCCGCATGAGGGCACCAGCCACGGCCCCCACGCAGTACTGACAGGAAATGCAGACCTGGACACGCCAGCCTTGCTCTGGGGTCGGGAGGGAGGTTTCCAGTGTTTCATGGTTAAAGAGTAAGGTTTTTCCATAGGGTTTTGGTAGATAATCATGGTAGAGAAATCATTTTCTATTTTTGTTTGCTAAGTTGTTTTTGTTGTTGTTGTTATTTTGGTTTTTCGTTTGTTAAAAGTCAGCAGTAGGTATTCAGCTGTAAGAATGTTCCTTTTGTGGCTATTAATGATTATTTTTTTCTTTAATCAATTAGTGTGTAGCATTATATTGATTTACAGTCAACTTTATATTACTGGTGTAAATCCAACTGGATAATGAATGGATCTTTTTATATATTTTTAGATTTGGCTATTTAAAATTTTTGTATCTATATTCATGAATTGTATTGGCTTATAATTTTCCTTTCACATATTGAACTTCCCAGATTTTGATATCAAAGTTTTCTGTTTCCTGAAAGAAATCCAGAACACGCCCTTCTTTTTCTCTTCTCTACAAGCATTTATGTGCTACTGGAATTGTTGTTTTTGTTCAGTCTCTAAATTGTCTCTGACTTTTTCGGACCCCAGGGACTGCAGCACGCCAGGCTTCCCTGTCCATCACCAGCTCTCAGAGCTTGCTCAAACTCATGTCCATGGAATCAGTGATGCCATCCAACCGTCTCACCCCCTGTCGTCCCCTTCTCCTCCTGCCTTCAATCTTTCCGAGCACCAGGGTCTTTTTCAATGAGTCAGTTCTTTGCATCAGGTGGCCAAAGTGTTGGAGTTTCAGCTTCAGCATCAGTCCTTCCAATGAATATTCAGGGTTGATCTCCTTTAGGATGGACTGGTTGGATCTCCTTGCAGTCCAAGGGACTCTCAAGAGTCTTCTCCAACACCACAGTTCAAAAGCATCAGTTCTCCGGTGCTCAGCCTTCTTGATGGCCTGATGTGAACAGCGTTCACCGTCTGTACATGATGACCATAGCTTTGACTATACAGACCTTTGTTGGCAATGTGATGCCTCTGCTTTTTAATGTGCTGTCTAGATTTGTCATTTGTGCTGTCTAGCTTTTCTTCCAAGGAGCAAGCATCTTTTAACTTCATGGCTGCGGTCACCATCTGCAGGGATTTTGGAGCCAAGGAAACAAAGTCTGTCACTGTTTCCACTGTTTCCCCATCTATTTCCCATGAAGTGATGGGACCGATGCCATGATCTTAGTTTTTTGAATGTTGAGTTTTAAGCCAACTTTTTCACTCTCCTCTTTCACTTTCATCAAGAGGCTCTTTAGTTCCTCTTCACTTTCTGCCATATGGTGTCATCTGCATATCTGAGGTTGTTGATATTTCTCCTGGCAATCTTGATTCCAGCTTGTGCTTCCTCCAGTCCAGCGTTTCTCATGATGTCCTCTGCATAGAGGTTGCATAGCAGGGTGACAGTGTACAGCCTTGCGTGTTTGATAGAGTGGGCCTAGAATGTTCAGTGAAGATATGTTCAGTTTTCTGTAACAGTCAAAGGACTGCTTAAGGCTGCTCTTTTTCTGCCAGCTTTTCCTGTTGAGTCATGGGTGATCTGCAGCCATGCCGTCCGCACCCCTCGGGGTCCGTCTGTGTGGTGTGTGTTGGTGGCTGGTTCTTATACACCTGCTCTTCTCCAGATTCTCTTTCAATTATAGGTTATTAGAAGATTCTGAATAGTTTCCTGTGCTCTACAGTAGGTCCTTGTTAATTATCTACTTTATATATATCCTGTGTGTCTGTCAATCCCAAACCTCTAATTTATCCCTTCCTCGTCTTGCCTCTTTGGTGACCTTAAGTCTGTTTCCTGTGTCTGGCAGTCTGCTTTGGTTTTTGACTAAGTTCATTTGTACCATTTCTTTAAGATTCTACATGTAAGTGACACCAGGTGACAGTCGTCTCTGGCTGGTTCCCTTGCTTAGTGCGATCGTCTCCGTGTCCGTCCACGTTGCTGCAGTGCCACGGGGCCTTTTTACGGCTGAGTAGTATTGCATGGCATGTGTTCACCACATCTTCTTTATCCATCCATCTGTCTGTGGACACTTAGGTGGCTTCCTCCACATAAATTTAAAACCAGCTTTCCAATTTTGAAGAAGAAGCCTGTTGGGATTTTGACTGAGATTGTATTGCTTATATAGATGAGTCTGGTAAAACTGACATCTTAAATCAGCAGCATTGATTTTTCCTGTACACGAACCTCTGTGTTTTTTCCATTTATTATGTTTGCAGGCTCTTTAGTTTCTCTCAGCAACATTTTATCATTTTTCTCTGGAGGTCTTTCATGTTTCTGTTAAATGTATCTCTGAGTACTTCATATTTTTAACCTCTGCAAATGACATTTTAAGTTTTTAAATATTCAGCAGTTAGTTGGTAGTACGTAGAAATACACGTGATTTTTCTGTATCGCCTTCTTAGGATTTGTTCTGCATCAGACAGTGGTTTGGTTTCTTCTTTCCAGTCTGTGTGCATTTGTTTCCTTTTCTTGCCTCGTTACCCTGCTAAGACATCCGCGGGGGCTGGCAGAGCCTGTGAGGGTCTCCCGTCGGGGGGTGAGGCCTCTCTCTGCTGCGAGCGTGCACACCCTCAGGCTTCTGCAGACCCTTCTGTTAGGCTGGGCCCGCGTGCTTCTAGTCCTAGAGCTCCGAGGCGTTTACTGAAATCCTCAAGGGTGCTTACTTTTGTCAAATGCTGTCCCAGCTTCTATTGGGATGAGTAAGTTTTTTTCTTTTTTATTCTGTTCAAATGATGAATTCCATTGATTGGTTTGTATGTTAAACTAGATTTGTATTTTGGGACAAAGCCCAAAATACTTGGTCACGATCAATTATCCTTTATTTATGTTGCTCTATTTTATTTGCTGGCATCCGTTAAATAGCTGGCGTCTGCGTTCATGGGGAGTGTTGGCTTCTGATTTTCTTTGTTTTGAATTATTAGTGTTTTGCCGCGCTGGGTCTCTGTTGCAGCGTGCGGGCTTTCTCCAGTGGCAGCGACTGGGGGCTGCTCTTCCTCGCCTTGTGTGAGCTTCTCACTGCAGCGGCCTTTCTTGCTGCTGCGCGTGGGCTCTGGAGCGTCCAGACTCAGTAGCTGTGGCCCAGGGGTTTAGTTGTCCCTCGGCACGCAGGCCTTTCCCAGACCAGGAATCGAACCCGTGCCCCCCGCACTGGCAGGTGGATCCTTAACCATGAGCCACCAGGGGTGCCCTCTCGAGTTTTCTTTTCTTTTTACTGCGCTTGTCTGACCTCGTGTCAGACGTTTACGCCTCACACACAGGCCTTGGGATGTTGCGCCTGCTCCTGGTCCTGGGGGCTTCGTGTGTCGTCGGCGCTTTCCCTGTGTCGCGTGCACTTTACTAACAAGGCCACCTGGCCCGAGAGTTAACTCTCGGAGACGTTTCTACACCGTGGACTTGGTCTCTGTGAGTATGAAGCCCTTAATCTGCTTGAGCTGCCATAGCATCTAGGGGTTGATCACACGGGGTCACAGGGAAAAAGTGACCATCTACGCACCAAGGAGAGAGGCCTCAGAGGAGACTGACCTGCGGACTCTTGGTCTCAGGAGTCTGACCTCCAGAACAGAGAGGAACCTCATCCGGGTACTTTGTTGTGTTCTGAACTAGGACACTCTTCCCTGGTAGAAAAGTCCGCCTGCCAACGCAGGAGACAAGGGTTCAGTCCCCTGGAGAAGGGCGTGGCTACCCATTGATTCCAGTATTCTTGCCTGGAGAATTCCATAGACAGAGGAGTCTGGCGGGCTACAAGGTCATGGGGTCACAAAGAGTCAGACAAGACTTCTCGACTGAACAACGGCCTTGTTGTACCTTAATCGACTCTGTAAAGGCCCTTCTCCAAATCCAGTCGCATTCCGAGGTCCTGGGGGTCAGTGCCTCGGCACGCATTAGGGGAGGGGGCGTGGTGCAGCCTGTGCCATAGGGTCACTGAGTCCTGGGGGTGTGAGTTTGGTAAAGTCTTTGCAGGCATCTATTTCATCTAAACTGTCAAATCGATAGGCACAGGCTGTTGATGACATTCTGTTATTCTCCTATCAGCTTCTGAAAGATTCATCGTGATGTTCTTGTTTTCGTTCCTGGCGTTGATCTGTGTTTCTGCCGTCTCTCTAAACGCAGGTTTTGTTAGCAATTGGTCGTGACTCCTGTACGAAGAAGTTAGGGCTGGAGAAGATTGGTGTGAACGTCAGTGAGAAGTAAGCACCCTGGTGTTAGCGCCCAGCCCTGCTCAAAGCTCAGTGTTTCCACAGATCGCCCCTGGGAAATTCTGACTTCATTACTGAGGTGCTCTGAATTTATTTTGTAGTAAGTAATCTGTCAGCTCTGTATTATCAGTTATTTCATTAATCAGTTGATAACTCTTAATGTTTTCCTTAAATATTTCATGCATTAAGCAGTTACTTGTAAAAAATAATTGTGGAAATGTATGCATCCACTTTCTGTTTAGAATGAATTTGTCTGTCCTTGATCAGGCAAGGAGGAAAATTCCAAAGCAGTATGTTCAACTCTCGGAGAAGGCAATGGCACCCCACTCCAGTACTCTTGCCTGGAAAATCCCATGGATGGAGGAGCCTGCTGGGCTGCAGTCCATGGTGTCACTAAGAGTCGGACACGACTGAGCGACTTCACTTTCACTTTTCACTTTCATGCATTGGAGAAGGAAATGGCAACCCACTCCAGTGTTCTTGCCTGGAGAATCCCAGGGATGGGGAGCCTGGTGGGCTGCCGTCTATGGGGTCACACAGAGTCGGACATGACTGAAGCAACTTAGCAGCAGCAGCATGTTCAACTCTGGGGGAGGCCTGGCGCTGTCCTCAGCGCTCAGAAAGCAGGCAGTGGTTTGTCTGAGCCATGGGTCCAGGGACGCTTGGTGGAAGAGAGTCTGCTTCCAGCAGTGCAGAGTCAGTTGTAATATTTTTTCTTCCCCGAACACAATAGGACGGGCAAGATCCCCGTAAATGACGAGGAGCAGACCAGTGTGCCCTACGTCTACGCTGTCGGGGACGTCCTGGAGGGCAAGCCGCAGCTCACCCCGGTCGCCGTGCAGGCGGGCAAGCTGCTGGCGCGAAGGCTGTTCGGGGGCCGATCAGAGAAGGTGCGTTTCTCACTGCTGTCTCTGGGACAGCGTCTGAATCAGAGTCCCGACGGGAGGAACGTCAGTGTGTGCGCACCGTGTGCCCGTCGTGCTGGGAAGGCACCCCTGTGTCGTGTGCGTTCCCTACCACTTGCTGATGGTTCTGAGCAAAGGCTTTGAGCATCTTACATTCAGGGTGTTGTCCTGGGTGACGCGGGGGCACCCAGGTGGGGCCGTCTTTTCTTACAGGAGGGGTCGGGGAACGTGTCCTGGTTGGGTTGCTGCTCCAGCACCGGGGGCAGGGCCACGCGGCTCGGGATCTGATGGGCTCAGTGCGTGGCCGTCTCCCCTTGGCAGGCCGGCCTGTCGCCCTGCCCGATGTGGCGGAAGGGCTTCCTGCTCATCCTCACAGGGGCGGTCCCGTGCGTGGCTGGGGGGTCCCGGTCTCACTGAAGCAGCCAGAGTCAGGGCTCCCCTGTCTGCTCAGTGACTCAGTTCCCCGAACTGTGGTGGGTGGTGGTCACCTGCACTGGGCTGTGCTTGTTTGTCTTCTGTTTATAAATGTACATTGTGCGGATTTTCACTGTAAAAAACAGGACAAAACGAGACACGAGCTGTCTGTCTTGCAGTGTGACTACGTCAGCGTCCCTACCGTGGTGTTCACGCCCTTGGAGTACGGCTGCTGTGGGTGCTCAGAGGAGAAGGCTGGCGAGGTGTACCAGGCGGAGAACCTGAATGTAAGATGTGTGGTTGGTGCATTCTCAGACCTCGCCTCTAATCCATGGTTTCTCCTGTGGGCCACTTCTTATGCTGTAGTTTTGCAAGTTCCTGTAACGGCTGCATTGTCGGAAATTACATTCCTGCTTTGGGAAAGGTGGGAAGTAAATCGTGTAAGCCCTGTCTCTAGCAGAGCGTGATTGTCACACAGCTGGGAAGAAGGACGCAGACTGTGCACACAAGGGCTTTGAGTGCATGGGCATCGTCTGAGGGGGAGGCCCCTGGGGGAGCACGGAGTATCCCGGGAGCTGTGGGGAGGGGGGCTGGCCAGGGGCTGGGGGCCACAGCAGCTCCTCCTCTCCTGCTGGGGTTCACGTGTGTGTGTGTGTGCACGTGCACGTGTGTACATGTGTGTGCGCGCGTGTGTACATGTGTGTGCATGTGCGTGTGCACGTACGTGTGTACATGTGTGTGCGTGCACACACACTTGCAGGTCACGCTTCCGTTCCTGCAGAAAGAGGCGCGTGTGGCAGCCACATGCACATGGCCTCTCCCCACTGCAAGTTCAGTGCCAGTTCTGGTCTTTGGAGGAACTGACTGACCCTGTGTTTGTCTCAGTCGCACATCGTGGGGACGTTTGCTGGCCCGAGCTGGCTCTGTCCACCTTCCCCACGTGGCACGGCGGGGCCAGGCTCAGGAAGTGGCTCTGGTAGCCCCCCTCCCCATCTGCAGGCTCAGGAGGGCGGTTCCAGGGCTGTGGCGCTGCAGGGTTGCGGGCCATTCGGACGCCCCCAGAGCTGCTCTCTGCTCCCCTCCACCCTTGCCCGTCTGGTCACACTGCCTCACAGTGTGTTCTCGCTGTGATGTGGTGGGTGGTCCGAGTGGCTTTCTCCTGCCCTTCTCCCCACGTGGGAGGGGTGGGGGATGAAGGGGGTCAGAGGGTTAGGACCACCACGTTTTCAGGGGCTGTTGTTTAGGTGGTGCTTTCAGTGAGAAGTTTGCATTTCAGAGGACGCAATTTGATCAGTGTTTATAGTTAACTCGTGGGAATAGTGAACCAGCTGTGTGAGCGGTGAACTTTTACTCGGGTCTCTGACAAGTGACGGTAGCCATCGTGGATTTGACGCTTAGTTCCAAAGGCACGTGAGAGGAAGGAGGCTGCAGCCCAGATGAAGGGTGTGTCTGTAGGAAGAGCCCCTGTCTTGGGTCACCCTTGGGTCTCTCCTAAGGCCCCCTGCACATCAGCACACCCAGTCTAGACTTTCACTTTTGCATTTTGCAGGACTGAAAATTTGATCTATTGGTATTTTTGATATTCCTATTATAAAGAGACTTGAGGAAACCTCACATAAATCCACATATTGTATCTTTTCAAGTGAGGAAATTAAGGGGAAAAGGTGAGGGTAGGCACAGTAAGATGGGATAAGAAAATGGAATTCATTCACAAAACTCACACCATAAAGTCCTCCGGACTTTGATCTCTGATAAGAACTTGTATGTAGAATATGAAAGAACTCTTACAACAATAAAAACCAAACAACCTGGCTTTTAAAAGAGCAAAGGATATTTCCCCAAGAGCGTGCACGGGTGGCCAGCAGACACGTGCAAGGATTCTCGGCATCCGTGTTATCAGGGAGACGCAGCACAAGCTTAGTGAGAGGCCGTGGGCCAATTTATGGAAGTTCTCACCACTCCTGTGGGTTCTGTCTTCACTCTCCTGATGGTGCCCTTTGAAGCACAAAGACCTTTCCTTTTGGTGCAGTCTGGTGTGTCTTTTTTTTTTTCTGTCGTCACATGTACTTTTGATGTCACTTCTGACAAATCATTGTCTGACCCACAGTCGTGAAGATTGATGCCTGTGTTTTCCTCCTAGAGTGTTGCGGTTTTCAGCTCTGACATGTGGGCCTCTGATCCATTCTGAGAACTTTCTGTACATGTGTGAGGTCAGGGTCCAGCCTCATCCCCCCGCACGTGGGAGCCCATTTCTCCTTGAAGAGCTTCCTCCTAGTGAGGAAACACGGGCACTGATCTAGCTTACAGATTTCAGTGTAATTGGGAGGGCGGGTGGGAGGGCAGAGGCCAGGGAAGAGAGAGTGAAACCTCCTGAACAGGAGGGCAGGCCAGGAAGGAGAGCCCACCCAGGAGCAGGTGACCACAGCGAAAGTGTGCTGTTTAGAAGCGTGCAGGCTGATGACAAGCAAGAGGAAAGGCACTTGTGTCTGATTGAAAAGGGCACCAGGCAGCAGAGGCGGCCGGTCACAGAGCAGAGCTTTTAAATTTGCACGTCTTGTGCCTAAGTTGATTTAACAATTAAAACTCTTTAAAAAGGCAGTATTAGGGAGATTATTTTGGGGGGCAGGCTGTGCCACTGAGCTTGTTAGATCTTAGTTCCCCAACCAGGGATTGAACTTGCACCCCCACAAAAAGAAAGAGCGGAGTCCTAACGACTGGACCCCTCGGGAACTCTGAAGGGAGCGTCTGGACAAGGAGGGCACCGGGCGGAGGAGGGCGCTAGCCGTGTCGGATGGTAGTTTATCCTGCGGGCACAGGCACTAAAACTGTGCTGAGCGGCACGCGGGCGACAGAAAGACCAGCAGAACAGAAGCTGAAGCCCAGATTGACTCAGGTGCTTAGAATTAACATGTGATAAAGGCGGTGTTTTAAATTTATGGCAAAAGACGTTCATTAAGGGTGTTGGAGTAAGTGGACGGCATTTAGGAAAAATGTGAAGTTGGGTCCACACTTCACGCCCACTTTGAACCAGGAGGATCAAATACTTAAGCAGAATCTTCCACATACTGGGAGGAAAAGCACAGCTAACACGTTGGTGTGAGGAGCCGACTCATTGGAAAAGACCCGGATGTTGGGAAAGATTGAGGGCAAGAGAAGGGGACGACAGAGGATGAGATGGTTGGATGGCATCACTGACTCCACGGACGTGAGTTTGAGCAAGCTCCAGGAAATAGTGAAAGACAGGGGAGCCTGGCGTGCTGCAGTCCCTGGGGTCACAGAGTCAGACACAACTGAGCGACTGAACGACAACCATGTGCATGAGGAAGGGGGTGGAGGGGGTCCAGGGGAGGGTCCTGTGCGGGACTCGGGGTGTGTTGAAGCCGGGAGCTTTTGTTTCAGAAATCCTGTTTATAATCTCAAGAGTTGGCGCCATCTGTTTTCTTAACATTCGGGGTATATTTTAGGAATAATACCTTGGGGTGAAGAAGCATTTATCTCATGTTCCTTGTAGCCAGAGAGATTAAAAAGTTTGTAATAAAATGTGCTGCTGCTGCTACTGCTAAGTCACTTCAGTCGTGTCCGACTCTGTGCGACCCCATAGACGGCAGCCCACCAGGCTCCCCCGTCCCTGGGATTCTCCAGGCAAGAACACCGGAGTGGGTTGCCATTTCCTTCTCCAATGCATGAAAGTGAAAAGTGAAAGTGAAGTTGCTCAGTCGTGTCCGACTCTAGTGACCCCATGCACTGCAGCCCAGCAGGCTCCTCCGCCCATGGGATTTTCTAGGCAAAAGTACTGGAGTGGGGTGCCCTTGCCTTCTCCGAATAAAATGTGCAGAAGAGTTTATTTCCGTCAGACTCGGAAGCTGGGGTCATGCGTGTTTAAGTATCTGAGTACTGGTGGACAAACTGCCATCTCTGTGTGATCAGGGAGCCCTGTGGGGGCATCTCCACGTGATCATGGAGCCCTTCGGGGGCGTCTCCACGTGATCACGGAGCCCTGCGGGGGCACCTCCACGGACGCTGACCTCTGCCTGTCTCTTGCAGGTCTACCACACTCTGTTCTGGCCTCTCGAGTGGACAGTGGCCGGCAGAGACAACAACACTTGTTACGCGAAGATAATCTGCAATAAACTGGACAACGTAGGTCATGTGGTCGGAAGCGGGCATGCTTTGATTTTAAAATGTTGCTTTTAGTCTCGTATCTGGGTTTTCATAATCTCCTTAAATATAGCTCTCGGGCTAGGCAGAAATCCTTCAGACTGCCGCCCAGGTGCTGGGCTTGCAGGGGCTGGACATGTGTCTCCCTTTCTCCCTGGGATCGTGTCTCTCGGCGCTCTGACTGGCGGTGTGGAGCCTCAGGCTCTGCCATGATCTGTGCCATCAACGACACAGCGTAGGCGCATCCGTCTGCGTCTGGAGACACAGGCGTACCTTGAAGACATTGCGGGTTTAGTTCCAGACCTGGCAATAAGTCGAATGTCACGGTCGTGCGAGCCCCAGTATTGCTTGGTTTCCCTGTGTGTGTGAGGTCACATTTACACCAGACTACAGTCTTTATCAGTCACATTCTGTCTAAAAAATTCAACGTACAACCTTAATTTAAAAATACTTTATGCTTAAACGTTCTAACCATCAGCTGCGCCCTCAGCAGATTGTAACCCTCTAGCTGGTGGAGGCTCTGGCCTCAGTGCTGGGGCTGCTGACTGATCAGGGTGGAGGTGGCTGAAGGCTGGGGTGGCCGCAGCTGTTTCTCAAAACAAGATGACCGGGACGCTGGCCGCTCGGAAGGACCCGTCTTTGATGCGTGGTTTCCCTGGAGCAGGCAGTGGTGTTTGATAGTCTCCCCCACAGTGACACTGCCGATCTGCCGTCCTTCATCTGCCAAGTGTGAGCTGTGTCCCGAGTCCTGGTTGTCATCACGGCTGTGCTCACGGCCTCTTGCAGGAGTGGCTCCACCTCAGGAACCGCTGTCTGTGCTCGTCCATCGGGAGCAGCTCCTCCTGCGTTCGGTTCATCCTCAGGTGGCAGCGCAGCCCCGTCTTCAGGACCCACTTCTGACCCCCGTCCTCCTGCTGTTTCCGCCGCGTCTCCCTTCCTTCCTCCAGGAAGTCCTGGGCCCCTCGCTGTCATCCTCAGGGGCTAGAGTCAGGTTCTGCCAAACACCTCTCGGGTTTCTGTTCTGAGCTCGTCCCATGAGCTGCGATGCTCTTACGGCATCTGGGATGGGACTCCTCTCCAGAGGCCTTCGGTCCACTCTGCCTGGATCCGCCAGAGGACTCACTGTCTGTGGCAGCTGCAGCCTAGCAGAATGGATTTGTCCAATAATAAGACTTGGAAGTCCAGATTGCTTCTTGACTGCTGGACAACAGAGGGCTGTTGTGTTAGCTGATGTGAAAGCAACATGCACCACATTGTGCATCTCCATCGGAGCTCTGGGGGGGTCAGGGGCATGTCATTTGGAAAGGGCAGTCATATTTGGAAAGGAATCTTTTCTTCTGAGCAGTCGGTTTCAAAAGTAGGCTTATTTTAAGTAGGCTTAAAATATTCCGTAAACCATGTTATAAGCAGATGCCATCCAGGCTTTGTTGAGCGTAAACCAGAGTCGATTCAGCCTAATTCTTACAGGCCCTGGGGTTTGGGGAATGGTAGGTCAGCGCTGGGTTCCCGTGTGTCAGTGCCCAGCACGAAAGCGGCCTGTCCTCTGAGGCTGTGAAGCCAGACTCTGACTTCTCCTCTCTCACTGTGAAAGGACTGCATGCGCCCTCAGCCGCTTCAGTCCTGTCCGACTCTTTGTGACCCCATAGACTGCAGCCCGCCAGGCTCCTCTGTCCCTGGGACTCTCCAGGCCAGACTACTGGAGGGGGTTGCCGTGCCTGCCTCCAGGGCCTCTTCCCCACCCAGGGACGGAACCCAGGTCTCGCACGTCTCCAGCATTGGCAGGCAGGTTCTTTACCAGTAGCGCCACCCGGGAAGCCCACGAACGCCCCAGATGCATCTTTCCATCCACATTGAAAACCACTAGGTGTCGGAGCTTCTGGGGAGGTCAGGTCTTCTGGGTAAAGGGCTGCAGCCTCTGCGTCGGCGCTTGCTGCCGCCCCGGCTCCGCAGTGCCGTCTCTGTGAAACGGTTCCTTCCTGAGTCTCTGCGAGCCCGCTCCACCAGTTCCCACCACCCTGCAGCTTCCCCTCTCTGCTCCTTCATGGAACCGGAGGGGATCACAGCCCTGCTCTGGAGGCTTTGATCGGAGGGCATGGCGGCTGGTGTGGTCTTCTACCCGGACGCCAGAGCTGCCTCCACCCACGCCAGCAGGCAGGCCGATGCTCTCCCCCCGCTCCTCCGCTCACTGGAACAGCACTCTCTGTTTCCTTGGAGAGCTGTCCCTCCGTGTTCTCAGCCTGGCTGACTGTCCAGCTCAGGAGGCCCAGCTCTCGGCCTGTCCTGGCTCTCCACCTGCCCTCCCCATTTCCAGCTTCTGATGTCAAGGAGAGGCATGCGACTCTTCCTTCCATTTGAACGTTCAGAGACCATCATTGGCAGATTATTGGCCTAATTTAAGTGTGTTCCTGTCCCAGGGCAGAGGGAGGCCGAGGAGGGGGAGACAGGCTGGGGGCTGGAGCTAGTTGGTGGAGCCTTGAGCAAAGGTCCCCGTATCACATGGACCTGGTTCGCGGTACCCAGAACAGTTACAGGAGTAACATCGCAATCCCTGATCACGGGTACAATAATAAGGAAGAAGTTTGAAATAGTGTGAGAGTTACCAGAGTGTGGCACAGAACCACCAGGTGACCGATTGCTGCTGGAAAGACGTTGCCAGGAGACATGCTCAACACAGGGTTGACACAGACCTTCAGTCTGCAAGGAACACAGTTGTGTGTGACACAGCGAGGTCTGCCTGTGGATGGGCCGCGTCACAGGCAGTCAGGAGATGTCTCCACGCCGTGAAAGCCTGGTTAGAATCACTCAGATTCTAATGGAGGCGCTCACAGCGGCGGGTGCAGGGCCCCCTGTGGAGCACGAGGGAAGGCTGAGAGCGCCTCACCCCTCCGTGGGGACAGCACGGCCCCTCGAGACTGGTGAAGAGTGTGCCAGGCTGTGCCAGGATGGGGCGCCTCCCTTCTTAGAGTCTGAGATTCTTTCTGGGGAGGTCAGACATGACGTTGCCAATGATGTGACCTCGTGCAACCCTCCGAGGGTCCCTCCCGTGGGGCCCAGCAATTCCGGGCATCGCCCACGGCCCCCAGGGAGTCCAGTTACTGTGGGGTGTTCTTCCACAGGCCCGCTGTGGGGGCCGGGAGTGTGGAGGCACAGGCCTTCCCCTGGTGCACTGTTGACCCTGAAGCTCTAGATGTGGGGAGAGAGCTGAGAGCTGTGGATGGGGAGGCTGAGTGCTGGGGCCCGGGGTGCCCGGGATGAATCGACTGCCTCGGTGTGTGGTGTGGGGGCAAGGGGGGAGGGCCCCCACTCCTCCGTGTCTGTGCCCTGGGCCGGAAGTGGGGCCCTGCTCGGAGGGCACGCGCCCCAGCGTGGCCGTTAGCCCCGACTCGTCGGACTGTCATTCAGTGCTCTCTCGGGGTAACTGGAAGTGTCCACCACGCTGGGAACCCCTCTGGGCAGCGGGTGCACACTCGTCCTGATGGGTCGGGGCTCACGGTACCTCAGGGCGTGTGCCCAGGGCTCTCCCCACAGAGTCTCAAGGGCGCGGGTTCCTGGTGGTGCTCTGGGCTCAGGGCGGCATTAGAGCCGCTTTTCTGGGGGAGACGCTGTAAGTTTCAGCCGTGAACTTGGGGTGATGAGGCTCCTACTCGGGGTGTTAACCTACTGGCTTCCTTTCGGAAGGATCGGGTGATAGGATTTCACGTCCTTGGACCGAACGCCGGGGAGATCACTCAGGGGTTTGCCGCCGCCATGAAGTGCGGGCTCACGAAGCAGCTGCTGGATGACACCATCGGGATCCACCCCACGTGTGGAGAGGTGCGCCCGCTGGGGTCCGGGGATGCGGAGGGGCCCGCTGTCCTCAGCCGTGTGCTCTCGAGGGCGGCATCAGCGTCGCATTAGGGACGCGTCCTCCTAAAACTGGCGTCTGCACAGCTGCGTGTGAATCGCTGTCTCTCCTCCCTGGGCAGGTGTTCACCACCTTGGAGATCACCAAGGCATCGGGACTGGACATCACGCAGAAGGGCTGCTGAGGCTAGGCCCCGCCGCCCCGTCCTGTCCCGCCCCGTGGCGGTGAGACGGCACGTGCGGCTCAGGGAGCCCGCGCTGCCTGGGGACAGGAGGCGGGACGGCGCAGGGCCCACTGCCCGGCTGGGCTGACGGGAGGGCAGACTCGCTGCCTCCTTGACGTCTTCGCTCAGAGCCTCCAGGTGAGCCAAGACTGACCTCTGCCCGCCAGCTCCTCCGCGAGGCCTCTCTCGACCGACTCGTCCAGGTCAGCACTCCTGCTTGCTGCGGTTTGAGCCCCTCCCTGTTGCTTCCAGGAAACAGTCTCTGTTATGAAACTGACTCCAGGGGGCGTGTTCAGCCTGTTGATCTTCAGAGTAATATTAAAAGGTTCTCAGTACTGTATTATGTGAAATCTAATTTAAAGTTATTTAAAACGGTTCTGCTCACAGTCTGTTCACTCACAGGCTGGTTCAGCAGATGACCAGGTGATGTCAGGGCCTGCCCTTGGGCTGTGCAGGCCTGTCGGCATCTAAAAGGCCTGGAGGCGGGCAGCCTTCCCTGGGGAGGAGCCTGTTTCCTCCCAACCAGACCCCCCAGCCCCACGTCCAGGGTTCCAGACGGCGGTGCGGGCCTGGGCTGTCCTCCTCCCACTGGCCCACTGGTCCATTGGTCAGAACTTCTTTTTTAAAGAAACTTTAGGCCAGTAAGCAGGTCGGGGTCACAGTCTGTGGACGGGGTGTTTGCTGCCCTCCTGGAGGCGGCAGAGGAGGCTGCAGAGGGGCGGGGTGCCCAGCTTACCAGTCCCAGGGTCCAGCAACTGCGGAGACACGAGCAGGCGAAGTGGGGGAGCGGTTGCCATGGAGGCAGCCTGGTGGCCCGCAGGAGACGCTGTTGGTTCCTGCATGTGGGCTGCCGGCAGGCGGACAGGGTGTAACACCAGCAGAGCATCTTCTCTTACTTGTTGGAGCGTTTTCATGACGGCTGTTTCAGCACCTTGGCCAGCTAGTACTGCTGTCTGCGTTGTCTCGGCCTTGGCATCTAGTCACCGTCTCTTCTTCAGGTAGATTTTCTCCTAGGATTGCACCCTGTAACCAGCTGAGATCTGTGTCTGGAATGCAAGAATGGCTCAACACGCAGAATCCAATCGGCGCAGTATACCTCATCGGCAGAATGAAGGGAAAAGAGTCACATGATATCAGTTGATGCTGAAAGAGCATTTGACTAAATTCAACACACTGTCCTGATTAAAAAGTACTCAGCGAACTAGGAATAGAAGTTTTGTTACCTCTGTGTAACAAAAGCCGTACGTGAAAGCCCACAGTGATCAGCTCACAAGGCAAGGCCGCCCCCTTTTGCACTTCTGCTCACCAGAGTCCTTATTAAAAGTTCTATGCAGAGCAATTAGGCAAGAAAAAGAAGAAGAATCGTCTCCACTCACAGATGATGGGTTGTAGATGTAGAAAATACAGAAGACGCCTCACGCCCAGACACAGAAGCTGCTGGACCTGGTGAATGAGCTCAGCAGGTTGCAGGATGCGAAATCAACTCCAGGAAGTCCGGTGAAAGCCTGTACACCAACCGTGATCCATATCGAAATGAAGAAAACGATTCCACTTAGAGTAGCCCCCAGAAGAAGAAAATTCATAGGAACTAAATTAACCAAGGAGATGGAACAGTTGTACAATGAAAACTACAAACTGTTGAGAAAAGGAAGACAAATAAGTGGAAGATCAGCCTGTGTTTGTGGATCAGGAAACTTAATGCTGTTAGAATGTCAGTTGTGCCTGAAGCAATCACACATTCAGGTTCTGTCAAAAACTCAGCAGTGACTTTTGCAGAAATGAAAGAACCCGTCCTGAAGTTCCCATAGAACCTGAAGGGGATTCTGAACATTCAGAACAACCTTGAAAAAGCACAGAGATCACACACTTTCTGTTTCAGGGTTTACTGCAGATCCTCAGCTGTGAGAACAGCGTGGTCCCAGCTCAGAGTGGGGCGTGCGGAGAACAGGGAAGTCAGGCCTCACGTGTCAGGTTGGGGGGACCGTGGAAGCAGCGCTGAGACCCTTTCATAGCAAAGCGTCCTCTTTCTCCCGCTGGCGCTTGGAAACCACGCCAAAGGGCAGCGTCAGATCTCTGCTAACATCGTATACAGACGTCCGCTGAAAGTGGGCCAGGGACCTAAACGCAAAAGCCACAGAGCTCACAAGCAAGCCCAGGGCCAAGCTCCATGACACTGAGTTTGGCAGTGACTCTTCTATGCGGCCAAAGGTACAGGAGACGAGGTAAATGGACAGACTGGACCTCAGGGGTTAAAACTTTGTGCAGTCAAGGGCACCAGGACACTGTACAGAGCAAAAGTTAAAGCCCAGAAGGAGAGGGGAGATGTCCAGACCACACGTCTGAGAGGAGATACGCTCCAGAATGCAATATCTGGAATATACTGAGAAACTTCCAAACCCAGTGACATAGAAACAAACACGCAGGTTGAAAACGGGCAAAGGACTTCAGCAGACGTTTATCCACAGAAGATGCACAAACGGCCAGCACATCATGGAGGAACGGAGATCAGAGCTCACTGAGCTGCCACCCTCGACCATCAGGCTGGTTGCTCAGCTGCTAAGTCACGTCTCTTTGTGACCCCCTGGACTGCAGCACACCAGGCTTCCTGGCCTTCACTGTCTCCCAAAGTTTCCTGACATTCATGTCCATCGAGTCGGTGATGCCATCCAGCCATCTCATCCTCTGTTGCCCTCTTCTCCTCCTGCCTCCAATCTTTCCCAGCATCAGGGTCTTTTCCAGTGAGTCAGTTCTTCGCATCAGGTAGCCAAAGTTTTGGAGCTTCAGCTTCAGCTTCAGCATCAGTCCTTCCAGTGAATATTCGGGGTTTATTTCCTTTAGGATGGACTGGTTTGGAATTGAACATACACTTTAAAATGGTGAAGACGGCTACTTCCTCGTGCATTTTATCAGGATTTCTAACTGCATGTAATTGTGTCAGTTATGCCTTAATAAAGTTGATCTAAAAAAACGAACCAACAGCTTTAAAAAAAAGCCCAAGACCAGATGGTGTAATTCTGTGAAACGTTAAAGAAGTATTAACAGCAATTTCTCTCAAAATCTTCCAAAAAGCTGAAGAAGAGAGACCACTTCCTAAGTCATCCTACGCATCACTGTCACAGGCTACCACAGCCGGATGGAGGCCCAGCCAGCACACCCCGGCCAGCACCCGATGGCCAGTGCCGGGCCCTCGGCAGGGTGGCACACCCCGGCCAGCACCCGATGGCCAGTGCCGGGCCCTCGGCAGGGTGGCACACCCCGGCCAGCACCCGATGGCCAGTGCCGGGCCCTCGGCAGGGTGGCACACCCCGGCCAGCACCCGATGGCCAGTGCCGGGCCCTCGGCAGGGTGGCACACCCCGGCCAGCACCCGATGGCCAGTGCCGGGTCCTCGGCAGGGTGGCACACCCTGGCCAGCACCCGATGGCCAGTGCCGGGCCCTCGGCAGGGTGGCACACCCTGGCCAGCACCCGATGGCCAGTGCCGGGCCCTCGGCAGGGTGGCACACCCTGGCCAGCACCCCTCGGCAGGGTGGCACACCCCGGCCAGCACCCGATGGCCAGTGCCGGGCCCTCGGCAGGGTGGCACACCCTGGCCAGCACCCGATGGCCAGTGCCAGGTCCTCGGCAGGGCAGAAGTACCCGACTAGATACAGCAGATCTCTAAAGGACTATATGCGAAGTGAGTTTTGTTCCCAGGCTGCAAGGGTGTTCCCCAATAAGGAGCTCACCCTATGAGACACCACATTAATAGAATGACAGGCGGAGACCACGTGACCGTCTCAGTTGGTACAGAAAAAGCATCTGCAAAATCCAACACGATAAAGCCCCGTGTGAAAACCCCACAGATCACGCTGTCCTCAGTATTGAGACTAGACCGAAAGGTTTTTTCCTCTAAGATCAGGAACAAGATAAAGATGCTTGCTTTGCCTGCTATTCATTCAACTCGCCCTGGCATTCTAGAGAGAGTAATCAGACAAGAAAAAGAAGCGAAAGGCGTCCACACTGGAAAGGAAGAGGCAGACCTGGGTCTGTTCACAGACGACACGAGACCGGCTTTGGTGGCCCCCTCACTGCGTCTTCTCTGTGGGCCTGTCTGGTCGTGGGCGTTGTAGGATAAATGTCCAGGTGATCGTGAGCCGTCAGAGCCTCCTAACCCGAGGCCCTCTCTGCCGTGCGCGCTCTGCTCCGGACGCGTGTCTTCAGTTCCTGTTAATGTCCCAGCGGCGCCCGCACCCCCGTCCAAGGCCAGGCGTCACGCACCTGGACCGCAGACCCAGATGTTTACCTGCCCACGTCGGGGCGGGAGCCCCGCAGAAAGAGAGGCTGACCAAGATGGGACTCGTGCCCTCGTGCAAGGCCGCGCCCACTCCCCATGGTGGCCTGCGAGCCCCTTGTGGCCTCGGTGTGCACAGCAAGTGGCTTTCGCCCGAGTGTCCCTCGGGCCCGCCCCATTATCCACCGCCTCCCTCCAGGGACCACGTCTCTCCTTGCATGAGTTTCTGCTGGCCACCGGGTCCACCCCAGGGCTCCCGGCCTGCTCGCCTCCTTCTCCGCACAGACGCCTGGTGTTTCCACGCACACCTTGTCGCGGCTGTCTGCACTGAGCACCCGGAGCAGCTGCGGCGTCCCAGGCCGCGCTTTCCCAGTGGAGGCCTCCTCTCAGCGCTGGTGTTAGACTGTCAGGCTGCCACAGAGGGGCCAGGGCAGAAGCAACCAGGAGCACGGAGTCCCACCTGCCCACAGGCCTGCCGTCACCTGGGCCAAGCCCCGGGCCCCTGGGCACCGTGACCTCACCAGTGTGCCAGGGCCCCTGGGAGTCCCTCCCACCTGGCCACGGGGCGCACACAGGGCTCTCCAGGAGGGTCGTGAGCGCCGGGCCCTGGCAGGGCGGGCGGGGGGCTCACCTGGCACCCCTCACAGCTGCAATCCCAGGCAGGTGGCCCTCGGCCCTCCCTGGTGGACACTCTCCTGCCTGCGCTCCTCAGGATGGGCCCAGCCCATGGGGACCTCCAGATGCTCAGGGTCCTGCACAGCTGTGGGCCACCTGGGGGCTCCTGGGGCTCCACTGGCTGCAGGCCTCCTTCCCCATCTTGCTCGCTCTGCCCCTCGGTTCGTTTCCATCTTCGAGAACAATGGGCTTGGCCCTGTGCGCACCTCTGGACCCCAGCAGGCTGCTGCCCTCTGCCCACCGCTGCGGGGCTGACTCTTCACTGCTGAGCCAGCGACGGGATGCCTCCCAGCCCCACCTGGAGTGGCTGCCCCGCCTCAGGGCAGGAAGTGCTGAGGGAAGGGGGTCCCCGCCTCAGGGCAGGGACGGCTGAGGGGCGGAGGGACCAGGAAGAGGGGTCCCCACGGGGCTCCCCTCAGGCCTCATCCTGCATCGCACCCCCAGCAAACCCCTGGACAGGAGCCCCACGTCAGGGCCGCACCGCGACCCTCCGGGTCAAGGCCAAGGATGTGAGGGCGGAGGCAGGCCCTGCCGTCTGCACCGTCTGCTCCCCTCCTGCCCCGGTCCTCACACTGAGCTGGGGTCCCCGCCTGGCAGGCTCCCCGCTGCTCGTCCGCCAGCAGCCCGGTCGATTCCCAGCCCAGTGGGGTCTCCATGGGGCAGCAGACCCCAGAGCTGCACCCTTACGCCTGCGCTCCTCAGCCCGGCCGCTCCTGGGCTGCAGCCAGGGCTCAGGTCAAGGTCAGCCATGAAAGGAGCTTCTCTTTACTATTTCTCCACATCGCTTGGCACCTGGCCCCTTAGGTCCAAACCAGGGGTGGAGCCTGTGCCCCCTGCATTGGGAGAGTGGAGCCTTAGCCACCAGACCATCAGGGAGGCCCCGAAGAAGGAGCTTTATTTCCACCAGGTGGGTTGTTCGCTGCTTGCAGGCCCCGTGTGTGCTCTCCTCCCACGCATGTGGCTGTGGGTGCTCCCACGCAGGGTCCTTGGAGATGGGGTGCCCACCAGCCTGGCTCCACACAGCCCCTCCCACGGCCCCTCCCTGGCCAGGAGTCACCGATTGTGACCTCGGGGGCTCTGATGCTGGGTGAGGCTGCGGGCCTGCCCCCGCATCCTGGGCCCAGAGCCTGGTGGCGCATGGCAACCAGGACCATGGCCAGCATTCGCCTCCCCCAGGTTCATCACACAGGGCAGCCAGTGAGTACCTGGGCCTGGGCTCTGCTCACCCCCACCTTTCTGGCTGCAGGGGGGCCAGCCCTCACATCAGCATCCTCCCGGGCCGGGTCACTGCCGGGTGCTCTGACCCACACCAACAGCATCTCCGCTGGGATGGGGGTGGCAGCCTGAACCCACGGGGGCCCCCCTGCCTGTGGGAGCAGGCTCCCCGCAGTACACAGGCCCAGGCCCACGACCGAGAGGGTCCGCAGGCGACCCGGGTGGGGTGTCGGGGCCCCTACCCGCCCCCTCCAGGCCCTGGGTTTCCGCGGCAGGGCCGTGTCCTCTGTGGTCACTGCTGGGATACCCTCTGTCGCCCAGCTGCTCCAGGACTGTGGGAGCCATATGGCCTGGACACCACCTCTTCCCCACACACTGCAGGGTCGGGGGCAGAGATGCAGGCAGGGCAGGTCCCCGCAGAGCCTCGGTCTCCTCACCTGAAGAGGGCAGTAGTGGCCTGTGTGCCAGCAGGTGGGGAAGTAGACCAGGGCCCACAGAGCGGCACAGACACCCCGCAGGCTCACCCGTCCTGGACCTGCGCCCCCTGCCCGCTCCCTGCATCCCAGCCTGGCGCCCCGGGAGGGGCTGAAAGCCGTGCCCTTGTACCAGCCCAGGTCCGTTGCCCAAGGCCTGCCCTGGTGCAGAGGGCTGCCCCATCCCCAGGGGACCAAGGCTCCTGGGGACCCAGCCCCTGCCCGGAAAAGAAGTGCTTGTTTCTCCAAGGCTTCTCTCCGGTTTCAGGAGATCCGACAGCAAAGTGTGGTCACAAGAACACAGCTGCTGCGACTCAAACTCAGAGAAGCAGGGGGCAGTGCCCACCCCCCAGAGGGTAGACGGGCGATGATGCCGGCCCAGGGCCCCCGGGAGTTGTGTGCAACTCAGAGAAGCAGGGGGCAGTGCTCCCCCCACAGAGGTTGGACGGGCGATGATGCAGGCCAGAGGGCCCCCGGGAGCTGTGTGCCCGCGTGTGTGTGTGTGCTCAGACCGGTGCTGGGGGCCTTCGTGGCTTTCGCCCTCAGGGCCTGTGGCTCAGCGGCTTCCACGGTGGGGATGGGGGGACAGGCCCCCACTGCTGCGAGACACCATGTTTGGGAGCCGCTGCCTTGGCTCCGTGGGGCTTGGGGTGAAAAGGCAGTGAAGAGGCCTGCCGTGCTCATCCCCCGGCCCCCCAGGCCCTCCAGGGGCAGTGTGGTGGGGAGCAGCCTCGCAGCTGTCCCAGCCGCCCCATCCCTGAGACACCAGCAGGGCCGCTTCAAGGGCGCCAGCTCCCGGGAAACCTGTCGCCTGGTGCGGTCGGTCCTGCCGGTGTCTGCACGGCCCCCCGCCTGGAACCAGGGCCCCCCACGCCAGGAGGGGCCTGGCAGGCGGCTGGCTTCAGCCCGCGATGGTCACGGGACGGTGATGTGGCTGCATGAGCACAGCCACTGGGGCGAGGGGCTCACGAGCCCCCGCGGTCAGCCTTGTGCCCAGTCCTGCTCAGCCCCAGCTTGGGTCGTCCTTACTCTTATCTTATCCTTTGAAAGAGAACTACCCGTGACTGTGGGGCAGGGAAAGTGGCCCAGCCGCTCGGAAGCCCGGGGCAGATCTCTTTAAAACTAAAACAACGGGCTTCCGTCGGCCCAGCGACTGCATTCCCAGCGCGTGCAACAGAGAAACAGGGATGCATCTTTGTGCGGAAATCTGTGCGTGAACATCCACGGCAGCTTTATTCATGATGACCCAGCCTGGGGGCTCCCGGGGCCCAGGGGGAGATGGGCAGTCCAGCCCAGCCCCGGGCAGGAGCCCCTGCAGACCCAGCCTGCAGACGGCACAGGGCAGCCCGTCTCCTGAGGGTGCCGGCTGCGCCTTTCTGCCTGTGCTACCTTGTGCGGCCACGGCCCCACATGGCCCGGAGAGCTAAGGTGGCCCCGGCTGGGCCGCATGGGGTGGATGCTGCTGGAGGGGGCAGCATCTGGGACCTGCAGGGCCAGTCAGCCGAGGGCTCCTCTGACTGTGGGGGCCACTCAGAGCCCACGCTTGGTGTAGAGCTGTGTGCACACACGTGTACACACACACATACACAGACTGTAGGGGCGACTCAGAGATGGGCATGGTGTAGAGCTGTACACACGTGTACACACACACATACACACAGATTGTAGGGGCGACTCAGAGACGGGCATGGTGTAGAGCTGCACACACGTGTACATACACATGTGTACACACACACACACACAGATCGTAGGGGCGACTCAGAGACAGGCATGGTGTAGAGCTGCACACACATGTACACACACATGTGTACACACACATACACACAGATTGTAGGGGCGACTCAGATGGGCATGGTGTAGAGCCGCACACACCTGTATACACACACGTGCACACACACACACATACACACAGATTATGGGGGGCGACTCAGAGCTGCTAATGATGTAGAGCTGCATGCACACACGTGTATACACACACGTGCACACACACACACACAGATTGTAGGGGCGACTCAGACGGGCATGGTGTAGAGCTGCACACGTGTACACACACACGTGTACACACACATACACACAGATTATGGGGGGCGACTCAGAGCTGCTAATGATGTAGAGCTGCATGCACACACGTGTATACACACACGTGCACACACACACACACAGATTGTAGGGGCGACTCAGACGGGCATGGTGTAGAGCTGCACACGTGTACACACACACGTGTACACACACATACACACAGATTATGGGGGGCGACTCAGAGCTGCTAATGATGTAGAGCTGCATGCACACACGTGTATACACACACGTGCACACACACACACACACAGATTGTAGGGGCGACTCAGACGGGCATGGTGTAGAGCTGCACACGTGTACACACACACGTGTACACACACATACACACAGATTATGGGGGGCGACTCAGAGCTGCTAATGATGTAGAGCTGCATGCACACACGTGTATACACACACGTGCACACACACACACACAGATTGTAGGGGCGACTCAGACGGGCATGGTGTAGAGCTGCACACGTGTACACACACACGTGTACACACACATACACACAGATTATGGGGGGCGACTCAGAGCTGCTAATGATGTAGAGCTGCACACACACGTGTACACACACACGTACACACAAGAGCAGGCCTTGTGGAGCAGTGTGCTGAGCACTGGGGGGCTCACAGCCCTCCTGGGCGCCCCATCTCCGTGCGCTGTCAGGGAAGCCTTGCTGTTCGAGTCCTAACCCTAACCCTCCGGCCTCTCTTCCAGCTCCTGCTGAAGGGCGCACCCCAGTGTAGCCCCCTTCTGTGATGGACCCGAAGGGCCCCAAGAAGTCCCGCCAGGGAAAGAAAAGTAAGGCCAGGACACAGGAGAAGTTTGCCAGGAAATTTCCATACAGGTAGTAGACCCTGAGCCCGAGCCAGGAGGGGCCCCCCTTCTGCAGGCCCCCACCCCAGGAGCACCCTCTGGGAAACACGGCGGGAGCGGGTGGGGGTCTCTGTCCCCTGAGCTGCTCCGTGCTCCCTGATGGCGGGCTCCACACCACCCCTTCACCCCTGAGCTGGGCCCCCCAGAGCCTCGGCTGGCTGTTTCCTGTCGCCTGTCCAGCACGCCTGCTCCTGTGGGGGGTGTGATGGGGTCTGGCTGTGGGGGCGGGGCAGGAGCCCGCAGAGCCCGCAGGCTGGGAGGCCTAGAGCCTCTGCCTGGCGGCCTGTTTCTCTGGGTTGAGGGGTCTGGGAGGGCTGAGGGCAGCCCCGAGCCCAACCTTGGGGGCCACGGCCTCCTCACGGTTGCCCGCGGCAGGGGCACCTGCCCTCAGCTCACAGCCCCGGTCTGTCACTGCCCACAGGTTCTCCTGGGTGACAGAGACCAGCTCGGAGCCCCTGCGGCCCTGGGCGCTCACGAAGATGAGCAGCTTGCTGCGGGAGCAGCTGCCGCTGCAGAAGACGCTGCTGCCCACGAGGTCCATCCCCGTCCGAGGGTGAGTCTCAGCCGCAGGCCCCCACGCGAACACAGCACGTCTGGGCCGAGTACGTCGAGCCCCGGGGAGACTTGCACTCACTCCCACACACCCTGCACACGGAGGACACACCCAGACCCCACACACAAACGCAAAGATGCACAGACACTCGCCCTGACCCAGACTGTCTCTCGGAAGGGCCCCGCCCGGCCCCCCACCCGCACCGACGTGAGTGGGCGTAGGGCCTCGGGGCTGAGGCTGTGTCTTCTCCACTGTGCTCCCGGGCCTCTGAACCTCTGCTCCCTGGGCTGACGGGCTGGGCTGCAGCTTCTCCCGTGGAAGGGTCCATCATGTCGGGCCCTCTGAGGGCCTTCAGGCCGTGTGGCCAGGTCCTTGTGTGGGGGGCAGGGGGCGGGGGCTGAGGCCTGCCCCCAGGACCGCCCTGCCTCGCACCCTGAGCCCTGGCAGTGGGCAGATCACCCAAAGCTAAAGGCCGAGTTTATCTGAGGATAACGGAGGCCCTGAGATGGGGGAGCTGGAGGGGGGAGGGTGGTCTCAGGGGGAGGTGGCCACCGTGCTGGTGGCACCCGCTGTGGCTTGCCCCCAGGCTGGCAGGCCCGTGTCTGGGCTGGGCAGAGGATGGGGAGGTGTCCGCTGCTGGACGTCTGGGCAGGGGGCAGCCAGGGAAGTGTCTGCCCTGGGAGCAGAGCCGTGGTTGCAGCCCCGGCCAGCTCCTCTGGCCTGAAGCCAGGCCGGCTCCCTGGGGCCAGCGTGGGGCTCTGTGTGATTCTCCAGGCTGGGGGCCCCGGATTTCCCACCTCCGTCCTGCCTCCAGCCACTGCCATCGCCACCAAGAAACCTCTGGGAGCTGGCGCTGCTGACCCGCCGCTTCCCCAGGCTTGCAGCACCCCTGCCCACCCCCCGAAGCCCCGCTCTGCACCACCAGTCTCTGGGCCACTCAGCCCCCAGGCGCTCGAGACAGTGGCCACTGGGCAGAGGTGACCTATGGGGAGGCAAGGAGCCCTGGAGAGGTCGCCCGCGGATACACGCTGCAGGTTCATAGCCCTGGACGGTCGTCTGCACGCCGGCCCCACATTCTCATCCATAAAATGCGGTGACGGTCAGATCTGCAGTGTGAGCGTCATTTCCTCGCGTTTACCCCCAAATACGCTCAGGCGTCTGGGATAGCCGGGTGGCGATACTCTGGAGTCCTGCTTCGGGGGAGCGCGTGTGAAGGCAAACCTCCTGGTATCGTTAGTGGGCGCCTTTTTGCCATGGCTGCGCCTGGAGGAGGAGCAGGAAGAGGCAGTCCTTCCACCCCAATCGGGACAGTCTAGGAAGGGTGCTCAGGCAGTTCTTAAAGCACAGCAGAGTCTAAATGCTGGTGCCAAGTGTGTGTATTAGGAAGTGGTGTGTGTGTGTGCGTGTACGTAGGGGTGCACGCCTGTGTGCTGCACGTGTACACGCCTGTCAAAACTTGGGTAGAAAAGCACGCACACCAGGGCGGCGGCGGCCCCAGGCACAGGGCTTGGCTGAGCTGGTGTGGCTTCAGCGCTTGGCCCAGGCAGAGTGAAAGGATGGGTTTTCCCCAGTATCACTGCCCCCCTGGAGCCAGAACGTGGCAACCCCCCCAGGGTGTCTGCGCTCCTTCTCTCGGTCCCCACACAACCTCTGACACCTGTGCCCTGATGGGAAGGTGATCCAGGCTCAAGACCAGACCACCTCAGACGCCAGAACAAATGGCAAAAGGAGACACAAACCCATATTTCACAAAGTAACAAAACACATTTATTTCAAACACATGAGCTCCCCGGCTCACCAAGGTCCTGTCTAGTCTGCTCCTATATTGCCTACTCAGCTCTGTTAATGGTGGACCACCCAGCATCTGGCTGGACTGAGGCCAAGAAGGAGCCAGAACAGGCCCCCCCCGCCCCAAGGTGCACCGTGTGGTGGGGTCCTCAGGGTGCCCAGGTGGCAGGTCACCGCTCACTGAGGCAGAGACAAGGCCGGTCCGGCCCTGGGTCTGGTCGGGGTGGGGTGCAGGGGGAGGCGTCTCTCCGTGGCGGGGCCGCAGTGACCAGGGCAGGTGAGATGGGAGGGCCCCTGGGGGTTGGAGGCCAGCACAGAGCCAGCATTCTAGTCTTGTGCCACGTTTAGGTTCAGGACAGACGACAAAACACAGACCCTTGCAGCCTAAAAGCCTATTATTCCGTCCTCCAGGGTCCTGGGGACGCGCCCGCCAGCCAGCGTGCTTCGACGAGGCCGGCGTCAGGCACCCAGGGGTCCAGCCCCCGGAGGCGAGGCGGGCTGCGCCAGGACGCGGTCCGCCCAGGCGGGGCGAGCACGGGGCCGTCTCGGCGCGCACCCCAGGCCGCGGGCTAGCGCAGCCGCAGGTAGGAGGGGACGGAGTAGTTGAAGAGCAGGAAGTCCATCTTGTAGAGGCCGAAGAGGCGCTGCTGGTAGAAGGGGCTGATGTCGCGGAAGAGGCGCTCGGCCCGGTCGCGCGCGGTGGCCCGGGCCCCCGGCGGTGGCTCTGGGAAGCGCAGGCCGGACGCGCCCGCGAGGCCCAGCACGAAGGCCGCATCCTCAGCCAGCGTCTCGAACTTGCCCACCACGTCGTAGCGCAGGCGGCATGGGTGGCAGAGCGCGTGGGCGCGCTCCCAGTGCTCGTTGAGGGGTCCATCGCGGCGTGTGCGCGGGTCCAGGAGGTAGGCCAGAAACTCGGCGAAGCGCACGTCGTGGCCGCGGGCCAGCGCGTCTGGGCTTGGGCGCGGCCGCAGGCGCCGCACGATGTCGGTGCCGAAGCGGCGCTGGAAGGCGGCGCCCCAGGGCCGCTGCAGCTTGTTGCGGTAGGCCGAGGCCAGGCGCTCGAAAGGCTCGCGCACGAAAAGGAAGGCCAGGTAGGTGCGCAGACGCCGGTTGACCTCGGCCGGGCTGAAGTCGGCCAGCGAGGGCAGGCGGCCGGGCGCGTGCGCGTCGGGCGCGGGGATGGCGCGCGGGTCGCCGGGGCCGCGGCCGCTCAGCGCCAGCAGCACGCGCTTCCAGTTGGTGCAGGCCACCTTGGGCACGTAGCAGTAGAGCAGGCCGCGCGCGTCGTCCACCAGCACGTGCCGCAGGTCCTCGGGCCGCAGCAGGCGCTGCCGCCGGGTGTGGCGGCTGCAGGCGCGGTGCAGCAGCTCTCGCCGCTGCCGATGCACCTCGGCCAGGGCGGAGCGCGGGCCCTGCGGGGACAGGGCCACAGAGGGAGCCCGGGTGAGGGGCCGTGGGCCTACCCGGCCGAGGGGCAGGGAGGATGCGACTGATCGTGCGCAGGTCCTCACTGCCACCCCCACCCACCCCCCCCCCACCCCCGCCCAGGGAGGGGTCTCCACCTACACCAGGCCCTTCGCATCAGCACCACAAGGGCAGAAGTCCAGGTGAGGCTCCTGCCTTCGCTCCCTGGCCTGGAGCAGGGCCCGTACCTGGCAGGTGCTCGGTAGAGCTGAGGGTACCTTCAAGGGCGTGTGTGAGCTGGGCCTGTGCGCTCAGTCGGCACACATTGGGAACAGCAAGTGGCCCCTCAGGCTCGGGGGTGGAGGGTGGCATGCCTGGCCCGTCTCCCTGTCCCAGCGGCACTAAGCCTGGGGCTTCCCTTTGCGTCCCTCCTGCTGTGGTTGGCACACAGCGCGCTGCTCATTATGTTCCCCACGCGGAACGCCGCAGCACAGAGCCGGGCATCGGCCACGCCTGGAGCGCTGGGCGGGCAGAGGGGCGGCTGGACGCCCCCAGGTCTCTCCGCCTGCCCCCAGCGTTTGCCCCGTCACAACCTGGCCTTCGCTCCCTGGCCAGAGCCCGAGGCGGCCACAGCCCCCGGACAGCAGGTCCACACGGGCTCCGGCCACTTTGGCTGGAGGCAGCAGGGGGAGGGGGGTCCGCCTACCTGGTCCAGGTCGTAGAGCATCTGCAAGGGGCTCCTCCTCTTCCCGCCAAGCCAGCTTGTGCCCACAGCGTTGCTCTCGAACACTGGAGGTGAGAGAGAGGTGTTCGCCGCGGCACCAGACTGACCGTGGCCCTAGGGGCTTGGCCAACTCGCCTGGGCACACTGCATCCACCCCTGGGTCTCGGTACCCCCGTGTCCCGCCTGCCTCGGGGGTCACTGACAGACTGAGTCCCTGTCACCAGGGCAGGGAACTTGCCCTCCAGAGCTTCAGGGGCTTGGGCGGGAGCAAACAATGGGAAAAGGGGAAACCACTGCCCTCTAGGAAGGCCCTGACCACCCAGCCCCACCTGCCTCCATCTCACACCCCACCTCTGCCAGCCACGTCCATGCAGCCTGAGGGTGAGGGCCCAGTGGGGACGCTGGGCCAGCCTCTCCCGGCCCTGGGGGCAGGCAGCAGCAGGGGTCGCACTGCCAAGCTGCCGGCTCTCTGGTGGCAGCGCAGGTGACCAGGTCAGGTGGCCACTGGGGACGCCTGCAGGGGTTCTCCCTCTCCTGCTGGGGTGTGCCCCACCTCCCAGTACATTCAGGTTTCACTGGCAGCGTCCAAGTGTAGCAACGCTCTTCCCCAAACAGCCACAGTCTCATATTTGTCTTAGATATGATTACACTTACCAATAAAATCTTAACAAGTTTTAATGCCTTTAAATATATCACCCAAATTGTCAAGTCTTTGGTTAGACTGATCAAGAAAAAAAGAATGAAGACTCAAATTACAAAAAAATGGAAATGAAAGAGGTGATGTTAGTACTGGACCTTATAGAAATAGGGCTTCCCCGGTGGCTCAGACGGTAAAGAATCTACAATTGAGGAGATCCGGGTTTGATCGTTGGATCGGGAAGATCCCCTGGACAATGAATGGCAACCCACTCCAGTATTCTTGCCTGGAGAATCCCATGGACAGAGGAGCTTGGAGGGCTACATCCATGGGGTCACAAAGAGTCAGACACGACTGAGCGACTAACAGTTTGACTTTCATAAAAATAATATAGCTAAGAACATTTTATGTGACCGAGGTGTGCAAATTTAAATGTATTTAATGGCTGTCAAGAATGTATTGAATTCGTAAGAATATGGAATATTCACAAGAATATCTTTAATAATTCAGGATCACATTAGAAAATAATACATTCATAATAAAAGGAAGTTTTCAATGATCCTTGGCTTTCAACAAACTGAGGAGTCTTAAAATGCTGCCAGGATTCAAGCGTTTTCCTTAAGACAAATCTTTGGCACACAAGCCAGCTTGAGCAGGTTGGTACCCTGCTGTGCTGGCCAGCTGACCACAGGCAGCGGTTCCCAGGCTTGAGCGTGCACGGGGCCTGGCCCACGTCCAGAGGTTCCGGCCCCCGGGTGGGGCCTGTGGTCCGCATGCTGACCGTCCAGGCTGCTGAGGCCTGGGAGCCCCCTGAGCACCGCTGAGCACTGCCTGGGGGACTTGGTTAAAGGAACAAGTCAGTGACAGGCAGACCGGCCTTGCCGGGCCTGCAGACCCCTCTGTGTGCACCCAGCTCCCTGCCGCACCTCTGGCAGCCCAAGGGCCCCTGCCCACTCCAGTGTCCCCAGAATAAGGGCCGGGCTCAGCTGTGACCAAGGCTTTTGGAGGGGTGAGGCCCACAGGGCCTGCCTGTGTCCTCGGGATCATCAGTGACCCGCAAGACGAGCCGCCCTCCTCTGGCTGCCCGCTGGCGGGGAGGCCCCAGGACCTGCTGGCCCCACGCTAGCCAGGCACCTCCCACAGCCCTGGGAGGAGGGCTTTGCCTCACCTCTTTCCAGTGGGGGTGGAGGCCCTGAGGCGGGACGGGGAAAGGCTGGTGTCCCCCGGGGGGGCAGGCAGAGCAACAAACCAGGCCGCCTCTACCCCAGGCCCACGACTCAGAAGCACCCAGCCTACTGGAAACACCAACCCTTGGGTGGAGCCTCTTCTTTCCCAGCCAGACCGAAGCCTGAGGGAAAGCAGGTCCCACACCAGCCCCCAAGAGCCAGTGGGTGGAAGGGGAGAGGCCCCAGAATAGCCAGGGGCAGTGATTACGGGGCTGGGCCGCCCCTACCCGGCTCCACCCCGTCAGCGCAGGAGCAGAACCCTAGTCCAGCGGGCGGGCAGGCCAGCATGGAGGAGGATGAAAGGTCCCTGGGTCCAGCCCCCCCGACCCCCCCACACAGCTGGAGGCCGGGGCTCTGAGGGTAGGGCGGTCCCCAAAGGGCCCCATGGAGCTTCCTGCAGCCTCCTCCCTGCTTGCCCTAGTCCCCCACCTGTGTCCTCAGGCCCCCAGTCCCTCCCAGAGCCTCCGGGTCCCAGGCCTCCCAGCAGAGGGCCAGGGAGCAGCCTGGGCCAGCCCAGGGCAGCCACTTGGGCAAAACCACAAGTGGGTTCTGCTTTGACAAAGGAAACAAAAATAGCAGGAGGTTAGAGAGAGAGAGAGAGAAGGGGGGGAGCGGGGAGGGACTGAGTGGTGTCAGAGACAGAGCTTCCTGGAGGGCAGGGATGGAGGCTGGGAGAAGGGGAAACAGACACACGGGGAAAGCGGTCTGGAGTAGCTCAGAGCAAACCAGCTGGGTGTGAAGGGGCGGCAGGCCGAGGGAGGGCGCTGCCCTCAATCTGGGGCTGCCCAGTGGGCCAACCCCGGCCTCCCAGGCCCGCTGCACGTGGGCTGGCATGTCCCGGGCAGCACAGGAGTGGCCGGGAGACCGGGGAGCAGGCAGGAGCGCACAGCACCCCTGCTCTGCTCACTGACACCATGCCCCCAGGGGTCGGAACTACCGTTATCCCATTTGACAGATGGGAAAACAGTCTCAAAAAGGCAAAGAAACATGCTGAGGCCTCCCAGCAAGTAGGGGGCCAGGAGCAGGCTTGACACTAGGCCCCGGTGAGAGTGTGTCCTTAGCTGCCGAGGCCTCCTGGAGCCACTGTGCCCGCACACCACCCTGCCCGCCTCACAGCACCACAGGCAGGGGGGCAGCATGCCGCATGGGAAGCCAAAAACAAGCCCACCCTAAGGACAGGCCCGGCGCAGCCGCACTGGGCTCCTTGGGGCTGGCCCTGCGGGACGCTGTGCTGGGTGACCCCCAGCCCAGGGAGCAGAGGTTACCACACAGTTTTCTGGTTAATAAGTTCTAGCCAGGCCAGTGTCGCAAGACCAGACCGGCCAAGCAGCACGGCCTGGCCGGGTCAGCACCCCTTGCTGACCTGCAGGCCCTCCAGGGGCCAAGCCCTTCAGAAGGAAACATCGATCCTGCCTTTTTCCCTTGGAAGAGTTGTGACCTCTCCACCCTGAGCTCCGCGGCCCCCGGCACAGAGCCCTGATTGGGTGGATCGCTCTGCCCGGGACGGTCACAGGCTTCACTCCTGCCTCGGGCACCGGGTGCCGGCAGAGCCCAGGCCACAGCCTCCTGCTGGCCGCCAGCGAGTCCCGTTCCCTCCAGGGCCTGCCCGGGCCCCCCGCCCCCTCGCTGTTCTGCTGCTCTGTGAACACCGGCGCCCTCTGCCCGGGCTGCTTCTCCAGAAACCTCTCCTCTGTGGGGCCAAGACTTCTTGTTAGGATCTCAACTCAAGCATCCCTCCAGAAAGGGGGCCTCTCCAGTGGCCAGACTGCTGTTAGTTTATTCATGGCACTCGTTACTGCTGAGACCATTCGATTCGTGTGGCGGGTGTCTGAATGCCCCAGGGGGAGTCAGCTTAGTGAGGAGGGGACCATCTTGTTTTCCTGTAACCCCTAGACCTCGCCTGGCATCTGGGTTGCTGTTCAGTCGCTCAGTCATGTCCGACCCTTTGCGACCCCATGGACTGTAGCACGCCAGGCTTCCCTGTCCTTCACCATCTCCCAGAGTTTGCTTAAACTCATGTCCATTGAGTCGATGATGCCGTCCAACCATCTCAGCCTCTGTCGTCCCCTTCTCCTCCCACCTTCAATCTTTCCCAGCATCAGGGTCTTTTCCAGTGACTTGGTAGTATTAAAGACTGATAGCCCCTTCCGGGCCGTGCGGAGAGCACCCCAATTCCTAGCCTGCCACTCAAGGCCACTCATGAGTGGACCTCAACCTACCTTCCTTCCTGGCCTCCACCGCTCCTCATATGCACACACACACACACGTGCACACATGCAATCATGCACACACACTGTCACACACACACCCACAGCCGGGAAAGGCAAGGTCAGGACAGGCCTCTGCCTGGGCACCTCCAGACCTCCGGGGCCTGTGCAGCCAGCAGGTCAGCGGCCCACGGCCCCTCGGCCTCTGGAGTGAGTCAAGTCGCAGCACATGCTTAGCAGGCACTCCGCACGGCTGGCACGACGGGCTGCCTGTTTCCCACACCCGACCCTGAGGAGGGTGCTCCAGACCGAGTCCTTCCTGGTGCAAAGTGTGGTGCGCGGAGGGACCCACCTGGACCGGAGCATCAGGCCGCCACCCACCCGCGGTTGTGGACACTGGGGAGGGGGGAGCTTCCAGGCGCGAAGTGGGGCGAGGCAAAGGAGGCAAAAGACCCGGGTGGCCTAATGCCCTCCTCGGCCCACCGCTCACCTGGTCCCTGGACAGAGGCTGGGAGGCCCGGACCGTCCCCCTCCCGGCCTTGGGAGACCGCATCGCAAGCCCTTGCGGGGACCCGGGACGCGGGCGCAGCTTTGAGTCTTTCTGAGCGCCCCCTCCCCGCGCCTCCCCCGTGCCCTAGCCCGGGAAGAGACCGCAGGTGCCCCCACCCGGTCGGGTACCCCACCCCCGGCAGGCACTCACCCGGACACAGGGCGCGGGGCGCGGCGCCCAGGAGCAGTAGCGCGGAACCCAGACACGCGGCCGCCAGCGCGCGCCGCCGCCAGCAGGGGCTCGCCATGCTTGCCCGGAGCGCGCCGCGCTCGGCCAGGCCCAATGGGGCCCGCGCTGGAGTGGGACCCGGGTCACGACCTCCGTCCCGCCCCTGGACCCGCCCACGGGCTCGTGCTCAAACCGAACCCAAAACCCAGGGCCGCGCTTGGATCCGGACCCGGGACCCTCCCGGCAGCGTGTACACCACTCCACCCGCGAGGCGCGGGGGTGCAACGGCTTTGCTGTCTGGAGGCGGGCCGGGGCGGAGGTGGGGGGTGGACTCGTCCAGTCTGCCCGGCCCCTACCCCGTCCAGCGGGGCAGTGAGCAGCCGCCCAGGGCGCGAAGGGTGGAGACCGGCGGAGAAGCCCTGTCGCCGTCGCGGTTTCGCCCGCTTCCGCCCGCTCGCCCGGGCGCCGTCCTCCGCCGACGCCGAGCACCCTCATCACAGCGGGTCGGGGCACCCGGTGCCCCCTTTGCTCTTTTGCTGCGTGAAGCCGCCTGTACGAGATCCCCGCTGACTCCCCCAGCCCCAGAATCAGGCCAAGGGTGCCTCTCCCTCACCGGAGCCCACCCTTTAGCCTTGTTCTCCATGGGGGTCTCCAGGTCCTGCCTTGCAGGTGGCAGCCAGATGGGGGGAGGGGGGGATGTGCTGAGACGGGGGTCTCCTTCCGCCTCTGGACATCAGGACTCCTGCTCCTTGCCTCCTCCCCACAACTGTTGCAGACCCCAAGGAAGCACTCAGAACTCACTGAGGACTCCTGAGTGCAGGCTGGTGAGAGTGAATCCCACCTTGAAAATGCACTCGCGCAGCGCCCCAGGGGGCTGGGAGAGACTCCAGACCCCAGGGTCCAGCTGCCCACCGCGTGTGCAGATCTGGGTGTGTGTGCGTGAACCAACCCTGAGCAGCGTGAGTGTGTGGGAAAGGGGTGCATCTCAACTGCTTCCAGCCCTGCCGGCTTCTGCTTAGCTGCTGTGTGTGGTCAGGAGAGCTGCCTGACCCCTCGGCGCCCAGTTCCCCCGCGCAGTGGGCTTGCAGTAGGACACACTTCACCGTGTGGTGGGAACCGAATGAGACCCAGGAGACGTTCGGCAGGGCACTCAGCCAGTGCCGGCCAAGTACACTGGTGATTAGTGTATTACTGCTAGTGTCCGGCAGGTGGCGCTGGCTTCTGTTAAGGTGGTGGCATAAAAATTCCTTCCCATTACTTAGGGGACAATATTAAGTAAATAACGGTTCTGCTGTCTTAAAGATAGGGCTCCAAATTCTATCCTAGGTCTCAAAGAGCAGAGGGCAGGAAGCAGCCCAGGACAAACCAGGAGCTCTGTATTGTGACTTTCCGGACGTCTGGGACAGAGGGCCTTGGGGAGCGTCCAGCTCACCCCAGAATAACCTGAAGGCAGGGCTGCTGCTGCTCTGGGCCTGGGCCCCAGATTCCGGGTCATCCACTCGCCCAGCTGGTTCTGAACCTCCCCTACCACGTGCTTGAGGCTCTGGGTTCTCTGCAGTCCCAGCCGCAGGCACCCTTAGGCAGGAGTCCCGGGCCCTGTGCTGCCACCTGGTGGCCACATTTAGAACATCTCAGCCCATCCCGGTCCAGGAACGTCCAAGAGGCCCCCAGCACTGCATTGGGTCTTGGGATGGGAGGGCCCACATGCCCAGGGCTGGGGTGGGCACGGGTGAAGGAGCGAGTGGGCACGACCATCACAGGCACCAGGTGCTGAGATGAGTCCCGCAGCAGACAGCCGTCAAGGAGACCCCGAAGGGAGAAACCGGAGAGGCAGACAGGGTGTCCCTGCTCCCAGCCTGTCGTGGCCACGTTGGGGCTCCTGGTGGACCACGGCGGGCAGGGAGGGGTGGGGCCCGGAGGGAGGCTGTTCATGGTCAGGAGGGGGTGGTCTCGGGGTGCAGGCTCTGTGTTGAAAGTGGACGGATCTGTGGTCAGGGTGCGCAGAGAAGGCCCCCGGGCAGGAGAGTGGAAGCGGGAAGGAAGGGACGCAGGGAGGGGCAGATGGCCCCGGGCGCGAGGTCTTGCCTGGCAGAGACGGGGGCCCAGCGTGGCCTGGGTGACGGTGCCAGGCGGGCATGGCTGGGCTTGCGGTGCTGGTCCCCAGGGGAGAGGAAGAGAGGCTGGCCCAGACAGGCGTGGGCCTGGGGGAGAATCCAGCGCGAGCACTCGATGCCAAAGAGGACGGGCCGCGTCCAGGGTCAGGGCCTGGGGCTCAGGCCCGGGAGGCATGCTGAGGGCCTGCCGGCCTTGCTTGGTGCCTCGTCACTTCCACATTTTTTACTTGGTTTGTCTGTGGAGCACAGTGCGAAAGCCCCAGAGTCCTTCTGGATCAACGTCGAGGCCAACGGCAGCCCCACCAGGACTAGCTGTGTGGCTGTGGGCAGGCCCCGCACCCCGCAGAGCTCGGTCTGCACCCCCACATGATGGACACTGAACCCCGCAGGCCACCCGCGGGGGCGGGATGTCCAGCTGACGCAGGTGTCCCCGGGCGCAAACAGCGGGACGCGTCAGGCTCTTGCATACGCACCAGGCGTGGGCGCTCACACGCTTGTGTGTGCATTGGGACAGCGCCCAAGGCCGAGGGCTGGCTGGCAGCCGAGCTGGGTCCACGCCCAGGGCTGTTGCCCACCCCCTACCTGGGGCCGCTGGGGCTCTAGGGTGCCTCTTCCCAGCTCTGTGAGTGGCCCTGGGCCCCATCCAGAGCTGGGGGGAGGTAACAGGCACCCCCTCCCCCAGAGGTGACGACGGGGTCTCCTGAGAGCCGGGGAGGCCTGCACCTCTGTGGGGGCATTACTGCCGCTGGGTGGGCTCTGGCCAATGTGTCACTCACCGGGCGGGAAGGAGGGAGGTGAGGCGGCTACATTCAGTACCCCGGTCAGTGTCACAGGCCCCCATCGTTTGCATACATTGCCCCTGATGATGAGGCGTCCCCCCGAGACCATGGGGCAGACCCAACCCAGAGCCCCCCTCTCCCCATGCTGTGTCCCAGAAAACTCCCAGCAGGCCAGCACCCCGCGGAGGGGTCACACAGACTCACCCCCGGCATCCCCAGCTCGAAGCCTGCCTCGCCCAGGACCCTGCCCCCCGGTCAGCGCTGCCCTGACCCCGACCCTCGCCCTGGCCTGGGGCCCAGAGAGGGCCGGAGGGGGTGGGCCCGCGGCCCGAGGGCTCCGCCCCGCTGGACAGGATACCCAGTCTCTCCGCGGCCCCCACACACAGCGGGCCTCCGCCCCAGCCTCTGCCAGCCATGTGCAGCCTCCAGGAGCTGTGCTCCGGCCTGCCCTTGCGGCCCCTTCCAGAGAACCGGGGCCGGTGGGCCGGGGTGCCCCATGCCCCAGTCAGGACCCCCGGCCTCAGCCCCGCTGAGGAGCAGGTGAGAGGCTGGGCCCCCCCCGCCCCGCAGGACTGCTCAGCCTCTGGGAGGTTTGGGAGGGCTCTTCCCACCAGCTGCTACCTGCCACCCCAGCTATGGGGGCTCCCAGTGAGGGTGGCTGCGGGCCAGGGACCCCTGTGCCAGGCTCCATCGCACCCGCCTTACTCCTCCCGGCTGCCCGGGGGGGCGTCGGCCTCTGGTCTCCACTGACTGAGGGTCCCTGAGGCTCGAGGTCACAGGTGGGTGCCATCACCTCGACCTTGGGCCCCCAGGGCCCAGGAGGTCTGCTGCCTGCTCCTCCCGGGAGCACCCACTGGCCTGGGACATGGGGGTGGGGGCGGGGCCCTGGGGACTGGGGAGGAACGGGTAGGTGGATCCCGTCACCTCCTCCTTCCTGCTGCCGTTTGCTCTTTGACCTGGTCTTTGACACCGAGCTCCCAAATGGGCTTCAGTTCCCTGGGCGGTGGGGGCTCCTGGCGGAGCTGGTCACCGGGTCCAGGCCCTGATTACACGCTAGGCCTTTCTGCCCCACCCCCAGCCTCCCAAGAAGGGTGGAGGCCAGGGAATGAGGGAAGGAGTCCTTGCAAGGCCGCTCCCCAGGGTTGGACCGTCCGGGTCTGTGAAACGGAGCAGGTGCTGGGGTAGTGGGCGCACCTGGGAGCTCCCCCAACCCCGGGTTCCTGCTCATCAGCTCACCCTTCGTCACATCCTTTCAATAGAAAAACCAAAGAGAGAGTGTCCTGAGTTCTAGGGGCTGTGCTAACAGATTACCAAGCCCTAGGGGCTGGGACCCCCAGTTCTCACTGGCTGTTCACGAGCACCGGTGACGACTGGGGTATGTGATCGGGGGCTGAAGTGGGGGTGTCTCGTGGGCCCGAGCCCTCAACCTGTGGCCGGGGTCTGGGGGGACTCTGGTCGACAGCACCCCAGCGGGACTGAACTGAGGGCCGCCAGCGGGGTGGGGGGAGAGGCGGGCCCTGGAGGAACCATACATCCAGTCCCCGGGGGGGACGCCTGCAGGAGGACCCTCGGGGGTCTCCTGGACCATCCCAAACCTGGCATGGCATCCTCGGCCACAACCTTCACACTTTCCTGGGGCTGCTTTTCTGTTTTATTTAAATGTCCCTTTGAATGTCAACATCAGCTTTTAAAGGTAGTTATAAGAGAGACAAGTCACGTGTTATAACATTCTATAATTTTTGGTGTCTCCCTCCAGACGCGTTCTGGCGCACCCAGATGTGTGCATCCTTCCTGACCCTCTGAGTGGGAGCTGTGCACACAGGGTGTGCGTGCTTCCTGACCCTCTGAGTGGGAGCTGTGCACACAGGGTGTGCGTGCTTCCTGACCCTCTGAGTGGGAGCTGTGTACACAGGCTGCTTTCTCTTGAGGCTGTTCCTCATCAGTGTGTTTTGATGAAGTTCATGGTCTGGATGAATGAAAATGTGCTCCCCTCTTAGTTCTTTTGTGAGTAGTTGTTGTTGAGTCGCTCAGTCGTGTCTGACTCTGCGATGGACCGCAGCACGCCAGGCCTCCCTGTCCATCACCAACACCCGGACTTTACTCAAACTCATGCCCATCAAGCTGGTGATGCCATCCAGCCATCTCATCCTCCGTCATCCCCTTCTCCTCCCGCCTTCAATCTTTGCCAGCATGAGGGTCTTCCCCAGTGACTCAGCTCTCCGCATCAGGTGGCCTAAGCACTGGTGCTTCTGTAAGTAGATTTCTGGTCACCTGCAGAGTGTGCTCGGCTGTGGTGCAGAGGGAGAGTCCTCTCACATCCGTCAGAATTGTCCCCGCATCCCTCCCCCGCCATGCAGCTGCTCTTGGTGACCTCACCCCAAACCACACCCTACCCTCGGGAGCTGTGCTGGACCTCACACCCCAGGTCCGGAGACCTCCCACACTGCGGACACAGTGCCCGCAGCTTCTGGAGAGCGGGGCCCAGGGGGCTCACTTCTGGGTCTTCGGGGACGCCAGAGTCTTCTGCCGAATGAACGAACAAGAGTGTGTGCCGAACCAACACCCTGAAAGAGCTCAGTGGGAGAACAAACCTAGAAAGGCTTGTTGGATGAGCTGGTCTTGGCGCCAGGGGCAAGGTTCCCAGACTGGGGAATCTGAGCGGGAGGCTATTCTGGAGGTCGTGAGTGACCACGCAGAGACGGGTCTGGGCAGAGCAAACTGGGGTGGACGAGCCCTGTGTAGGCCCAAGCTGGGTGTGGACCTGGGAAGCCAGGCCCGGCCTGGTCACAGAGAGGCTGAATACCACCCCTGGGCACTGCGTCAGACGGGCTGGCCCGCTGGCCACAGAGAGCGAGGCCCACATGGAGCTGGGGGTGGACAGACACCATGCGTGGAAGCCGTAAGCATGGAGACGGTCACTCTGGCATGCCTGCCAGGTGCTGCCCACCACTCGGCCGGGTCCCCAGGCAGCCCTGTGAGGCGGTGCCTTCTGCTCGTCTTCCGAAAGAGGAGACTGCAGTTCAGAGAGGTGCGTGTGCGGGTCGGGGACCCACAGGGACAGACTGGGGTGCAGGGGTCTGGGCCCCGAGGCACAGTCTCTGGAGAGGCCCCCTGCCCTGCCAGGAAGAGCCTGACTCACAGTCTGGACCTGGCGGGCCTCACTTTGGCCCGGTTCTGATGAGGACCCCGTGGGGCTGGGCTCCAGGGGTGTGGGGGCTCAGACAGGCCCAGTCTATCAGATCGTTAGAAAAGGGAACAGAGGAAGCCAGAGTCCGGCGGGATGTGTTCGGGCCCGTGTAGTAGGTCGAGCGCCCCACCGGGAGGGTGACTGTGTGCCTGTGACGTGTTGCTTTTGAAACTTCTGTCAAGCTTTGTTTTCGCTTGCAAGCTCTGATTACAGGCTGTTCACTGATTTTAAAAAAAAGCATGCAGTCTCTGTGTCATGGGCCAGACCTGACCTCGAAGGGCTTGACCTCCAGCTCACGCCGGGCCCCGCCTGCCCTTGAACCCGAGTCTGCAGCTTCCTGCCGCGTGCCCCACTGTGCCCCCGTGCCCCCCTCTGCCCCCCGTGCCCCTCCCACCCCGTTGCTGCGTGCAGCTTGCGCATCCCTCCTCGGGGCCCTCTGATCGTGGCTCCCTCCCTGGAGCGCTGGACCAGCAGTGGCACCAGGAACACGCCAGAAACTAGACTCAGAGACACTGCGGGTGGCCACCCGATGCGCCTGACCCTCTGGGTGAGCCCGGGAGCCCCCTGCGGGCAGATTCCCAGCCACCTTTTGCGAGGGAGAAACACACATTTCTGATCATTTTTCCCCAGAGAGCAGGAACAATGCGCTCTTATTCCACGTTGAAGTCACCCAGGGACTCGCCATGCAAACCTTTCAAGTTCCCCTCACTCCTGAGCTAGGGTTTCCTTGCTGCGCTTCTCGCCCTCGACTTCTTCCGGAATCATCTTTCCCCCACCCATCCCATGCACCCCTCGGCCCCAGGGGCACTCTTGATGTGTGGTGCTGGACTTGGGGCACACAGGGCAGGCTGTCCCCCCCGGGGGCTCTGTCCTCAGCCCCCCAGGCACCTGGCTCTGGCCGGCCCAGTTCTCTGTCTCCGGGGCGGCCCTCTGCCCTGCCCATAAGCTGGTGCCTCGGGGACCAGGCCTGGCTGCAGGCTCCTCTCCTGTCGCCTCTGCGATCCCCTGTTCAGTGTCTTGTCCGAGGCTCGAGCTCCCTGCCCCCTCGGTGGATGTGTGTCGAATGAATACGTTCACACCGGCTCCTTATCGCGCTCCTTAAAGGAGTTTGTTCTGCAGGGTCGGCTGGTTGAACGCATGGCCTCAGTGTCCACCCCTAACACCCGGGCGTCACCCCACTCTCCTGCCTTCAGGCCCCTGCTGGGTGCTGGGAGGGAGAGAGCAGGGTAGGGGGGTCTGGCCAGACACCCACCCTCCTTGAGCCCAGGGAAGACTAAGAAGCAAGGGAACAAACTCACTCTGGAGCATGTGGAGATGCTCAGCCCGGGGAGGGGGCCCCCAGGGAGGCAAGCAACCCCTCACACTGTAGCCCAGGCAGCAGGCCATGTCCCTCTCTGGCCCTTGCCAGGCCTCAAGCGGCCTGGTGCCTGGTGAGCACGCAGAGGGAGGGACTGGAAGGCTGCCGACAGAGAGCCGCAGGACAATCAGGGAAGGCTTCCTGCGGGAGGCAACAGGGTAATGGCCTAGGGTGTGAGCAGGGCAGTCTAGGGGCTGGGCCCTGGGCCTCCTGAGTGGAGCAGGGCACATCCGGAGGGCGGAGCTCCGCCTGGAGCCTGCACACGCTGCCACCCTCACCACTCCCCCCCACCACCCCGCCAGCTGGCGCTGAAGAATGCCCTTCGCTACTTCCCCCCGGACGTCCAGGAGGTGCTGGCCCCTGAGTTCGCCCAGGAGCTGCGGCTTTACGGCCACATCTACATGTACCGCTTTTGCCCCGACCTGGAGATGAGGTGAGTGCCGCGGGCTCGGCTTGTCCCCTTAGAACAGAGACCTTGCGGTGAAGTGCGCCTCCTCCGGGCTGGAGCCTGTCCAGTGGTGGGGAGGGGCTGGCTGGTCTGGAGCTGGTCCAGTGGTGGGGAGGGGCTGGCCCAGAGCACCTCCTGCAGGTGGGAGCTCCAAGCGGGGGCGCCTTCTGCTGATGCCAGGGCTGGCCGTCCGCACCGGCAGGGCCAGGGGCCAGGCCGGGACGAGGTGGGACCCAACATTCCAGGCGCCTGCCCCTCGACTGGCCTGGCAGCTAGACCCCTTGCAGGGCCTACCCGGTGGAGCGATATCCCTGCCGGACGAGGGCGGCTGCAGCCATCATGCTTATGATCATGAACAACCTGGACCCGGCCGTGGCGCAGGTAACGGTCCGGACGTGCGGGCGGGGTCGGTAGTGGGAAATCAGCATGCGAAGCACACCCAGCACTCACAACACTCGCAAGCTTTCTACTTGGAAGCAGTGAATCTTATATCAAATATAAGATTAGATATATACACAAGTCGCTTAGTCGTGTCCAACTCTTTGTGACCCATGGACTATACAGTCTCCAGGCCAGAGCACTGGAGTGTGTAGCCTTTTCCTTCTCCAGGGGATCTTCCTGACCCAGGACTGGAACCTGGGTCTCCTGCATTGCAGGCAGATTCTTTACCAACTGAGCTATGAGGGAAGCCCCGAGGGAAGCTGCAGAACCAGCGCGGGGAGGGCTCATCCGTCTCCCGGGCGCTCCCTCTTTGGTCGTTATGGCAGCATCGGCACCACGACACCGGCCTTGGCGTCAGAAGGCGTCGCTTTACGTCTGAGGCTTGCGTACTTAGTCGCTCAGTCGTGTCCGACTCTGCGACGCCCTGGACTGCAGCCTGCCAGGCTCCTCTGTCCATGAAATTCTCCAGGCCAGAACACGGGAGTGGGTAGCCACGTGAAAACTGGAAAGGAACAGACTGAATGCTGTGGTTGGTTGCAGTGTATCCAAAATACCACAACATGTAATCAGTATAAAATCAAGATATTTTATAGCGTTCTTTCCCTACCAAGTCTGAAACCAGCGGTGGGTGTCATGCCTAGAGCTTGTCCCGTGCGCTGTGGCTCAAGGCACAAAGGCTGCTGGCAGAGCAGGCCTGTGGCCCTGCTGGTCCACGTGGGTCTGGCCACACGTGCCTGTCCCGGCGTCCTTGTGCGCCAGAGCATCCTGCAGCAGCCTATTCGAGAGAGGACAGCCTTCAGGGGGACCTGAGAGTTTGCTTGAGGGCAGGAGGGTCCCAGGATATGAGCGCTCTGCTGAGCCCTGACCGGGTCTCCCCCCCAGCCCCCCACTCCTCCTCCAAGGGCCATCAGCCACTTGGCGGGGGGCCATGACCCCTGAACCCTGCCAAGCTGGGGGCCTCCTTGCCCACACCCCCATCTCAGGCGGCCCCGCATCCTCCACAGTTTCCCCAGGAGCTCGTGACCTACGGAGGAAACGGGCAGGTGTTCAGCAACTGGGCGCAGGTATGGACCCTGGACTGTGCGGGCAGGCGGGGGGTCCCCACCACAGGCCGGTCCACCACCTACCTCCGCCCCGGCCTCCAGCCTGGAAGCGCCTTGCAGACTGGCTCAGGGGCTCGGGCTCTGCCTCCCTGATGCCCGAGAGCCCAGAGGTCAGAGGTCCTGTGGTGGGGCCACTGGAGGGGAGTCGGGGGCCTTGTGGGGGGACTTGGGGCCAGTGTGGGGACCCCCCTCACCACCCCTGTGCCTTGTTCTCCTGCAGTTCTGGCTGACAATGTCTTACTTGGCCCAAATGACCGAGGAACAGACGCTGGTCATGTACAGCGGACACCCGCTTGGCCTTTTTCCCAGCAGCCCTGAGGCCCCCAGGCTGGTCATCACCAACGGGATGGTGGGTCCCGGGGCCGCAGGGAGGTCCAGCCGTCACCCGCCCACCGAGCCGTCGCCCCCAAAAGCCACGGCGCGGCCCCCAGCCCACCGCCCGCCCCTCTCTTGCAGGTCATTCCCAACTACTCCTCCAGGACAGAGTACGAGAAGCTCTTTGCCATGGGGGTTACCATGTAAGTGCTGTTGGTTCATGATGCAGCCTTGCCCAGGCCCTATGGTTAGGGCAGCGCAGCGATCATGACTTCAGCTCTGAGAAGCCCTCACCATCAAAGCTCCATAGCACAATTCCGTATTCACGCATTTCCCGCTCGTGTTCATGTATGTCCCTGCAGTTGTTATACATGTGTGAGTGAGCGAACATGCAATTTGAATCCTATTTTTTGCAAGGACTCAGGTCCTGGCTGCAAAGGGGGCGTGGTGATGGCTCTGGCCCCTGAGCTGTGTGAGAATGAGTGGGATACCGCCTGAGTGGATGGGACCCCGGGGGAGCACGCCCCATGGCGGGCTTTACCCGCCTCCCTGGTGGGTGTGTATCGTGTCTGCACAATCGTTCTATTCACGCAAGCTTGCACGACAAGGATAACCCATGCCCCATTTATCAGAAGAGGAAGTGGAGGTTCCCAGAAGCCCTGTGCTTGGCCCAAGTTCTGGGATTGGCTTGGAGTTTGGATGTGTGAGATCCAGGATCCGCCCTCAATCCAGAGGAGAGAAAGGACCGGGGAGGCTGCTGGGGGCTGGCAGACCGGGTACTCGCAGTCATAGGGGAGTGCACTCTCATCTCCTGTCACGTGGCCGAAGACGCCGATGCTGAACAGCCACCGCGCGGTGCACGTGGATGCCTCCTCCCACGATCTAGCCTAGAGCGCTCAGCAGGCCGGGGGCTCACTCCCGGGAGCCTTGTTCTGTGGCCCGCCGAGCCGCCCGCTGACCGGCAGAGAGAGCAGCTCCTGCAGCCTGCAGTGGGGCTCACCGCGGGTGCTGACGTGTGGAGAGGTCCCCGCCGGCCTGGTCGTCAGAACCGGGCCCTTTGTGTAAATGACAGCAGCCTCTCGAGTGCTGTGCCCCGACTCTGCCAGAAACTAGGGGACTGGCCTTTCCTACAGGCTTCTGTTTTGACTAATTAATGAGCTCATCTTTGGCTGCGTGGTGTTGCTGCGCGCGGGCTTCCTCCAGTTGCCACGAGCAGGGATTGCTCGTTGGGGTGGCTCCGGGGCACGCGGGCCTGGGTGGTGGCTTCAGGAGTTGTGGTGTGTGGGCTCACATGCCCTGAGGCACGCGGGATCCTTCCAGACCTGGGATCAGACCCACGCCCCTGCCTTGGCAGGTGGACTCCCCTGGACCAGCAGGGAAGTGTCTCCTTTTGTTGTTTAAGGAGAACGCCGACGCATGTGGGGGCAGCAGAGCTCCTTAGACCCCAGGGAGTGGGGTGGGGAGATGCCACGCCGGCACCTGCTCACGCCCCTGCGTACGCGGTCAGGTACGGCCAGATGACGGCAGGCAGTTACTGCTACATCGGCCCCCAGGGCATCGTCCATGGCACGGTGGTGAGTGGCGGGCCGTGGGGCCGTGGGACTGGGGGGCTGAGCGAGCGTGGGTGGTGACTCCTCCTCCTCCCCCTCAGCTCACTGTGCTGAATGCGGGGCGGCGCTACCTAGGGCTCCAGGACCTGGCGGGCAAGGTCTTTGTCACCTCCGGGCTGGGCGGCATGAGTGGGGCTCAGGCCAAAGCGGCCGTCATCGTGGGGTGCATCGGTGTGATCGCAGAGGTGAGCCCACAGGAGCAGCCCCCCACCCCCTCGAGAGCCCCCCTGCCGCCCTCGCCCTCCCTGCTCTTGCCTCTGCCCTCCCCTCCCATCCCAGCGTGGGTCCCCACGGCAGCAGACACCCCTGCCTTCCAAGTGCCCATCACTGCCAGGCCCGGAGCCACGCTCCCAGGACCCAGCCTCCCTTGCCTTGGGGCCCTGGGGTCCAGCCAGGAGATGGTAGACCTGTGAATAAGTGAGCAGAGACCGCCCCCCCCAGTCTGCACAGAGCTGTCAGGTCAGGGGGAAGAGTGGACAAGGGCCAACATCTGTAGCCTCTTGAGCTTCCCTCCTGGATACAAAGTGGCTTCCCCAGCTCCAGCCACCTCATCTATGTTCAAGGCAGACAGAAGGGGAAATGCCAGCAATGGCTGACTCTAGCAGAAAAATAATGCCATAGAAACTCGTTTTCCCACGTTGGTCAGATGGGCTCACATGGATGTTGTCATCTACGAGGGTGGAGAGAAGGCGTGAGAGGGCAGTGGGGATTAGCTGGGAGCAGAGCGTCTCCCTGAGTGAAGTCAGGGTTTGTTGACATGGAGGCAGGAGGCAGCTTGCAGCAGCTCGTAGGGTCTGCCCCGCCCTGTTGGGAAGGGGGTGATCTTCACCCCCGCCCCGCGGTCCCAGGTGGATGGCGCGGCCCTCATGAAACGCCACAGGCAAGGCTGGCTGATGGAAGTGACTGACAGCTTGGACCGCTGCATCGAAAGACTCAGGTGTGATGCCTGGCGCGGGGGGAGCGTGGGCTGGGAACCTTTGATCTCTGCTTCTCACTGGTGGCTCCTGGGAGTGTGGGGTGCCCGGGTGCGTCCGCGCTGCCCACCCATGCAGTCTCACAGATGTCCGTCATCCTGCGGGTGGCCCCTCAGCTCAGCCCCGGTTTGGCAAAGACCGTGTCTTGCCTTTCTCCCTTCTGTGCCTCGGTGCCCAGCCCAGAGCCTGGCACACAGGAGGTGCTGATCGGAGCTGCTGAACGTCCACAGGATCCATCCGGACCTGCAGCTTCTCCCCAGGGGGGCCAAGGCTGGTGCGGGGTCCCAGGACCCTTCCCAGCTGCATGCCGTCTGCTGAGATTTCTCGATGGGGACAGGAAGGGCCACCAGGAGGCCGCTCCTCAGATGCTGTCTTTGAAGCATTCTCTCAACTGACTGCTCTGCAGAGCTGAGCGCCTCCTGTGTGGGGAGTTCGCCTCGGCACAGAGGGCTTCACCTGCTGTGATTAGACCTGCCCAGGGGCGCAAGGGAACATAGGTGACACTGTCAAGAGACACAAAGAGTTTAGAAATACTCCCATTACTGAGACTGGAGACTCTTTTGACACAGATCTTTGAAAACTTGCTGAAAACCCTGCGTTCATTACTGGAGAAATTCTAAACTCCTCGTGTGGCAGAGAGGGTCTTAACCTGATCTGGCTCTGACCCTGTGGGTGCATCTGGAACACAGGTGCACACGCACACACTTGCACACACGCACACACTTGCACACACGCACACTTGCACACACACACACACACTTGCATGCTCATGGGCACGCACACACACACACGTCCGACCACTGTGACGTTTCTGTCATCTCTGAATTTTTGTCACTCACACAAAGGTTGGGCACTTAACTCTCACAGTCACGCACAGAAACACACACAAAGTCCAAATCAGAGTAACAAATGCTTCCGCAGCCGCTTTCGTGTATTCAGGTCTCCTGTCCCCCAGACATGCTGTAGTTTTTCCAAATCAGGGTCAGAATCATCTTTCAAACCGTCTGCAACTTGAGGATCGCCTTGAGCAACTTCTACCAAGATCCTTGTTAGAGCCCTAGGAGCAAGGGCCCTAATGCTCCGGATGGAATTCTAGGCCTCGCAGGGGGTGGGGCTGCACCTCTGTCAACAAGTCCTCAGGGAGGGCCCCTGGTCCGCTGTGCCCCTCGGCCGGGGGCCTCATAGGTCCCCAGGCGTTGCAACACTCACGCGGTGCTGTGGGTGCCTCCCGGGCCTCTGCGTCCTCACCAGCTGGGCACCGGGGTGTGGGGTGTTGGGGTGTTGCCCTGGGCAGGTGTGACTGGGCCACCTGTCCTGCCCCTTGCAGGGAAGCGAGGAAGAGGAAGGAGGTGCTCAGCCTTGGTTACCATGGCAACGTGGTGGACCTCTGGTGAGTGGGGAGCTGGCCGCCTTGAGGACCCCCGGTGAGCCCTCGGCCGCGGCCCCGATGCTGGTCTGGGGCTCCTGGCTGTCACGGCCCTGACCCTTGGACAGCTCGCAGCAGACCCCCCCACCCCCGCCAGGGGGTGCAGGATAAGCCCCGTGCCTGGATACGGGGCCTGTGGGCTGGGAGCACCTTGCGCCCTCCTGGCTGGGCCCTGAGCTCGGGTGCTGGCAGTACCCGGCCTGACCGGCCGTCTCCCCGCAGGGAGCGCCTGGTCCACGAACTGGACACGACGGGGGAGCTCCTGGTGGACCTGGGGTCCGACCAGACATCCTGCCACAACCCGTTCAACGGTGGTTACTACCCTGTGCAGCTGGGCTTCGCAGAGGCCCAGAGCCTCATGGCTTCTGACCCCACTGCCTTCAAAAGCCTGGTCCAGGAGAGGTGATGCCGGCCGGGGCTGCCCGCGCAAGGGGTGGGGGCACACAGGGCCTGCTGGGGCTGTGGACGGGGTGGCTCCGGCCTCCGCCTGGTTCTCCCACAGCCAGCTGTGTGGCCTATGCCAGACCCTTAACCTCTCTGCTCCTCTGTCCCGCCTCTGTCAGACAGGGTCATGAGTGTGCTGTTCTGTGGGGATGCTGGGGACAGGCTGCGGTGACATTTGCAAAATACTGGGGGCAGCTTCCAGCACCTATGGGTGCTAAGTAGATGCTGGTAGAGGGCAGCGCGAGGCGCTTCCAGAAGAGGTCATTGCTTGTTCAGCACGGAGCCTGGGCCCCGCGCCTGGCTGGCTGGGACCTGTAGGCACTAGCTGAGTGACTGCCTGCAGTGTCTCCCCTGAAGGGGGAGAGGCTCTGAGGAACCCCAGGGGTGGGTGGCTTCCCAGTGGGAGGCGCTGGAGGTGCAGCAGGCAGGGGCGGGGTCAGGAGGGTAGGAGTCGGGTGGGGTCAGGAGGGGAGGAGTCAGGAGGGAGGAGTCCGAAGGGGAGGAGTCAGGAGGGGAGGAGTCAGAAGGGGTGGAGTCAGGAGGGGAGGAGTCAGGAGGGGAGGAGTCAGGAGGGGAGGAGTCAGAAGGGGGTGGAGTCAGGAGGGAGGAGTCCAAAGGGGAGCAGTCAGGAGAGGTGGAGTCAGAAGGGGGTGGAGTCAGGAGGGAGGAGTCAGAAGGGGTGGAGTCAGGAGGGGAGGAGTCAGAAGGGGGTGGAGTCAGGAGGGAGGAGTCCAAAGGGGAGCAGTCAGATGGGGGAGGAGTCCAAAGGGGAGGAGTCAGAGGAGGAGTCTGATGGGGTGGAGTCCGGAGGGGAGGAGTCCCATGGGGAGGCGTCGGCAGCGAGCAGAGTCCGAAGGAGCGGTGTCGGCGGAGAGTGGTGCTCGCGCTGGCGCTGACTGCTGACCGCTCCTTTGCAGCCTGCGGAGGCACGTGTCAGCCATCAACAGGCTGGCCCGGGAGCATTTCTTCTTTTGGGACTATGGCAACGCCTTCCTCCTGGAGGCCCAGAGAGCCGGTGAGAGAGGCAGGAGGGGCTCGGGCACACTCGCCTCGCTGCAGGCCTGGCCGGCCCGTCGGTGTGGCCAGCAGGATGGGCCCTGGCATGCCTTCTGGGGGTGGCCCTGCCGGGCCTCCGCCTCTATGGGCCTCGGTCTCTCCCGGTGATTCTGGCCCCGTTTGTGCGCACAGGGGCCGACGTGGGGAAGCCAGGCGCCAACAGGACAGAGTTCCGCTACCCCTCCTACGTCCAGCACATCATGGGGTGAGTGGGGACGCTCCCGGCGTCTGTTCTTAGACACGCAGGTCAGCAGATCTGCTCACACTGCCCAGGCTGCCTGCTGAGACCTATACTTGGTCCCAGGTGGCCATGGCCTGGGTCATGGGGTTTCCACCCCAACAGGCAGGGGGAGAGGAGCTGAAAACGTGAGAGTCTGTGCAGGGCCTCAGGGAGAGGACGGGGGTGGGGGCCATGCCTAAGGTCACCTCTGGAGAACACCCCAACCTACGGGTGCTCAGGGCTGACCCACCCCCCAGGTCCTGCACGCTGTGGCCGAGGAGCTGTGCATCCCCCAGGCACGCCCCAGCCCTGAGTGGGTGGCCGAGGGCCCGATCCCTGCAGTCCTTCTGCTTTTCTGGCCACCGGGGGCCTGAACTCGCGGGGAGAGGGCAGCTGCTGCAGGGAGAGGACAGGGTGGAGTCCGGGCTGGGGCAGCCGGGCGGGGCAGGAAGCCCCCGGGTCTGCAGCAGAGGGGACCCCGGCGGGGGCTGAGGTGGGTGAGAGAGGCCAGCACCCTTCTCAGGTTCACTGTGGGAGGGGACAGGGCCAGAGTGGGGCCACGACCACAGGCCTGGGGGGCGGGGATTGCCCAGGGGGCAACAGGAAGGGAGCCCAGCAGAGGCTGGGTGGGCACGAAGCCTAGGGAGGGCCTGCGCCCCTCTGCCTGGAGCCCCCTTGAAGGTCGGCTCACAGCAAATGGGGCCGAGTTTCTGTTTATTGTGCATTCTCATTAGCACTGCCTGGTTTTCGGGTTGTCTCTAACCTCGATTTAGGAAGCTCTGCTTGTCTGTGTCCTGGCTCCCTGCTCCTGCAGCCAGAGAAGCTGCAGCTCTGGGAGGGATGCTGTGGTGATGGAGGGGGCAGGCAGGGTGGGGACCGCTGCACGTGCTGGTTGAGAGGCTTCTGGCAACCTTGCCGGTCGCCGATGCTCTGACTCACGACACAGGCCCCTGCGCATATACCCACTTCATGCACAGCCTTCATCCCATCAGTTCTGGAGCATCTGTGGCCTCCCTGACCTTGGACCATGCCGACCCCAGCCCCAGCCCGGCCAGCCCCAGGTGACGAGCCATCTGCCTTTGCAGGGACATCTTCTCCCAGGGCTTTGGGCCTTTCCGCTGGGTGTGCACCTCGGGAGACCCCCAGGACCTGGCAGTCACAGATCAGCTGGCCACGTCTGCGTTGGAGGAGATTGTTGCTGCTGGAGGTGAGGCTGCTGGTTGGAGATGCTGATGTGTGGGTGGCGCCCCTGGCTGGCAGTGCTGGGAGCCTGGACGCAGGGCCCCCCGCCTGGCGCCGTGGGCCCGGGGCACGTTCTCAGGGGTTGCCTGTCGACGGTGCTCGGGCTCCTGCAGCCGGCCCTGTGCTGCACCCTCCACGTGTCCAGGCCACTCTGCTGTCTCCACGTCAGAGTGCCCCAGGCCATCTGTGGACACAACGTGGCTCTGCCCCGCCCTGGGTGGCCCCGGCCCAGCCGCAGACCCTCCTTGTGTAGTGGACGGGGCAAAAGGACGCACCTCTTTATGGCACCTCCCCGGCCCCTGCCTGTCACAGCTCCTGCCCTGTTGCTCTGCGGCTTCTCCCTGGGCCCAGGCAGCCTTCTCTGGGGATTGTGGGTCAGCCTTTGCAGCTTGTTGTAAATCCTCCGGGCCCAGTTTCACCCTGCCGCCCACATCTGGGTTGAGTGGGCTGAGTGGCAGGGGCTTAGGGTCAGGGGACTCAGGGGGAGAGCCTGATGGGCGGAGCCAGCTTGTGGATGGGGCCACCTTGTGGGCGGAGTCACCCCTCCTTGCTCGGGAGGAAGCTGAGGCAGTTCAGTTCAGTTCAGTTGCTCAGTCACGTCCAACTCTTTGTGACCCCATGGATTGCGGCACGGACAGTCCTCCCAGTCCATCACCAACTCCCGGAACTTGCTCAAACTCATGTCCATCGAGTCAGTGATGCCATCCTACCATCTCATCCTCTGTCGTCCCCTTCTCCTCCCACCTTCAATCTTTCCCAGCATCAGGGTCTTTTCCAATGAGTCAGCTCTTCTCACCAGGTAGCCAAAGGTTTGGAGTTTCAGCTTCAGCATCAGTCCCTCCCATGAATATTCAGGACTGATTTCCTTTAGGATGGACAGGTTGGATCTCCTCGCAGTCCAAGGGACTTTCAAGAGTCTCCTCCAACAGCACAGTTCAAAAGCACCCATTCTTCGGCGCTCAGCTTTCTTTATAGTCCAACTCTCACATCCATACATGACTACTGGAAAAACCATAGCTTTGACTAGACGGACCTTTGTTGGCAAAGTAATGTCTCTGCTTTTTAATATGCTGTCTAGGTTGGTCGTAGCTTTTCTTCCAAGGAGTAAGCGTCTTTTAATTTCTTGGCTGCAGTCACCACGTGCAGTGATTTTGGAGCCCAAAAAAATAAAGCCTCTCACTGTTTCCATTGTTTCTCCATCTATTTGCCATGAGGTGATAAAACTGGATGCCATAATCTTAGTTTTCTGAATGTTGAGTTTCAAGCCAACTTTTTCACGCTTCTCTTTCACTTTCATCAAGAGGCTCTTTAGTTCTTCTTTGCTTTCTGCCATAAGGGTGGTGTCATCTGCATATCTGAGGTTACTGATTTTTCTCCTGGCAATCTTGATTCCAGCTTGTGCTTCATTCAGCCCAGCGTTTCTCATGATGTACTCTGCATAGAAGTTAAATAAGCAGGGTGACAATATACAGCCTTGATGCACTCCTTATCCAATTTTGAACCAGTCTGTTGTTCCATGTCTGGTTCTAACTGTTGCTTCTTGACCTGCATACAGATTTCTCAGGAGGCAGGTAAGGTGGTCTGGTATTCCCATCTCTTGAAGAATGTTCCACAGTTTGTTATGATCCACACAGTCAAAGGCTTTGACATAGTCAATAAAGCAGAAGTAGATGTTTTTCTTTCTGGAACTCTCTTGCTTTTTTAATGATCCAACAGATGTTGGCAATTTGATCTCTGGTTCCTCTGGCTTTTCTAAATCCACCTTGAACATCTGGAAGTTCATGGTTCACATACTGTTGAAGCCTGGCCTGGAGAATTTTGATCATTACTTTGCTAGCATGTGAGATGAGTGCAATTGTGTGGTAGTTTGAGCATTCTTTGGCATTGCCTTTCTTTGGGATTGGAATGAAAATTGACCTTTTCCAGTCCTGTGGCCACTGCTGAGTTTTCCAAATCTGCTGGCATATTGAGTGCAGCACTTTCACAGCATCATCTTTTAGGATTTGAAATAGCTCAATTGGAATTCCATCACCTCCAAAAGCTTTGTTCACAGTGATGCTTCCTAAGGCCTACTTGACTTTGCATTCCAGGATGTCTGGCTCTAGGTGAGTGATCACACCCTCATGATCTGGGCGGAGCCTCCTCCAGCTTCCGGATGTTGGTGCAGCTGCAGACCCTCAACCTGCCAGGCGACTACTGGTGTTCCCATCATAACCACCCTCCAGGGGTGATTTCAAGCAAGCGAGGCTCCACGTGGAGCCGGATCAGGGTGTCCACCAGCCAGAAAACCTCGGGGCACAGCTCCTAGTAAGGGGCAGGGACGTCACTAAGTGATGTGGGAACATTACTTTCATTTTTAATACAATGTTTTCAGTTTATTTGACTGAAACATTATAGTCATCTGTAAACCACAGGCTCACAGAATTCCTGCAGATTTAGCAATCTGTTCCCACGAGCACCTTGGCGGACCCCCCTCTCCAGCCCTCCACTCTTAACTGCCAGCCTGTCCTACCTCGAGAGGCCCAGCATCTGTCAGCCTCGGAGCCTCTGTACTTGCTGCCCCCTCTGCAAAATGCTGTTACCTCAATTCCATGCAGCTGGCTCCTCTTCAGCATTTAGGACTTGCCTTGAGTGTCATCTCCCCACAGAGGCCTCTGGTCCCCCTGACCCCCACCCCAGTCTCAACTGCACTTGTTTCCTTCTCAGCCCACAGTAGTCTTGGCTCTGGTGCCTGGCACGCAGCAGATGCTCCTTAGATATTTGCTTCGGGTCAGGCCCTGACTCACCCGATTGCTGGCACTGCCATTGTCGGAAGTCGGATGGGCTGGTGGGGAGCTGGGGATGGGGGCACCCCGACTCTGCTCGGGGTCCAGTGGTGGATGCAGATGGGTGCCTCAGCCCAGCGGCCTTGCAGTGGGAGTGTGCACCCCCATTGTGGGGCAGGGGCTCTGGTACCTGTGACACCCCCTCCCCTGCCTGCAGTGACCCCGGCTGTGAAGCTCCAGTACGTGGACAACATCCGCTGGATCCGGGAGGCTGCCAAGCACCAGCTGGTGAGGGCTCCAGCTGGGGGCCGGGGGGTGGCGGTGTGGGCCTTGCCCCAGGTGAAATGCTGCTCACCACCTGAACAGCTTGGGGAGTCCCTACTGGCCACCTTGCCCAGGGGCCACTGTACAGAGGAGCCCGGGGCCTTTCAGAAGGTAGCTTGGACTCTGAGGCACCGACCTGGGTCAGGTAGGTCCTTCCTCCCATCATTGCCCGGCAGGGCCCTGAAGCCAGGCCTCCTGATTTCTCAGTTGTGTGACCTGGGGTGAGTGGCTTGGCCTCTCTGGGCCTCCCCTCCTGTCTGCACAGTGGAGATACTAGACGTGGTACGGCCCCTGGCTGTGGTGCGGGGCTTGGAGCACGACCTCTGCAGGGCCAGGGCAGGGCTGATGGGTGTTTCTGTGCCTGTGAGCGTGACCACAGATCAGATGACCCGGGGAGTTGGGGGTGGGGGCGGTGTAGCAGAAGGGTGTCTCTGAGGAGCTGACTTGCAAGTTCAGGCCTAAGTGGGACTGAGTCGGGGGGGTGACAGTTGGGAAGCAGAGGGACCAGCCAGTGCACAGTCCTGGGGAGGCAGCTGGCCGGATGCGCCCAGACCAAACAAGGGACGGGCATTTGGTTCTGATGGCTGGACGCTGCCACGTCTGCACCAGTGGGTCCTTGGCCTGTGGTTCAGCCGCGCCTGCCCCAAGCGGTGGCCCCCGTCCTGGGCTTCCCAGTCCAACCTCACCCACCCAGACTGCCGCCGCTGCCTGTACCAGTGGTTGCACGTGTGTTTCTCCACGGAACCCCTCATGCCAACCACCCAGTGCCTGAGATGTCCACAGCGATCGCCGCTGGACTTGAAGACCTGGGCCTGGGGAGGGTGGGGCAGGAGGTGGAAATGGGGGCGGGGCCTGACGGAGACGCACAGTAAGTCACCTCCCAGGAGACGGCCGGTCAGCCTGGGGCCCCTGCGGCTAGCCCTGCGGTGACCGGTCAGGAGGGACATCTGCACTAGACACCCCCAGAGTGCACTAGGCACACGGGCCGGGCGTGGGGGCCGGACTCCAGAGACTGCCTTCCAGCGTCTGGGGGTCGTGTCTCCTGAGCACCACCCTTCTCGCCACAGGTGGTGGGCTCCCAGGCCAGGATCCTGTACTCGGACCAGAAAGGCCGTGTGGCCATCGCCGTGGCCTTCAACGAAGCCATCGCCCGTGGGGAGCTCAAGGTGGGCGCCCCGCCAGGCCAGCCCTCAAGCCCGGGCTCTGCTGTGGGCCCTGCCGTGAGACTCTGGGCAGTCAGGGGCCATCTCTGAGCCTTTGTAACCTCAAAGCGTGGCTTCCCCTCCAGTGTTTCTGGCTGTCTTTGTTTAACTGTCCCTTTCGCATCACTGCAACCCCAACCGCGTCTCCGTCTCCCTAGCGGTCAGCCCCGCCTACCTCGCTCAGCGCATGCGCACATGGCGCTACAGCTGTGGGCTGTACAGCGGTCTGGAGCTGCAGCTCCAGCGCTTCATCCCCCCTCCCTCTCCGCCTCCTCCTTCCTCGCCCCTCCTTCCGGCCAGCCCCGCCCACCTCCCTCGGGCACATGCGCACATGGCGCCTCTTCGCCCCCTCCCATCCTCCACCACCCCCTTCCTCCCGCCTCCTTCCACCCACCTCGCTCGGCGCATGCGCGCAGAGCGCCTCTTCGTTCCCACCTCGCTCTCCGCCCCTCCTTCCTCCCGCCTCCTTCCACCCACCTCGCTCGGCGCATGCGCGCAGAGCGCCTCTTCGTTCCCACCTCGCTCTCCGCCCCTCCTTCCTCCCGCCTCCTTCCACCCACCTCGCTCAGCGCATCCGCACGCGGCGCCTCTTCATCCCCACCCCTCCCTCTCCGCCCCTCCTTCCTGAGAGCCGCCCCCCACCCACCCAGGTGCAAGCCTTGCTCCCACGCGGGGCTCCGGGCGGAGCACAGGGCAGACAGGGTCCCGCCCGGTGCAGGTGGAGGGACACTGGATGCGCGGGCAAGGCCATCAGTCCACGGTCTCTGAGCGCGTGGCGCTCCGCGGATAAAGTCAGCGAGGAGCGCGCGTAGGGTCAGAACTGGGCTCCGTGCTGCAGGCGGAGCCGTGAGTGTCCCCCGTGCCAGCGCACTGGGCTGGGGGTCCCGTGCAGAGCGGGGTCAGGCCCGGCTTGTTGAAGCGCAGGGAAGCCCCTGCGACCTCCGGTGAGAGCCGAAGCCCCTGCTTGTTCTGCAGCCCTGAGATGGGGGCTCCGTAAAGTGGGCGTGGTGACTGGACACGGTAGCGGAGACTCAGAGCCAGCACCTGGGGGCGTACGGGCTCCGGGTGGACAGAAGGGGCATCTCTGGGCGGTCGTGGGGGGCGTTGGAAACCCCCTGCGCCCTCCTGCAGAGGGTCTGCTTCCCAGGGAAGTCCAAAGGGCGTCTGGCGTAGCCTGACCCTTGAACTCTGCCCCGGGCCAGGCAGTGGACACCGCCTTTGACCTTTCATGCCCTTCCACACCGCAGGCGCCGGTGGTCCTGAGCCGAGACCACCATGACGTAAGTGGCACCGACAGCCCCTTTCGGGAGACCTCCAACATTTACGACGGCTCTGCCTTCTGTGCAGGTGAGGAGGACAGAGCGTCTAAGCTGTGTTTCTTTCTTTTGGATTTGAGTTTTATGTAAAAATCAAGTGGTTCATTCAGTCTGTCACGGTGCTGTGGAAAAGGTTGCTGGCTTCTGAGGGGGCAAGGCCCAGGGTGACCAGCCCATGATGGAGGCGGCTCTGGGACACGGGACGCGGTTGTAAATGTGAGCAGGAGCCAGTGGACTGGGCCAGGGCATGCCCGAGACCTGGGCACACCCCATCACGTGCCAGGTGGTCTTCAGAAGGTCCTCAGGGTCCTCCTCTGTGACGAGGAGCCAAGAGCAGGTCCTTCTTTGTTGTGAAGGATGCACTGAGTTTGTGTGTGGGAGTCACGTCTGCTCCCCCAGGCCGGGTTCTGTGAGGGGCTGTTAACCACCACACAGAGCTTCTGCCTTCTGCTCCTGGGGGCTTTCTTGTCCCCAGCACCCAAGGCTCCTTCGGTCATGGATGGGATCCCCAGGGAAGGAGTGGACACCCAGGAACACCAATCCACATCACTTTGAGGAATAGGTCCATTTCATATAAGTTGTGAAATTGATGGGTATAGAATCATAATCCTTTATTATCTTTCTAATATTTGTGGGGTTCACACTGTCTTTCCTGATGTCAGTCTTTTCTGTCTTTCTCTTTCCTTTATCAGCCTGGCTAGGCATTTTTTAATTTTATTGATCTTCTCAAAGAAGTTTTTAGTTAGATTTTATTCTATTACTTTTTTGCTTTCAAATGGACTGATGTCTACTCTTATTTTTACTATGATCTTTTTCCTATTTACTATTTGGGTTTAATTTGCTCTTCTTTCTCCAGTTTCATGAAGTTTTCTTTTCTAATAAAAATGTTTTAATGTTAGGAATTTCCCTCTAAGCGCTGCCTTAGCTGCATCTTACTGATTTTTTTAAAAATATATTTTTGTTTTCATTCAGTTCAGAACACTTTTAAATCTCCTTTGATACATCCTCTTGGAACCATGGATTATTGTGAAGTATCTTTTTAAATTTTCAAGTTTGGGGAGATTTTCCAATTATCTTTCTGTAACTGATTTCTGAGTTAATTCCATTATAGTCTGAGAGCTTTATACTCATCCTGTTATTTTAAACTTGTGTTAAGGGTTGTGTTGTGGCCCCGAAGGTGATCCCTCTTGATGCCCCTGGGAAGAACATGTATTCTGCTGCTACTCAGGGCCTTGTTTTTTTTCCTTTTTAAAAATTTTAAGAGGTTTTTTGATGTGGACCATCTTTATTGAATGGGTTATAGCACTGCTTCTGTTTTATGTTCTGGTGTTTTGGCCGTGAGGCACGTGGGGTCTTAGCATCTCACCGGGGATGGCACTGCACCCCCTGCATTGGAAGATGACGTTTTAGCCACTCGACCACCAGAGAAGTCCTGGGGGCTTGTTCTCCCATTTCACCTGGGTGAAGCCGGTTAGTAATGCTCTTCCTGTGGTCAGGATCCTTGCTGACCTTCTGCTGCCCTGTCCCCTAGATGAGCGAGAGTGAGAGGAAGCAGTGCCCGACTCTGCGCTTGTCTGCTCCCTCCGCAGCCCTCGCACGCGTTGCCGCGGGCGCTTTAAAGCCGTGCTGTCAGCTGTGCCCTTGTTTATGTGTATTGTCTCTTCTTGGAAAATTGACCTCTTTACCATCATGTGCCGGCTCTCTTTATTTTAAAACATTTTTTGGCCGCATCATGTGACACGTGGGATCCTAGTCCCCCGATCAGGGATCAAACCCCGGGCCTGCTGCATTGGGAGCGCAGAGTCTTAACTACAGGACCACCAGAGACGCTCCTCTTTACCCTTGATGATACTGCCGGCCCTCATTCTCACGTTCTCTGACGTTAATGTAGTTTACATTGGTATTCTTCGGCCAGTGTAACAGCTGACCACAAACTTAGAGGCTGGAAGCAGCAGGAGCATGTTCCCTGAAGTTCTGAAGGCCCAACGTCTGAAATCAGTTTCTCGAGGCCTGGGTCAAAGTGTGGGCAGGGCCCCGATGTCTCAGGAGGCAGCCAGGGGCGGGTGGGTCGCTCCTTCACCTTTGTCAGGTTCTGGAGCTGTTCTGGTGCGTCTCACAGTCCCATGCTAGACGGAAGTCATTCCCAGGACCCCGCCTCTTCTCTGGGGGGGCTTTGGGGAAGAGCCCACCAGGGGCCAAGCCCTTTGTCCCTGGCCCAGGGGCGTGGGTCTCAGGGCAGCTGCAGCTCTCTCAGCAGGCCCTTGGACAGAAGTGAGGCTTGCTTCCCTTCTCTCCGCGGGCGCCTGTCTCCCTGCAGAGTCCTGTCTGGTTACCTGCCCCAGGGCCTCGCCCAGTGATGCCCAGGAGCAGTCTGCGGTGTGCCACTTGCCTGCACCGTCGGCGTGCTTCTCTGAACGACGGGACTGATGCTGTTTGTCACCTGAGCGACAGTTCCTCCACCCTCAGTGCCTCTGGGGTGCTGCACCTGTGCCTGTGCTGGGCAGGTGGCAGCGGGGATCGGGCACTCGTTCGGTGCTCCCGCTTCACTGGGCTCTGAGAACGCAGTGTCCGCGGTTCCTACAGGCGCCCTCCCTGGTTCCTGTCTGACCGCCCTCGCCCCGACCCTGGCCCAGGCTGGCTGCCTTGCCCGGGGCTGACCGCGCTCTCTTTCTGCAGACATGGCTGTGCAGAACTTTGTGGGTGACGCGTTCCGTGGAGCCACCTGGATCGCTCTGCACAACGGCGGGGGTGTTGGCTGGTAAGAAGGTTCCCGAGGGCCAGTGGCGGGGGTGGGGGCTCCCTGGAAGTCTCGGGGGGCCCTCCCAGGTCCTGCACCTGTCTCTCTGAGCTCCCTCTGCTGAGGGCTCCTCGTGTGAACTGGACGTGGGGGCCTTGCCCAGCCTGCACCTGTGCAGTCTCCTGCCTCTCGCAGGATGCCGTGAGTCATCTTTTCCCATGTGGTTCTGCTGCTGCTGTCACAGATGTTCTCCAGGGAACCCTCAGAGTCATCCTGGCCCCGTCCTTTGACGTCGCCAGGGCGGCTGGGCTGAGCGGTGGGAACCTAGATCTGGGCTCCCTGGCTCCTGGCCCGCACTGCCCAGCCAAGCCTATCTCCAGCCCAAGCCACGGACCAGCTGGGGTTCTGGGAGGCTCCCTCCTGGGCCATAGACGAGTGCCCTCATGAGGTCGTCCCTAATTCTGCACCAGGTTTCAGCCTGTGGGCGTTTCCAGCACCGGGTGTCCTGAAGCTAAGCTCAGCTCCGGCCCCATGCTTTCAGCCTGGAGATGACACCTCATCCCACAGCTGGGGGCTCAGTCCCTCAGGGCCAGCCCCCTCCGCCCACCACCCCATTTCCTGACTCCAGTCGCAGGTCCGCAGCATCACTTGTGCTCCCCCGCCCCTCAGCTGGAGATCACAGGTCCCTTTGGCCCCCTGCTCGGTTCCTCTGCTTTGCTGGAGCAGCTCACAGAAGGCAGGAATTTCTGAAAAAAATTACAAAAGTGTCAAAGGGTGTGAATCAGTAGCCAGAGGAGGAGACACACGGGGTGAGCACGCAAAGGACCACCTGATGGTGGGGGCCGCGGCAGGCACGGCCGCACGTGCCTGTGTTCTGGTTCCCCAGCCAGCCACTCTCAGGCCCCTCCTTTGGGGCTTCCCTGTAGGATTCCTTCCATGGGTGTGACTGACTCCATCACTGGCCACGGGTGACTGGTTCCACCTCCAGCCCTTTCCCCTCTGCGATGGTCAGTGGCTGGGCCCCAGGTTCCAAGCGCGGGTCACAGGGTGGCCCCTCTGGCAGCCAGCCCTGCCCCCTTGGGTGAATTCCCAAAGTCACCTCATCAGCAGGATGAAAGACACCTTCACCCCGCTCATCACAGGAAATTACAAGGGTTTAAGGAGCTCTGTGCTGGGAACCATGGACAAAGACCACATGTTTATTTCTCATTATAAGTAACGATGTCCCATTCGCTGCTGAGAAAAACAAACAACTGGTGTCCATCCTAAAGGAGATCAGTCCTGAATATTCATTGGAAGGACAGATGCTGAAGCTGAAACTCCAATCCTTTGGCCACCTGATGCAAAGAGCTGACTCATCTGAAAAGATCCTGATGCTAGGAAAGATTGAAGGCGGGAGGAGAACGGGAGGACAGAGGATGAGATGGTTGGATGGCATCACTGACTCAATGGACATGAGTTTGAGTCAACTCCGGGAGTTGGTGATGGACATGGAGGCCTGCCGTGCTGCAGTCCATGGGGTCACAAAGGGTCAGATATGACTGAGCGACTGAAGTGAACTGAACCGGTGTTTATTGCAAGTAGACACGTGGCAAGCGTTTGGATCTCCTCCCACCTAATCTCAGAGAAGAAACACCCAGATGAGAAAACTGAGGCAGGGGGCGGCTCAGGCTGCACCTGCCAGGGCGCCCTGGCTGGGGGGCGGGTGTCGCCTGGGCGGCTCTCTGGACCCCTGGGCCCTCGCAGCAGCAGGGGGCGCTGTGGCCCTGCACAGCAGGACAGCTCTCCAGACCAGCTGCCTCTGAAGTGACCTCCCAGCCTGTTTTGGCCGGAGCAAGCCTGGCCATGCCTTCCGGAGCCCAGTCCTGCACGCTGCAGTCTCCGGAGCATCCTCGTGGGCCAGCTTGGCCTTGGGCCCTCTGAGGCTGGAATTCTGAGCCTAGCCCAGTCAGGTGGCCCGAATGAATGGAAAATGTGACCGGAGCGCGTGGCCGGAGCAAACCAGGAAGGGAGGGATTGGGCCCCGTCACTGGGCGCCGGCCTTTCGGGGCTCAACTTGCTGAATGGGTTCTGGAGACGACGGGATGCCTCTGGCGGGGGCCAGAGCTGGCAGTGGAGCTGGATCTGGATTCAGATCTGTCGTCCCCAGATTCCTGAAATCGGAGCCAGGGCGGCAGAAGGCAGGCGGGGCAGGACACGAGGGCCTCGGGGCACTGCTCGCTGTGGGGGACCCCGACTAGGCTGCCCCCCAGGCTCTGATGGCGCAGCCCATGAGGCGCTGGCACCGAGGCCATTAGTCGTGACACCCTAGGGGGCTACTTTGGGAAAGTGCCTCAGGTTCACTGCAGAATCCGTGCATAATTTAATCCAGCAGATACTCCTGTAAACCTTCCCGGAAACGCAGTGGGGAAAACCACCACCCCCCGCAGTCCTCCTTCCAGCTTCAGCTGCGTCTCTTGCTTCCAAGTCATGGTTTCCCCTGACGTTTCTCGGTTCGCTCCAGGTTTCTCCACTGCATGTGGGCTCCCTGTTTCTGAGCCGATCCGTGTCAGCACTGGGTCCCCTGCAGGCCCCGTGCCCTGCCCCGTCTGTTCGTCTGTTCTGACCGCGTGCTGGGGTCTGGCCCATGCCGTCTGCCCCACAGTCCCAGCTGGCGGCTGCCGTGTAGATGGGGACCGTGGGCTGCAAAGCGGGATACTCAGCGGTCAGGCTCTGCTCCATAGAGACAGTGGACCCTGTTCCCTCCCGGGAGGGTGTGCAGGTCCCTGCGGGCGGGACCAGCCCCCAGGCCCACGTCTCTGAGGAACAGATGCACTGTCCAGGTTCGATCCCTGGGTCAGGAAGATCCCCTGGAGAAGGGCATGGCTACCCACTCCAGCATTCCTGCCTGGAGAATCCCATGGACAGAGGAGCCTGGCGGGCTGCAGTCCACCGGATCTGGGACACGACTGAGGGACTTCGCTTTATCCGGATACTAACACTGGTTCTCCACCAGAGCACATCTTGAAGCCAGCTGTGTGTGGGCATCCCTGAGGGGCCTGTTAAGATGTGGATCCCGACAGCAGGTCTGGAGTCAGGGTGCGGAGTCCGCGTCCCTGCCCAGCTGTGGGTGATGGTGCCATGGGGCCCCTGGGGGGTGGCAGCCTGGGTTCTGAGGTGACCTGTCCGCTCAAGTCTCACTGTTTCTTGGGGACAAACGGCTGCGACAGCTGCATACTGCTCAGGCTGCTAATGGTGAAGACCCGTCACGGGAGCCGCGGTTCCTGCAGGGCCCACGCCATGCACGGGGTCTCCCAGGACACTTAACGTCACTTCCTGTCATCAGCTCGATGGTCCCACCTCAGAGGCAGCTGCACCCAGAGCTTGACTCTGCAGACACCGACTGCTCGGCCACCGTTCCCGAGCGAGGACTCCCGTTTGCATAACCTCCCCAGCCCCGGCCGCTATCACGTGTCAGACCTGGGGCCGTGGTGTTAGTGGCTGAGAAGTTCCGACCCTGTTGTTTGGCCCTGAGTTGCTCGCTGCCTCCAGGGACTCGTGGCTGAGTTCTGCCCGCTTTTCTGCTCATCTCACGGTGTCGAATGTCTCCTTCGTACAGCCAGCACCAACCTTATGTGTGACCTTCTCCCCAGGACCATTATCTGGCCAGCATCTGCTCCACCACACGAGAGGGCTCTCCCTCTCTGGTCATCCTCCTGGCCCCAGGGCTCCTCCGACTGGGTTTGCAGAGGCCACCTGGAGCTGAGCACCTTTGCCCCAACTGTCCATGCCTGGGAGTGACCCTGAAACCCTTTGGCTACTTGCAGGGGTGAGGTGATCAACGGGGGCTTTGGCCTCGTGCTGGACGGGACTGAGGATGCCGAGCAGAAGGCCAGGCGGGTGCTCAGCTGGGACGTCGCCAACGGAGTGAGTGACCGCCAGCACCTCCCAAGGCTCTCCCCTGTGCAGACTGCAGACCCTCCTCCTTCCAGAAAGGTCTGCGGCCCTCCTGCCGCTGCGGTGTCTCCCCCCAGCCACTGCCAGGGTGGCCCTCCATGGCAGACAGCCCGCGTTTCACCCGGGCTGTTTCCTGTCCAGCCTGTGTCCACCGGGCCCGGGCAGTGCGCCCCTTCCCGACACTGCCTCTTTGCGCATCTGAGAGCACAGCTGCCTACGCTAGTGTGCGTCCTGACGCTGTACGTGGTGCGGGGCCCATCCCTGAGGGACCACATATCAGGGCCTGAAAGGGGAAGCATGACAGATGGGGGTCGGGGTGATGGGGGTGGGTTTACGGGATGTAAGTGAAATGGGGAGGGGGCTGGGGAGCCCAACTGCAATGGTCCAAGGGTTAGACCAGGAGGCCTAGGAGAGCCGCCGGGCGACTCTCCGGAGCCCCCAGCACGGGGGCTGGGCTTCCTCCTGGAGGCCGGGAGGCTGGAGGGAACGGGTGGGGCGGGTGGGGTGCCAGGGCCATGTCGGGGGGCCCCTGACAACACAGGCCAGATGGGAGGAAGGGAGCGGCTGGGGAGGACCTGAAGCGGAGCCGAGGTGGTGTGCTGGGGGGGCGGGGAGGGTGGGGGGCGGTACGGACACGCAGGCTGGGCAGGGCCTGGCACTGAGGACACGCCCCTCCCACCCCTCAGGTAGCCCGCCGCTGCTGGTCCGGGAGCCCCACGGCCTACGAGGTGATCTGCCAGACGATGCGGGAGGACACTGGCATGGTGGTGACGCTGCCGCACGCCGTGGCGGACGAGCGTCTGCTCCAGGCCCTGCGGCTGTGAGAGGACTGGGCGTCCCGCAGTGCCCTGGCCCCCGGGTCCAGCCCTCACCTCACATTCCCCGCCCCCTCCACTGCTCGCCGGGCTCCCCTGGGTCCGGAGATTTGCACATGGGCGTACGTGGACGCGTGCACACACACAAGCTTGCACGCACACGCACACAAGCATGCCCTCTCCGTCTCCCCACCCCGGAGGCAGTCACTGCGTCCCCATTTTACAGACCAGGCAGCGAGGCGGGGCCCTCTGCTCTCACCACGTGGCTCCCCTGGGGACCTGGAGGGCAGTGAGGGTCTCGTTCAGTGCGGGGTGCTCAGGCCTGCCGTGGAGGGGACTCCAGGGGCTGGTGCCCAGAAGCCTGGCTGAGTGGGGCGCTAGCCAGCCCCCGGAGCCGCCTGCATTCCTCTTCCCCCCAGGCGCAGAGTTCATTTGGCCAGGTTCTCATCCAACGTCTATGGCCCCCCAACCCCTGACTAACTGTCCACACCAGGGACCCACAACTTCGGCTCACAGGCCAGCCTGGCTCTGACCATGTTCCTTATTCTTTGTCCTCCCAGTCCTGCTGGGCCCATGACAGGCTTAAACTGAGAGAGACTTTGGGGATGGGTCTCCAAGGAGCCCCCAAAAACCTGACCCCCACCCCCCGCCATGTCTAGTTTCAACCACGCAATATGGCCTGTCTCCTCCCCACTGGCCATTCTGCCTTTGCCTGAGCTAACAAAACCCCAGTGTTGTCTGTGTAGCAATATACACAGAAGGAGTAGTTGATTTTCCAGCCTGCCTAGTAATCAAGAATAACCATTGACCTGGTTCCAGCCCAGCAGACTGTGGAAGTCTGCTGGATGGGTTTGCTGGGAAAGCTGTAATAAAAATGGACTGATATGGCTGTATCACAGTTTTGCTTTTGCCCCTTCTTTCTGCCAGAATCTCAGATGTGATGCCTGGAAGCACAGCAGTATTGCTGTGACCATGAGGGGATCACTGAATGCGTGGAGGCTTGTAGAAAGGCAGAGGTGCCTGGGCTCCTGGAAGCCTGGGTGCTGCTGAGCCAGTCCTGGGCACTTCTCCTCTCCTTGGTCCTCACCTGCTCAAGCCATCCTTGCAGGCTTCTGTTGCACATGGCGAGCGTGGGGTCCAGATGTGGAGGAGGCTCCACTCTGTCACCATGGGCTTTCCAGAGGGGTCCCCTCTCCTAGAGTCTGGGGCCAGAGTCCTGGGGTTGAAGATTTTTTTGGCCCCCCCCTTAAAGTTTTTTGACTCTGTCACCAATTTTTAGAAATTGGGAAATTTCACTTAAAAAAACAAACCCAGGTTTTGAGTTACTTGAAGTCAGGAGAGTAAGTGATACTTGATACAAGTGTGCTTGAAGGTCACCCTGTTGTGTGTATCTGCACAAACATTCCCTGTTTCTCGGGGGAGACAAATGTGTGTTCAGTTTGAAGACCAGGACCTCCCGTCATCCTTTCTGCCCAGCACCCTGAGTCCTTCAGGACGGCCAGGGCCCGGCCAGCCTCAGGGCAGGGTCTCAGGAGGCTTGTGGCCATGTTTGAGGGCTCCAGACCCTCCCTGGGCTCCCACCGAGCCCACCAGTGAGCATGCCCCCCCCACCCCCTCGTCTCTGCTGCCAGCAGGGAGAAGGGATGGCTGCCACCACCACCGGGCCCAGGAGGGCGGCGGAGCAGCCGACCACAGACTCGGTAGCCGTGGAGGTGCCAAAGAAAGCGTGCCACCCCCACCGGCTCTGCAGTGACTGAGTCCCTAGCCACTGACCTTCAGCACACCCGCAGCTTTCAGGGCGAAGGTCAGGACGCGTCTCTCCGGGCTCCGGGAGAACTGGCGCCGCAGGCCCTCGGTAGTCAGATATTTCCAGAGAAGTTGTTTATGGACCCGGGTTCTGGCCTCTTACCGCAGTTAGGAAAGCACTAAAAGCCACTAGCTTAGGTTCCACTCTCCACAACCTGCATCCGTCTCCTGCCAGCCTTCTGTAAGAAGGCAGGGGAGCGTCGTTCACTCAGCAATGTGTTCATCGAAACGATGAAGATAGGAACCAGTTGGTTCTGGTGGGGGTAGGCCTGGCTGCCTTGAGAACTGCGGAAGCCTCAGGGCCCTCCCTGGTGGCCTGTGCTCCCTGCCACCTAAGACTGCCCGGGACAGACTTTCCCTGCCAGCCAGCCCAGGCCAGGGCAGGAGGGCTCCACGCTGTTGCCCTGGGCTTTCCAGAGGGGACCCCTATCCTGGGTCTGGGGCCAGACTTGACTTGGGGTTGCGTTTTATTTGCCCCCCATACCTTTAAAATTTGACTCTGTCACCAATTTTTAGTTATTGGGAAATTCCACTTTTAAAAAAAATCCAGATTTTGAGTTACTTAAAAGTTGAGTTTAGGTGACAGCGTGCGCTCACCACCCCTGCTCAGTCATCACCTGGAGGGCCCTGGGGCCTGGGCTTGTTTTATCCAACTTGCCACAGTCCCCACCAGCCTCTGGGGCTAACCAGGGTGCGCGAGCGGTAAAGAAGCTGCCTGCCCGTGCAGGAGCCAGAAGAGACATGGGTTCAATATCTGGGTCGGGAAGATCCCCTGGAAGAGGAAATGGCAACCCACTCCAGTTCTCTTGCTTCGAGAATTCCATGGACAGAGGTGCCTGGTGGGCTACAGTCCACGGGGTCGCAAAGAGTCGAACATGACTTAGCGACTTAGCTCACACACATGCCACCAGTCTCTGTGGTCCAGCAGGGGCAAGGCCAAGTGTGTCTGTTGTTTATTCCTGGACAGGAGCTTTCTATTTCTTACTGGTGAGCAGGCCACCTCATGACCGGAGGGATGAACTTCCAGTGTTCCACTTCAACCTCCAGGGAGGGGAGGGGGGCTGCCAGTATTTCACTTGGCACAGGATCCTCAATGTTTATCCACGTTGTCCCGTGTGTCAGCATTTCCTTCTTTTTTAATAGTGAATAATCTGTTGAATCCATAATCACACTTTCTTGAGTTGGCCAAAAAGTCCACCCATTCTGGACATTTCATACAAATGGAATCACACAATATGTGGTTTTCGGGGTCTGGCTTCTTTCCCTTGGTGTGTTTTCAGCGTTCATCTGTGTGGTAGCATGCATCAGTACTTCATCCCTTTTTAAGGCCAAATAATATTCCTTTGTATGGATAGGCCATATCTTGTTTACCCCTTTGTCTGTTCATGAACACTTAGCTGTTTCCATTTTTTAAACTGTATCAGTATGCTACTGTGAACATTCACATACAAGTTTTGGGATGGGTTTTGGATGGGTGTGTATGGGTTTTTGGATGGGTTTTCATTTGTCTTGGATATATGCCTGGGAATGGAATTGCAAGGCTATAAGGAAATTCTTCCCAGGTGGTGCTAGTGGTAAAAAACCTGCCTGCCAAAGCAGGAGATGTAAGAGATATGGGATCAAGTCCAGGGTCGGGAAGATCCCCTGGAGGAGAGCATGGCAACCACTCTAGTATTCTTGACTGGAGAATTTTCATGGGCAGAGGAGCCTGGCAGGCTGTGGTCCATAGGGTTGCAAAGAGTCAGACAGTACTGAAGTGAGTTGGCACGCAAGGAAATTCTGTCTTTAACTTTTTGAGGAACTGCCAACCTTTTTTTACACAGTGACGTTCTCTCCAGAAATATAGGAGGGTTCCAATTTTTCCACACCCTCACCAACACTTTTTCTCTGTTTAAAAAATTGTAACTATCCTAGAAGGTGCGAAGTGGTATCTCATTGTGGTTCTGAGTTGCATTTCCCTGATGACTAATGAAATTGAGCTTCTTTTCATGGGCGTATTGGCTAGTTCTTATTTGCAAAAATGTTTATTTAGATCCTGTGTGTATTTTTAAATTGGGTCGTCTTTGTGATTGATTTAGTTTTTAAAAATATGTTCTGGATAGTAGATCCCCACCAGATACACGATTTGCAAATTTCCTCCCATATTATGGGTTATCTTTTCACTTTTTTGTTCCAGTTCTTGACTCAAGTTTTTTAATTTTCACGAAGCCCAGTTTGCTTCTTTGTGCTTTTGTTTTCACATCTGAGAAGCCATTCCCTCATCCAAGGTCAGAGAGATCTTCAGTTATGCTTTCTTCTAGCCATTTTATAGTTACAGCTCTTAGGTTAGACCTGGGATCCACTTTGAGTTCCTTTTTGTGTCTGGTACACAGGCAGAGGTCCAAACCCTCTCTGCTGTGTGTGACTATTCAGCAATCCCTGCATTATTTATTGAAAAGACTGTTGCCTTTATTGAGTGGTCTTGGAGCAATTTATTTTTGGCACAAACATAGATATATATGTAGCTTCAGTTCAGTTCAGTCGCTCAGTTGTGTCTGACTCTTTGCGACCCCATGGACTGCAGCACGGCAGGCCTCCCTGTCCTTCACCAACTCCCAGAGCTTACTCAAACTCATGTCCATCGAGTCAGTGATGCCATCCAACCATCTCATCCTCTGTTGTCCCCTTCTCCTCCAGCCTTCAATCTTTCCCAGCATCAGGGTCTTTTCCAATGAGTCAGTTCTTCGCATCAGGTGGCTAAAGTATTGGAGTTTCAGCTTCAGCATCAGTCCTTGCAATGGATATTCAGGACTGATCTCCTTTAGAATGGACTGGCTGGATCTCCTTGCAGTCCAAGGGACTCTCAAGAGTCTTCTCCAGCACCACAGTTCAAAACCATATGTAGGTGTGTTTCCTATTCTTTTCAATATTGTTGACGTACTTTTGGGAGGGCTGCACCTTGGGGTTTGGGGGGATCTAAGTTCCCTGACCAGCTGTGGAAACGAGTCCTAATCGCAGGAACTCCAGAAGTCCCTTATTCTTAAGGTGATTTTAATAATAAAGCGGTCACCAACGCAACCCACGTTGGCGGAGCCTCCAGTGCTGGCCTCGGGGGTGAGCTGTGGAGGGCTCCCCAGAGTCTCCGTCCTCAGGGGCCACACAGGAAAAGGGACGAAGAACACCAGGGCGCCGTGGACACAGACCCTGCGTGGATCCCGCAGGAGCGGGGGGCGGTGGGGCGGTGGCGGGACGTCCGGCGAGGGAAGCAAGGGCCGGCAGGACCGCTCGGGGAGGCGGCGAGGCGGCCGCGGGGTCATCGGCCTACGCGCCGGGTTGGACGACGAGCCAAGCGGCAGGCTCGCCCTCAGCTAGTGGCCGCCGGACGGCTCCGCCCCTCCAGGCAGGCTCCGCCCCGTGTGACGTCACGCTCCCGGCGGGCCCTGGGCACCGCCCGCCGGCCGCGCATGCGCGCCTGGGACGCTCCGCCGCGCGCTTGGGCGCTGACCAGCCTGCGTCGCGCACGGCGTCGCGCACGGCGGCCAGCCTGCGTCGCGCTCGGCGGGTGTGCGTGCGGGGCGGTGCTTCCGGCGAGGCGGTGGCTGGACGCGCCGCGGCCCAAGATGGACGAGTCGGCGCTGCTTGCCGCCGCGGGCCCGGACGCGCTCGGGCCCCAACTCGGCGGTGTCCTCGGCCGGCCCCGCAGAGCCCCGGGCCCCGCGCGCCACCGCTTGCTGCTGCTGAGGGAGCCCGAGGGCGGCGCGCGGGGCTCGCGCTGCGGGGAGGCCGGACCGCCGGCCGCCGCCGGCGGCGACTCTCTCGTGGTGCTGCTGGACGTGGCGCGCGGCGCGGCCGCGGCCCCGGGGCGGCGGGAGCCGGAGCCCGAGCCCCGCGCCGCCTCGAGCCCGGCCGGCCGCCCCGCGCAGGCCCCCGGCGCCGCGCCCCTCGGGGGCCCCGGGGCCGCTGGCCCCCAAGACCTGCTGGTGCGCCTGGAGCGCGGCGTCCTCGCGCTGGCCGCGCCGTCGCAGGGCCCGCCCCCCGGCCAAGAGGCCGGCAGCCCGGCCGAGGCCCGCCGCGCGCCCGCCGGCCCCGGCTACCGATGCCCGGAGCCGCAGTGCGCGCTCGCCTTCGCCAAGAAGCACCAGCTGCAGGTGCACCTGCTGACGCACGGCAGCGGCCAGGGCCGGCGGCCCTTCAAGTGTCCGCTGGACGGCTGCGGCTGGGCCTTCACCACGTCCTACAAGCTCAAGCGGCACCTGCAGTCGCACGACAAGCTGCGGCCGTTCGGCTGCCCGGTGGGCGGCTGCGGCAAGAAGTTCACCACCGTGTACAACCTCAAGGCGCACATGAAGGCGCACGAGCAGGAGAGCCTGTTCAAGTGCGAGGTGTGCGCCGAGCGCTTCCCCACGCACGCCAAGCTCAGCTCGCACCAGCGCAGCCACTTCGAGCCCGAGAGGCCCTACAAGTGCGACTTTCCCGGTGAGCGGCGCGGGCGGGGCGCGGTGTCTCCTCTCCTTCAGACCCGGGGTCGCGGCGGCTCCCGGACCCCGGCGTGGCCGCGAAATAGCTCGGGGAATCTCGGAGCCCTCCCCCGGGTGCGGGTGCGTCCGATGAGCGAGACCACAAGGCGTCTTCCCACCGACAGAGCCGGAGGCAGGTCTGGTCACTGGGAAACGCTCAGTCCGGCTTGCGGGCGCGCACCCCGGGCTGCAGGAACGCTGGGCCGCCCTGCAGCCGGGCGAGACTTTAGGGCGCCCCAGGGGATTATCGCCCGGCGCGGCGCATCCGCTTTTTATGCCGTTAAAACTTTTGTTTGGTTTGGACTTCATTGTTGTGTGAAGTTCTGAAACTCGTCTTCATCTTCAGATGGAGAGTCCCGGCGAGGTGGGTCCGGTGGGTGAGTGTCCGTGGACTCTCCGCCCGGATAGGCGGCTCCAGCAGTGGAGGGCGTGTGCCGGCGAAGGAGGGGCTGGGGGGCTGGGGCCTGCTGCGGAGCCAAGGCAGGGAATGTGGGCAGGTGGGAGGCTTCTGGAGGGCCTTCCTTAAAAGAGAAGCTGGAGTGTGCGCCCGGCAAGTGGTTGATGTGTTGTGGACCGGGAGTGCGCTCTGCATAGTGTCCAGGTTACGGAAGTGTACTGGAATGAGGGATTTTGAAAGGGCGGAAGAAATGTCAGATGTTAGGGAATTCTCTCTGATCTTCCTCTGTGCCCTGGCGGGTCCTGTGCACCCCGTCTCCGTGGAGAGCCTGGGTGGAGGGCACTCTCTCTGTTCCACACTCGGCACCTGAGGGCGGCTTACAGGCTGCTCTAGTGAAAAGCTCAGAGGGCGTCCATCTGAGCACAGTGCTAGCAGGATCAGGGATCCACCTGCTTTGGGCACGGGGTCACCCCGGGGGTTTTGAGGTGAATGATCTGTGGGTTGTCTGTCCCGGGTGGGCGGAAGGAGGAGTGGAGTGTTCCAGACCGCAGGGGCCTGAGGGTTGACCCAGGTGGAGGCTGTGGGTCACTGAGCGGCTCCAGCTGGGGAGGATTGAGACGCTGGGTCCTGCGGCTTCTCTGTCGGTCGGGGGAGGGTGTGTCTTGCTGAGGCAGACTTCCAACTTTGCTTGTTTAGATGTGTCTACCTGACCGAGGGGGAGCCCAAAGTGAGGATTGGCCAGGGCCGCTGGGAAGGGACAGATGGGTACGTGAGGAGGGGTGGGGGCCGTTTGGGGAGATTAGCGTTTCCCTGCTCATTATCACTGCAGAGAGGAGGGGCGACAGGCTCTGTGCCCATGGCGGCCCCGGGAGGGCTTGAGAGGGGCCATAGCGCCCACTGCTCACAGACATCTTGCAGACTCGTGGGTCCTACCCGGTGTGAGCACTGACCTTTTCTGTCGAAGGAGAGCTGGTTGTTTAGTAGCTAAGTCGTGTCCAGCTCTGCTTCTCCATGGACAGCCTACTTTTTCCACCAGGCTCCTCTGTCCATGGGATTTCCCAGGCAGGAATACTGGAATGGGTTGCCATTTCCTTCTCCAGGGGATCTTCCTGATCCCGGGATCAAGTCTGGGTCTCCTGCACTGCAGGTGGATTCTTTACCAGGGAGCCACCAGGGAAGGAGCTGATGGCTTCTAGCTCTCCCCAGTGGAGAGCTTAGTGATGTTTGAAGTCCCGTGGGTCAGCCCGGTTGAAGATGCAGATGGGAAAAGGCCATGTAAGCGCAGATGAGCCCGGTGACTCGTGACAGAGCAGGAAACCCCAAGGAGACAGGCCAGGGGGAGGAGGAGCTCACGGCAGGGGTCGGTCTGCCTCCGGGAGGGTGTGCCCAGGGATGGGGGGTTGTGCCTGATTCCGCAGGTGGGGGAACCTCAGGTGTTACTGCGGTGGCTGGCAGCCCTTTCAGGCTCAGCCCGACCACACAGAATCTGGTTCCTTAGTGTCTGGTTCATCTTGTTGGCTTTACGGGTCGTTGAGTTCCCGCCACGCCTGGAGGGTCTGTCGTGCTGAGCTGGGAGCTGATGGGTGCATCGGAGGACGATCGGGTGGCCACGTGGGGCAGGTGGCCTGTGAACTGCCCCGCACCGCCCCGACTTCAGCCTCCAGGGAGGCCCTCGAGTCGTCCTCCTCCTGTGTGCCCCGGTGCCAGCGGTGCCCGGGGGGTGACCGGGTTAGCTCTGTAACGTGCCTTCTGTCCCGCCAGTGAGCAGGCTCTGTGTTTCTCTGTTCAGGCTGCGAGAAGACATTCATCACCGTGAGTGCTCTGTTTTCCCACAACCGGGCCCACTTCCGGGAGCAAGAACTCTTTTCCTGCTCCTTTCCCGGATGCAGCAAACAGTACGACAAAGCCTGTCGCCTGAAGATCCACCTGAGAAGCCACACAGGTAACGAGCCCGGGACGTCCGGCCCCCGCCCGCCATCTGCGCAGTTCCCGGTTGTGATCACGAGGTGTGGTTTTCCTTTCCTAAGGTGAAAGACCTTTTATCTGCGACTCTGACAGTTGTGGCTGGACCTTCACCAGCATGTCTAAGCTCTTGAGGCACAAGAGGTAACCTTTACATTTGGGTTGAATTCTTCGTCTTGAAAAAGAGTGAGTTATTGGTTAGTAGCAGGAGCCTGTGGATGGGATAATCTGTGGATTTCTTTAAGTTATGAAAAACAAGGGTGGATAACTTGGAAAATTCAGAAAGTTTATAAGAAGAAAAACACACAGAATCCGATCACTTAAAGTTAGTTTTTTCTGTGTGTACTTGTTTTTAAATTTAGTTAGTATGCTTAACATTCAGCTTGATTTTTAGAAAAGATAAGGTTATGGACTAAGCCTTCCTCGTGCCATCATCACTTCCGTGCTTGTGGTGACCCCTTGAGGGACTGGGCCTTGTGCAGGTGACCCTTGGCGCTTGGCCTTTGTCCCGCGTCCGGCCTCTCAGCAGCTCTGACGCTGAAGCGCTTGTCCTGTTTTTCCTGGGGACCCAGAGAGCTGGGAGGTTCTGTCCTTGCACAGCGGGGGCTGAGGGCATCTACACGGAGAAAGACCGTGTGCATGTCAGGCGAGGTCCCCTGCCGCAGGGACAGCCTGTGTGGTAGCGGGTGACTGAATGGGGGAGGCGGCTGCTCCTTCCTGCGTGGAAGCTCTGAGTCTGACTGTGATCGGCTCCGTCAGGCAGGAGGGCTTCTGCCCATGAGGGTTAGGCACCAAATCCAGGCTCTTCTGAGATGTGTCGTTTTCCCCTGTGACGCGGAGAGCGCGTGGGTGGGTGCGTCTTGCAGAGCTGTGGCCGCAGCAGTGACGTGCGTGGTCACCCTCGCTGCCGTCTGTCCCGCAGGAAGCATGACGATGACCGCCGCTTCCCCTGCCCCGTCGAGGGCTGTGGCAAGTCGTTCACCCGGGCTGAGCACCTGAAGGGCCACAGCGTCACCCACCTGGGCACCAAGCCCTTCGCCTGTCCCGTAGAAGGTGGGTGTGAGCAGCCCCACGGCTGCCTGGCGCTGCGGGTGGAAGCGTCTGAGGTGCCAAGTGGGCCGGGGCGTGGGGTGTGGTCTTAGCCGGGGGCGTGCGTCTTGGGAGCAGAGTGCTAGCAAGCAGGTGCGGAGTCGGACCGCTGGACCTGGGGCCTGGGGCTGTGGCTCTGCCGAGTCCCCGCCGGCCGAGTCCCCGCTGGCTTGACGCTTGTGAGGATTTGGCGTCATACTGTGGGGAAAGTGCTGTTCAAAGGAGACACTGCAGACCCACCTGAAGCCGGTGGTCTAACCAGACACAGACCTGCGTCTCCGCAGGGCTGCAGTCGGGGGGCAGGCCACAGGCGCACAGCCAGCGTGTGGGGTGCTGGGGACATGACGGCAGTCACCCAGACTGTGCTGGGGTGGGCCGGGGAGGGGTTGGAGACAGAAGTGCCGGTGGCGGGCTGAAGACGGCCTGGGCCTGGCAGGGCTTCTCCTGGTGCAAGTGTGTGCGGCCCCCTGGGAAGGTGGGCGGGAGCTGGGGTCCGCAGGGAAGTTTGTCGCGGGAGGGTCGTTGCTGCCTTTCCCTTGGGCAGGGTAGCTTGGTAGAAGCGTGAGGACTGTGGGAATGTCTTTGTGAAGAGGTGACGCGCGTCTCGGTAGACCGCTACACTCAGGAAGAGGTGGTCGTTGACACACGTGGACACGCGCGCGTGCTGCTGGGCATCACGGAAACCCGGGCAAAAGTGAGATCCTTTGGGCTGGCCAAAAGTTTCCTTCAGCTTTTAAGTAAAAATAAAAGACACATTTCTCACATTCACCAAG